>NW_018743783.1:2822500-3169142 GCF_001683475.1 Chenopodium quinoa
TCTTTTTGCCCCTAGAGTTTAAGGACCTCACTCGGCATTTTGCCGCCTGGGTATATTTTATAAAATATCTTGAATTAAACATACCTCAGCCGGAATTTCCCGTCTGAGGTATCTGAAACAGATTCCCTGAGTATTTTAAAATACCCTCATCCGGCATTTTGCCGCATGGGGCTAACTCGAGCAGTCCTTGCTTTCTAAGCACAAGTCCAAAAATCTCCCTCATCCGGCGTTTTTTCCGTCTGGGGTCGGTTTGAGAACAAATTTGAATTTTTTCATTTGGGTCCAATATACTCCTATCCGGCATTGTGCCGCATGGGGCCCCTTTGAGCCAACTTTGTTTTTTACTCAAACAAGAAGCAAATAACCCTCATCCGGTATTTTGCCGCATGGGAGTTGTTTGAGCAGCTTTTGCCTTTTCTCAAAATTCATTCAAGTAGCCCCCATCCGGCATATATCCGTATGGGGGTTGTTTGAGCAGCCTTGGCTTTTTCTCAAACATTATTCAAGTAGCCCCCGTCCGGCATATAACCGTATGGGGGCTGTTTGAGCAGCCTTGGCTTTCTCAAACTTTATTCAAATAGCCCCCATCCGACATCTCACCGTATGGGGGTTGTTTGAGCAGCCTTGGCTTTTTCTCGAACTCTATTCAAATAGCCCCCATCCGGCATCTCACCGTATGGGGGTTGTTTGAGCAGCCTTGGCTTTTTTCTCAAAAATACAAATAGCCCCCATACGGCATTTAACCGCATGGGGGTCGTTTGAGCAGCCTTGGCTTTTTCTCAAACGTCGTTCAAATTTCCCCCATCCGGTACTCAACCGTATGGGGGTCGTTTGAGGAGCCTTGGATTTTTCTCAAACATACAAATAGCCCCCATCTGGCATCTAACCGTATGGGGGTTGTTTGAGCAGCCTTGGCTTTTTCTCAAACATCATTCAAATAGCCCCCATCCGGCATTTAACCGTATGGGGGTTGTTTGAGCAGCCTTGGCTTTTTCTCAAACATACAAATAGCCCCATACGGCATTTAACCGTATGGGGGTCGTTTGAGCAGCCTTGGCTTTTTCTCAAAAGTCATTCAAATTGCCCCCATCCGGTATTTAACCGTATGGGGGTTGTTTGAGCAGCCTTGGCTTTTTCTCAAACATACAAATAGCCCCCATACGACATTTAACCGTATGGGGGTCGTTTGAGCAGCCTTGGCTTTTTCTCAAATGTCATTCAAATTGCCCCCATCCGGTATTTAACCGTATGGGGGTTGTTTGAGCAGCCTTGGCTTTTTCTCAAACATACAAATAGCCCCCATACGGCATTTAACCGTATGGGGGTCGTTTGAGCAGCCTTAGCTTTTTCTCAAACGTCATTCAAATTGCCCCCATCCAGTATTTAACCATATGGGGGTCGTTTGAGCAGCCTTGGCTTTTTCTCAAACATACAAATAGCCCCCATACGTCATTTAACCATATGGGGGTCGTTTGAGCAGCCTTAGCTTTTTCTCTAACGTCATTCAAATTGCCCCCATCCGGTATTTAACCGTATGGGGGTTGTTTGAGCAGTTTTCACTCCATCTATGCTAACCCTCATCCGGGACTTCATCGCTTGGGGGGCTTTTGAATGAGCTTCCATTAAATACGTCTGATCTATTTTTCTTTATTTCAGCTTTAAACACATTCGGAGACTTCCGCCTGTGGAGGTTTCAAGCCACCATCTCAGCAAATCTCAACCTTCAAAGGTACCGTCTGTACCCTTTTTCAATTCTTTTAGTTAATTTTCCGGTTGCATAGATAGGATATGGACCCTTCCAATATACACTCGGTACAGCCTACAACTGTGGTCAGCCGGTCACCAGGGACGACTGAGTCTAGGACTGGGACTGCCGTCTGGGGGTATTTGGGCGAACCTTCACCTACCTCGAATCCGACTGTCTCTGTTCATGTGCAGGACAAAATGGCTCGGATAAGATGGACGGCAGTTGACCCGGATTACAAGTCCGATGACGCAGCCGAAGATCCGGCTGACCCCTTAAACGAAGACCAGACGGCAGGACCGTCTGGTGAAATTCCTTTGGAAGAAACCCTAGAGACTTGTCAAGATTCCCCGGGTGGTCCGAGCACACGGGGTGACAGCATATTGGAAGACTCTGATTCTAATGCCGAAGGATCCGGCAACGAATCTGCTGGAGAAGAGTCTGGGTCTGAATCTGAAGCTCCCGTACAGGAGGCCGAGCCTATTGATGAGGAGGCTTACAAATGGCCGGCTAAGGGGGATCCGACTGACATGACCATGTCTGCGAGAGACGTGGTCACCCTAACTGCAACCCTTCCTGCCTTTCTTTTTAAAAGGAAACCACTTGGGAAGGACTGGGAAATAAGAGTCCCGCCTGTTGGTGCAGCCGTCGTTTGGACGGACGACTTAGATCATGCCGATGATTTTTTCGGCTGTTATGAGGCGGCATTCAAAGCAGGCCTCCGGTTCCCCCTTCACCCCTGTATCAAGGACATATTAATGGGGTATGACTTGGGCGTATGACGATTGACTCCTAACTCTTAGGTCAATATTTTGGGGTACATTGCCGCGTGTGAGCTGCAGGAGGTAAACCCCAGTTGGGAGGCCTTTGCACACATGCATTACCTCAGCCGGGCTCCGGGTGGGTGGAATGCCTGGTACACCCTGACCAAAAACCAAGAATATATGATGACTTTGGAGAAGCCATCAAAGTGGACCAACTGGAAGAGCAAATTTTATATCGTCTCTTCCCCATCCACTTCCCTAAATCGCCGGCTGCGGCGGTACAATAAGCACCCGGCATTGCTCGGCAAAAAATGCGCGCTCCTAAAATTGCCGTCTGAGGCCTGGGACCAAATAATGAAGACGGGTCTCTTCCTCAAAGCAACCCATCTGATGGAGGAAGGTAGTGAAATCATCGTCCCAAAGTTCTGGGTACCCCTCCCGGAATGGTTCAGGGATGAGTCCTTCTTGTCCCTTTGCAATTTAAGTTCAATGTTCAAAAAGAGTAGGTTTTCTAACCCATCCGGAATTCTGACGCCTGCCTATGTGTACACTTGTTCTAACTCGAATTTCCCTTCTTGCAGGCAAAGCTAAAAGAATGGTGCCTCCTGAAAAGACACCGGCCTTCTCAGCTATTGAGCTGAGAAAGAAACAAGTTGAAGGGAAGAAGGCGGCACTGGCCGCCAAGAATGCTGGGGTAAAACTTCTTCCATTTCTTACCGGATGACATATGATGAGCTAACTTTGTTTCTAACCGATTGCTTTGTCTTGCCTAATTTCAGGGTGCAACCCAAGGCATGCCAAAATCACTATCAAGCATGCACAAAAGACCGCCTGGTGACATACCCCAGCCGGCTTCAAAAGCTCCAAGGCTGTCGGGTCCACCTCCGGCAGTTAGTCCTTTAAAAAGGACGCCTGCACCTGCCACGCCAACCACTGCAGGGAAGAGCCTGCAGCTAACGCCGAGTGCTTCGGCGGGCCAGACTTGAATGGGATCTGGCTCAGATGCGGCTGGGGGGGATGGCACCCCACAGCCTGAACAAGGTAAAACCTCTGCCTTTGACCCCCCCTGGCCGCTTGGGCTTATGAGAGTCAAAACTCAAGCAAGCCAGTCTGGGGGCTCCTCTGGCAGCCGCATGAATATAAGCGGCGCATATGCCCAGTATCTGACAGATAACCCTTCCTTTGCAGATGACTCTACCAGCCGGCCCGACTACAACCAATACGCCAAGAGAATGGTCAAGACTCTGACCCATTCTGAGAAGGAGGCGGTGCCGGCTGTACACCAGGTTAACCTAGATCGCATCAACTCTCTTCTTGCTGAAGTAAATAACCCGAATGCCCTATGCTTGTCTCAAGCTTTATTTTTGCCGGATGAGTAGTAATTATTATTATTTCTAACTCTTTTTCCGTCTTCTATCATAGGTGATGCTCAGAGTGGACGGGCTCCGAGTCCCCTTGCGTAAAAAGCAAGAGGAGGTAAGAGACGCTCAGAAGCGTGCCCTTGACCTAATTGACGTTAGTCAATTTCATACTATTAAATATGATTTGGCAACTAAAGAGAGGGAGTTGCAACAGGAGGAATTACTGAAAGAGGCTGCGCTGGCTGGGGATGAGGCTAAAAAGAGAGTCGATGAACTTGAGCTTAAGGTCAAGAACCTCCAGGCTGATCTTAGAGCTCTGGAAGGAGCTGACAAAGAAAATGTCGACCTCCGCCAGAAGAACAGCCAGCTGATGGTCCAACTCACTAATATTCAGGCGGACCACAAAAAGGAGTTGAATGAGGAACTCAGCCGCCTGATTGCAGAGAATGAAGCCGACTGCGAGGAGCGCATAAAGCTGGCTTGGGGCCTCATCCATCCGGACTCTGACTTTGACTATTTCAACCTCCGTTACTTGTATGCTTATGAAGTTTATGAAGCTCGAGTACTCGGCACTCCTGCCCCTCCTCCTTTCGACGAGTGGGTTGAGAAGGGGTTAGATTCAGTGCCGGATGGGGTGCCAATGGGAGAGCAGCCGGAACAACTGCAGGAGCAGACGGCTGAGACCCAGACTGGGCAAACTCAAGGGTTGGAGCAGCCTCAGCAGCAAGAGCAACAACAACATCAGCAACCATAAACTCTTCTTCTTCTTCTTTTTTTTACCGGCCTGCGTGCCGTGTATTTTGGATGTATCTTTCCCGGACAGGGTCCGGCTAACATTTCCATTAGATTAATATTGATCTATTTAACCGACACAGTCGGTTTTGCTATCTCTATTATTAGCATTTTTTTTTTATATTTTTTTTATGCATTTTTTCAAGTGTTTACTACGCATCCGGTTAACATAATCAGCCGTTCTATATATGCCAGATGAAGTAACGATACCACAATATGCCCCTCAAATGGCTAACTGTTTACCCCAACAGTAGATAGGCAGCCGTTTCATGGCAGCCGGATGGGTGGTCAGTGACTGATCTAACCTTGCCCCGTCTGGTACAATAAAATGCCCCTGAAATGGCCAACTGTTTACTCCAACGGTAAACAGGCAGCCGTTTCATGGCAGCCGGATGGGTGATTAGTGACTGATCTAACCGTGCCCCGGCTAGTACAATTAAATATAGGATGGGATGTAAAACCGTTTGGGTGGTTTTTTAATTAAAACCCGGTTGCAGTGACCCATTAGGAATTTCATTTTGCCGGATGGACCTCTTTTGGGTCCTTGCCGGGTGAATCCTAGATGCGAAGGATCATTTCTAACGGCTGCAAGATTGTTTTAAGGCAAATGTCGTTTGAGTTATTGGATCGCTAGAACAATGTTCCACCCAGAAGGGAGCTGTTCTCTTCAGTGATTCACCCGGATGGGTGTCACCGGATGACTGCTCTTTTTGGAGCAGTGGTTTTAATAAGTGTTCTTCCGTCTGTGATCTTGCACTAGACAGGTGCAAATACAATTGTATGAATGGAAATTATATGCTTTCACATTTCAATACTATTCACAAAAAATTATAAAATCCTTAGAAGTAGTACTTTTTCAAGTTATCTACATTCCAGGTACGAGGCAGCCGCATTCCGTCTGGGGTTTCCAGGCGGTATGTGCCATTTCTAACTTCTTCAAAAATCCGGTAGGGTCCCTCCTAGTTTGGGGTCAGTTTTCCTTGTTCATTCGCCCTACCGGTTGCCTCAAGCTTTCGTAAAACAAAATCTCCAACTTTGAGGGGGCGTTTACGCACTCTTTTGTTGAAGGCTCTCGTCATTCGCAGACGCAATCTCATGACGCAAGGTGGCATTGCCCCTTCTTTCAGGAAGAGTATCCAAAGCCAGGCGCATGGCTTCCCAATTTGCCTCTTCATCATATAACATGATTCGAAGTGTTGGCTCATACAATTCAAGGGGAAGCACCGCCTCTGTGCCATATGCCATAAGAAATGGCGTTTCATCGGTTGACCCCTTCTCAGTAGTTCTGATAGACCAAAGAACATGAGTCAATTCCTCTGCCCAAAGACCGCCTGCTTTTTCAATCTTTTTCTTTATGCCGCCTGAGATGAGCTTGTTAAAAGCTTCAACTTGACCGTTTGCTTGAGGACGGCCAACGGATGCAAAATAATGGGAAATCCCTTGATCTTGCAGCCAAGTCTTTAGGACAGACGTTTCAAACTGGGGGCCATTGTCAAAGACCATTGACATTGGTACACCAAACCGGGTGATGACATTCTTCCAGATGAAGGAAATGACATCCTTAGTTTTGATGCCCTTTACAACCTCGGCCTCAACCCACTTGGTGAAGTAATCAATAGCCACCAAGATGTATCTTTTGCCGCCTGGCGCAGGAGTGTATAGCCCCAAAATGTCCATGCCCCATTTGGAAAAGGGAATGGGGCTTTGAATAGCTGTTAAATCAGTGGCCGGCTGTCTGATCAGCCGGCCAAACTTCTGGCACTTGTCACATCTTTTTACCAGATCTAATGCATCTGCCTCGAGGGTAGGCCAAAAGTATCCTTGCCGCCTGGTCCTCTTGGCAAGTGTCTTTCCGCCAATGTGTGATCCACAAAATCCGGCATGGAGATCTTCCAGTATTTCTCTTCCTCTTTCCGGGGTAACACATTTGAATAGCGGCTGTAGGTAACCCTTCCGGAAGAGTTCACCCTTTTGCATTACGAAGCTTAATGCTCGTCTTTTAAGAGCAGCTGCCTCTGATGAGGCACCCGGTAGGGTGCCGTCTACCAGGTATTCCCGGATGGGGTCCATCCAAGTGGAGCTTCGATCTAGAACTCCAATGGGGTCATGTTCTATGCTCTTCTTTTCCATGACTTCCCTAAAGACTGACCTAGGCGTATCACATGTGGCGGATGATGCAAGTTTTGATAATGCATCCGCCTGATTATTCTCGGACCTTGGCACTTGACTTAGATTAAACTCATCAAATGCCCCGGCCTCTTCCTTGACTGTCAGAAGATACTTAATCATTACCGGATGGGTGGCTTCGTAATCACCATGGTATTGGCTAACGATTAGTTGAGAATCAGAGAAGGCGTCAACCTTTCTTGCCCCGGCTGCCTTACATATCCGGATACCGGCTAACAGGGCCTCGTATTTTGCTTCATTATTTGAAGCTTGGAATTTGAACCGGAGAGCATACTCGAATTTATCCCCTTCCGGAGAATGACAAATTACGCCTGCCCCACATCCTGCCATTGTAGAACTACCATCTACGAATACCTTCCAGACTTGATCGGTATTGTCCAGCTGTAATGGTCTTGTCATTTCAACAATGAAATCAGCAAATGCCCGACCCTTTATTGCCCGCCTGGGTTCAAAGGAGATTTCAAGACTTTGAATTTCAACGGCCCATTTAATCATCCTGCCTGATGACTCCATGGTGGTCATTGGTCTTTTGAGGGGCTGGTCGGTGTAGATGGTTACCGGATGGGCCAAGAAGTAGGTTTTCAACCGCTTGACTACTTTGTACAAGGCCAAACCAATTTTTTCAATTGTGGGGTACCGGAGCTCAGCATTCCTAAGTAAGTGACTTATGAAATACACCGGGAGCTGATTGTCGTCTCTATCAGCAAGGAGAACGGCACTCAGAGAATGATCTGAGACGGCCAAGTACAGGTAGAGAGCCTCTTGTGGTAGGGGACTCACCAGCCTTGGTAAGGAATGCAAGTGCCGTTTTAGGCGTTGAAACGCCGCCTTAGCCTCTTCACCCCATCTAAACCTCGACCTTTTCTTGATTGCTTGGAATAAATAAAGGCACTTGTCACCTGACCGGCTGAGGAATCTCCCCAATGCTGCCAAACAACCTGTAAGCTTTTGAGCCTCTCGAACCGTACGGGGTGACCTCATGTCTATTACCGCCTGTACCTTTTTCGGATTGGCTTCTATGCCCCTTTGATCAATCAAGAATCCGAGAAACTTTCCAGACTCAACCCCAAAGACGTACTTTTTTGGATTAAGCATGACTCTATGCCGCCTGAGGGTGGTGAAGGTTTCTCGGAGGTCAGCTAGATGATCCGCCTGGAGTTTGGATTTGACAATCATATCATCAATGTATGCCTCCACGTTCCTTCCAATTTGGTGAAAAAATACAGAGTTGATCATACGTTGGAAGGTGGCAGGCGCATTTTTCAATCCAAACGGCATCACAGTGTAACAATACAACCCCTGATCAGTGACAAATGATGTTTTCTCCTGATCCTTCTTCAATAGGGGTATCTGATGGAAGCCCGAGTAGGCATCCATGAAACTCATCAAAGCATGGCCGGCTGTGGAATCGACCAGGTGGTCAATCTTTGGAAGTGGATAACTATCCTTTTGACATGCCTTGTTCAGATCTGTGTAATCTACACACATCCGCCAGGTACCATTCGACTTTTTTACAAGTACTACGTTTTCTACCCACTCGGGATAGTTGCATTGCTGAATATACCCAGCATCTAAGAGTTTCTTGACCTCGGCTGCTGCCGCCTGAGATCTTTCCTCGCCATGATTCCTCTTCTTTTGCCTTACCGACTTCTTTTTAGGATCCACAGCGAGTTTATGGACAACAAGGTCCGGGCTTATACCCGACATTTCTTCCACTTCAAAGGCAAACACATCTTTGAATTATTTGAGAAGAGATGGCAAGTCTGCCCCTAATGTCTTCAAAGCAGCCGTCCCAATTTAGACGGTCCTGTCTGGCCGACTGTCATCTAATATGATGTCTATGCTCTCACCAGCCGACTGGGGCCGGAGGTCGTCTGACCTCTCCCCTGACAGTGATTGTTATTGCTTTGTTTTGACGAATTCAAGTGGATCCGCCTTTCTCTGTTTGCCGGCTAGGGCAGGTACTTCAGATGCTTCTTGATCAGAATCATCAGGTATTTCAACATTGTCTTGACCGTTTGCGGTCAGAGTTGGCTTGATGTCCGAGAGGTAACACTCCCTTGCCATCTTTTGATCCCCGCTCAAGGAACCGACCGTGCCGTCATCCCTCTCAAATTTTATCAACATTAGAGAAGGGATAATAATGGCCTTGGAGATGTTTAAGGTAGGTCGGCCAATGATCAAGTTGTAGGCCGTCAGTTCCTCAACGACAAGGAACTTGACGACCATGTGTCGGCCCATACCCTTCTCTCCAAACCGGATGGGTAGATCAATAATTCCCACCGGATGTATGACTCCTCCCCCAAAACCTACTAGGGGGTAGGTAACCTGATTCATGTTGCTTGGTTTGTACTTTAGCTTTTCCAAGCACCGATAGCTTATAATGTCGGACGAGCTTCCCGTGTCAATCAGTATACGACCAACTTGCTGATTGGCAATTTTACATTCGACGACTATGGGGTCATCATGGGGCCGCCTGACATTCCCCCTGTCTTTCTCGGAGATATAGACCTCCGGAAAGGAGCTCTTTGACGTCTGACCATCATCCACTGAGTTGATCAATCTTCTAATATTGTCTTTAGTACCCCGGATAGTTGGACCACCGCCTGCAAGACCTCTGGCTATTGTGAAGATAATATCTTCATTTGTGTCCGAGTGGTTTGCCGCCTGCTTCGGTTGTGGCCCTTTATTTTGTTTGGAAGTACTCTTTGACTTGGGCAAATATGAGCCCCTTCGTCAGCTAAGCGGTCAAGAAGCTGCCTGAGGCTAAAACAACCCTCAGTGTCGTGACCAATCTCTTCGTGGAAATCGCAATACTTGCTTTTGTCCCGACTGCTGACGGGAGTCTTCATTGCTGCCGGTTTTTCCAGGTTAAACCGGTCTTTTACATCCTTGAGAATGGAGGCGCAATCCTTGGCGAATTCGTACTTGGGGACGTACGGATCTGACCTCTTTCTCTTTTGGGAGGGGTGTCCGGATGAGTCTGTCGCCCATACCTCCTTTCTTTTCTTTTCCTCCTTTTTGGCTGGCTGGGTAGGCCGGCTCTCCCGCTTGTCAGACCGCTTGTACTCCGACGGTGTCTTGATGGCGCAGAGCTCCAATGCGTGGATGTACGCTTCTGCTTTCATCAATGCCTCATGGAGGGTGGAGACCCTCTTTTCCTGACTAAGTCGAATTTAAATGCCGACCCGTCTTTCAGTCCTTTGAAAAAGTCTGTGTAGGCGACCTCATCAGAAAGGCCATGGATTTGGATCCTCATCAGGTTAAACCGCCTGACATAGGACCTAAGTCCCTCTTTTTCTCCCTGCTGTTTGCCCCTAAGTCGAGGCTTGTCTTTTTGGGTGGGATATTCATCGAGAAGTTGGACGTCAACCAGTACGCCAACGTCCTGAAGTTATTAATGCACCCGGAAGGTAAGTTACCAAACCAACGTTGAGCAATCCCTTTCAACGTGGCCGGGAAGCATCTACACCATGAGGCATCGTCCAAACCCTGCAAATACATCAGGTTTGTATATGCCATCAAGTGATCTTCCGGGTTGGAGGTACCATCAAAGGCACCTACCAATATGTTTTTAATTTTTGATGGCTGGGCCATCTCAGTAATTTCCCTGGAGAACGCCATTGGCTGTTCCCCAAGTCTTTGCAGACGGAGCTGCCAGTCCATGGGCTGGACGGATGGTGGCTGACCTCCAAAGAGAGCCGTAAGAAGAGACCCATTGTGCACTTCTACACCCGAGGCTATTAAACAGTGGACCTGTGCAGTTGGTTGCGTATGCTAGTGCACAACCGACCAGTGGTACGGTCCATTCGCGACCGCTTAGGCAACAACATTACTCGGTCGGGATCAATTCTGTGATTACGGGGTTCGAGTACATCCTATTACCGGTGCCTGTAGAGGAGGATGGGATTACTACACTCTGGGAAGCAAAAGGTAGCTTTGTGCAATGGCCCTGTGCTTGGGTAAGGTTGATCAACGAGGTAAGATTTCGGGTTCACTCTTTACTTTATGCCCGGTTGTCTTCCCAAGAGTTGGATGGATTTATTTTCTTACCAATTGCGTGATTTGCTTTATCAGATTTCGAAGAAAAGCCAACCTTCAAAGAGAAGGAGGGTGGAGCAGCCTACAAGCATTGATCCATCGGTGCCAAAGAAGAGGAGTGAACAACGGTCGGAGAGTGAAAAAGCGTCGAAGAAGAACTCTTCGAGAGGTTCAGCTATACAAGCTACTCCACTTGTTGCAGACACGGTCCTTCAATCGCTCTCTAAAGATTTAACTTATCTACACAACCGTGTTAGTATGTTGCCTAGTGACACTCCCGTTCAAGTTGCACTACCTAAGGCATTGTTCCACTATGATGACGATGCAATTGCATGGCTCAGCAAAGAAGATGTGAAGGAATTTCTAAGTGGATCAATGCTTAACATTTCCCTTATTCAAACATTCATGAGGTAACTCCATGTCGCTCAAAGTATGTTATTCAGATTAGTGGTGATTTCGTTTATTTTTCCATTAATATTCTATTATCATGCAGGCAGAGCACTATAGGAGCACTTACATGACATTGATTCTCCGTGTCAAGTTGGGTGGTTATGCCCCAAGCAGATCTCCACTACTAAAATCTTAGGCAACCACCCTGACGTGTTGTACTATATTGAACGGAGTATCAAGGAATCAGTGCGTGCGGGAGACGAGTTCATGTTGGCCCCATGTTATGAGGAGTACGTCTAACCATGTCAAGTTCATTTGTTTCCCCTGATTATATGTTGTACATGGCTAATAATTGATTTGTTTGTCTATTGTGAATTTATGTAGTTTGCATTGGACCCTGCTGGTGATTTATGTTTCCAGTAACACAATCTTCCTTTTTGATTCAGCTCGATTGCCTCATACAAAAAAGCTCCTCGTGAAGTCCATACTGCAAAAGTAAATGAAGCTACCTAGTGTTGATTATCATTACCTAACTCATTTATTAGTCATACTAATCAAATTTGACCTTTCTTTTCTATAATGTTATGAATAAGATAAATTGTCAAGCTCCTCAAGGTCCCACATGGAAATCACCGATGGTAATGCCACATGATATTGTGATTTTCGTAATAAACAATGCGTAAAAAGTTACTAATTTGCTATATATGCATGTTTGGTTCATGTATTTTGTTCCTATGCTAGTGCGCACAATAAGATAACGGAGTTGATTGTAGCCTATACGTGATGAGATTCATGTTTGACATAATGAGTCATTGTACATACACACTACAGCTTGATGAGGTATGCCATTGACTTAGTTTATTTGCTCTTAACATGTGATTTGACAAGAAATGTAAGAAACAGGCCTTACTTGGGCCAATTTGGATGAAAATGAACTCTAAAACACTTAAATTGCTTCTTTCTTGTGATTTCAAGCCTTAACCGCCTATAACTAAGTAATAATAACATGTTATGAGAAATGTAAGAAACAGGCCTTACTTGGGCCAATTTGGATGAAAATGAACTCTAAAACACTTAAATTGCTCCTTTCTTGTGATTTCAAGCCTTAACCGCCTATAACTAAGTAATAATAACATGTTATGAGAAAGAATGAGTTCATTTGACAAGAAATGTAGGAAATAGGCATCCTAGTAGTCAAACAGGCCTTACTTGGGCTAATTTGGATGAAAATGAACCCTAAAACACTGAAATTGCTCATTTCTTGTGATTTCAAGCCTTAGCCGCCTATAACTAAGTAATAATGACATGTTATGAGAAAGAATGAGTTCATTTGACAAGAAATGTAGGAGATAGGAATCCTAGTAGTCAAATAGGCCTTACTTGGGCTAATTTGGATGAAAATGAACCCTAAAATACTTGAATTGCTCCTTTCTTGTGATTTCAAGCCTTAACCGCCTAGAACGAAGTAATAATGACATGTTACGAGAAAGAATGAGTTCATTTGACAAGAAATGTAGGAAATAGGCATCCCAGTAGTCAAACAGGCCTTACTTGGGCTAATTTGGACGAAAATGAACCCTAAAACACTTAAATTGCTCCTTTCTTGTGATTTCAAGCCTTAGCCTCCTATAACTAAGTAATAATGACATGTTATGAGAAAGAATGAGTTCATTTGACAAGAAATGTAGGAAATAGGCATCCTAGTAGTCATACAGGTTTTACATGCCTTACTTGGGCCAATTTGGATGAAAATAAACTCTAAAACACTTAAATTGCATTTTTACATGCATAACCTACAGTTAATAATTTTAACGTACTTTTTGTTTATTCCAAGTTTTGCAAGTTCCAAGTTTTGCAAGGTACAAAAGGGAGGTCCGTTGACGAGCAAAGAACTTAATAAAGTTCGAGACATGTTGGCGTCCTTCATCACATTTAACTTGTAAATATCATTTCTATTTGAACTTGTTAACTACAATATTGATTAGTATTGTTTGTAATTATGACACTTTTTAAATTAGTATTGTTTGTAAATAGTATTGAATTTGGGATTATTAATTAATATCTATGTACCAATTTACAAATTATTATTATTATTATTGTTATTGTTATATAATATTTGTAGAATGAATGCAGGATGTACAAGTTCTCATTATTATTATTAGTATTAGTATTAATATTATTATTTATAGCCGAAAAAAAGGTAAAAGGCACCGGTTCAGGCTTCAAACCGGTGCCTATTGTGCTGAAATAAAAAATAAAAAAAAGCGCGCCATGGGTTTTTGGCACCGGTTAACCGGTGCCATACCTCTTAATAGCCACCGGTTTTGAACCGGTGCCAAATCTTCTGAGGTTTGGCATCCCTCAAATACCTAACGGTTCAAAACCGGTGCCAAAGAGGGGGTTTGAACCGGTGCCTATTTGCCTTTTTCGCCTAGTGGACACTTTTTTACATTATTAGTATCATTTTTAAAGTGTTACTTTTTATTTCTTATGTAACACTTATTTATCTTTAGTAACATTTTCCAATCATATAGTATCACTTTATTCGACATTATGTATCACTTTTTCGAACTGATTGTTAGGTAACATTTTTCAATCATTTTTTGACATATAGTAGCACTTTATTCGACATTATGTATAACTTTTTGCAAACTAATGTAACACTTTATTATTATTAATATTACTATTGTTGTTGTTGTTGTTGTTGTTGTTGTTGTTGTTGTTATTATTATTATTATTATTATTATTATTATTATTATTATTATTATTATTATTATTATTATTATTATTATTATTATTATTATTATTATTATTATTATTATTATTATTGTTATTGTTATTATTATTATTATTATTATTATTATTATTATTATATTTTATATCTAATAAATAGACAAAGTCATACAACCTACAAAAAATTAGTGGGAAGCCGAGATACAATTTGGGCCCTCACTCCTCTAGTTATAGCAAATCCTATCCTAGTGAAGATATGAGCAGTAGCACGTGTCCCAATGTCTTGAGTCTTCGAGAACTTCTGGATCCGCTTCAGCAATGCAACTGCCTCCTTCTCTAATTCCCCAAGTGAAGAGAAAGAGAAAGGAAGGAAGCCATATCCAATTGCCCGACAACTGGATTTGTACTTGACCCGTCGTTCCCTCCAAACAACCCAATGTCAACCTCTTTTGTAGCTGAAATCCCAGATCGATAACAAACATCAACAAGGGTATCAAGAACAACATTATGCCGATGTTTAATACCCACCATACCAATACACGACAACGCGTGATCACTAAAAATATCCCCAGTGAAAACCCTTGAACAAGCAGAGCACGGCGTCGAGAGAACAATAAAACGCCCCAGCGGTAGCACAACACACATCTGTAAGTCTTTGCGTTCATCGTCTGACCCAACCCTGAAATAGGAACCGCTCGAAGCCTAGCGAAGGTGTGATCTCCCTGTTGCGATTTCCACAATGCTGATTGTCGAGGAGATAAAGAGAAGGTGGATTCTGTAGAAGCGGTAACCTTTGTGAAGTATATATCAGCCAATTTCTTCATGAGTTTAGGGGCAGCGACTTCACTAGGATTACTCAAAATGTCAGACTCAACCGTTCCATTAAATAAACTCAACGTATCTGCAAAGGCTCGACCAAGGCCAACTAACAACGCCAACATGCCATAGAAGCTTTGTCTGCAACCTAGCGGACTGTAACCAATAGGCAAGAAAAGCATAATGACGAATATCACCTGCGGAATAAACACCAAGTCCGCCAAACGCAAATGGTAAGGTGGCAAGCCACCACTTCTAATCGCCAATTATTATTATTATTATTATTATTATTATTATTATTATTATTATTATTATTATTATTATTATTGTTATTATTATTATTGTTATTATTGTTGTTATTATTGTTGTTATTATTGTTGTTGTTGTTGTTGTTGTTATTATTATTATTATTATTATTATTATTATTATTATTATTATTATTATTATTAATTATTATTGTTATTATTATTATTATTATTAATTATTATTGTTATTATTATTATTATTATTATTGTTGTTTTTGTTGTTGTTGTTGTTGTTGTTGTTGTTGTTGTTGTTGTTGTTGTTGTTGTTGTTGTTGTTGTTGTTGTTGTTGTTGTTGTTATTGTTGTTATTATTGTTATTATTATTATTATTATTGTTATTATTGTTATTATTATTATTATTATTATTATTATTATTATTCTTATTATTATTATTATTATTATTATTGTTATTATTATTATTATTATTATTATTATTATTATTATAACATTTACTACATTTTTTGTATATGTAAAATAATATTTATATGTACAACAACTATATGAATAAAAAATCAACAAATATGATAGAAAACAACTTGGATTGAAATACTTTCATAATTCTTACAAAAAAAATGCATAAACACCAATTTTAATGTTTTGCCAAACAATATAATAATCCAAAAACAAAGAAAATTAAGTTCGATCTCTAGGTTGGAAAAAGTAAGGAAAAACGAAAAACTTCAAAATTTCAAAAAAGTCAGCGATAGCAGTTAAGAGCAGTAATAACAGCATATAGCAGTAGCTACGCAGCTAGCTAGCAAAATGGCAACAACTACGCAACTAGCGTAATGGCAGAAGCAGTAACGGAAGCTGCTAGCAACAGTCTTTAACAACAAATTATAGTGGCAGCAACCAGCAGTGGCAGGTTCCAGCAGCAGTAGAGAGCAGTGGCAGCAACCAGCGGTAGCAGAGAGCAATGGTAGCAAACCTAAGTAGCAAGAGTCAGCAACAGATCAGACAACAGTAGCAGCGAAAAGCAGCAGTAACAACAAAAAAACAGCAGTAAAACAGCTAACAAGAGCAGCAAAACAGCGGTAAAAGTAAGATCTTGTAGCATCATCAATTGCTATCCCAATTCTTCATCTTGATCCAATTGATCCTAAGTGTGAAAGCATAATATATCAAACAACTAGAACAAAAATGAAATAAAGCAATGATAAGAGTTAGTGCTTTTTAAAAGAGAATATATTAATCATTACCGCATTTCGCTGTTGTTCATTAGAGTGTACATTGGGAATTTGATCTGTAATTTCTGGATTGGATGACACATTTTCATGTGATCGAGTCAAAGTATCCAACACTTCAGGATCTATTTGCTTGAGCGTCTTCATTAATTCTACTACAGTTTCTTTCACAATTTGGTCTTTATATATTTCAAGCTTCTCTCTCTAAATACTCTCTTCTCTCTCCTATAACAGCAGCCACCTCCCCGTAAACCTAGGTGCTCGTCCGAGATTCGGCACCGCAGTCGTTTCTCCGGCGAGTTTCATCCTTTTCTGCTCCCTCTAAGCCGCTCCGCCCTCCCCTGCTTCCCCTTCAATTCCTCGAATCGGTGAAGACCACCAGCGAGACTCCACGCCTCCTCTGCTTCCCCTTCAATCCTTCCAGTCAGTGAAGACCACCGGCGAGACTCCGCCCTCCTCTTCTTCTCCTTCTTCTCTTCTCAGCAGTCACCTTCTAAGCTGTTGTGTTCTTCAGTGTTGGGCGTCCCGTTTAAAGTTGCCCTTCAATCTCTTTCTTCTCTTTTCCCCTTTTAAGCTCAGTCTTGAAGGTGTTGTTGTGACCCTTTCCACAGCTAAGACGTTTTGAGAAGCCCCTTTTTACCCACCTTTGAAAGGGAGGTTCACAATCAATGGATTTCATCGGCGAAACAAGAGGCCTAAGGACTAAGCCTAACGCCGCTGTCATAAAGGTCATTGGTAATTTTGACCGTGACGAAAACGGTAAAGTTAGGGTTAAGGTTTCATGGGTCCTTGCGCTGGAGGGCTAGGCCTAACACCGCCGTCAGGAGTGGTTTGTGACGGAAACGGTGAAGTTAGGGTTAGGGTTTTGAGGTTCTTTGCTATTATAGTTTCGGATTTTTGGTCCGAGAGGGGTTCTATGATTTGGCCGTCTCACCTAAGTATGTTTTTTCTTATTGTTATTCAGAGTTTACTTTATTTCTTAAAATTATGTATGGTTTATTTTAGCCTTTCTTGGTTGTTGTCCTATTTTTCTAGTTGTTTTGGCTGTAGTTTATTGGATGGTTGTGTGAGGAAGGAGTTTGGATACTTTGTCAAGGAATTTGGTGTCGTTGTTGTGTTGAGAGAGGTAACATGGGTTGCCGTTGTTTGGGGGACGAACATGAAGTTGGCCATGGCTAGGGTGTGGTGTGTTTTATGGTGTAATGACTATGGTTGTCATTCTGCTCCTTTCATTGGAGTGATCATTGTGATCATTACTCTTGATTTTCTCTATCCAAAGCAGGCGCCCAAACTTTGTTTTGGGGTTTCAGGAGCCTCGATGTTGTTAAAGCTTTCTTGCAAACAAGAACTTATGAATGATAGGTCACATGTCCATGTGATCGGGTTGAAGGCCTTATGTGGTGATAAGTTGATCTCACTAGGTAAGTTTAAACTAGCCATGATCAAACAGTTTCGATTCTCTCAGCTCTCTTTATGTTTTAAAGTAGGTATCCGCTCTTTGGCCTATAAAGGGGTCATGATTCGCAACTTTTCCAGCCAACTCCAGTTATGTATTTTGGTTTTTAGTGTCGAAATTTGGAAAGGATTAAATGTTAAAAGCCATGTAGTAAGCTTTAGTTTTTATGTTGTATGTTGTAAACTCTGATTCTATTAAATATCATTTGCTTTTGTCAAAAAATAAAAATAAAAAGAACTCATCGGGAATTATTGGTTTGTTGCTCTTTCCCCTTAGTGAACATAACCCCGGTTGCTTTTTTCTATGGCCAAAGTTATTTGGTTTAGTCATTACTTCATAGTATGCAACATCTCCATCAATTTCAATTTGAATTTGGACCTCCTCCATCTTGTCCTATAATGGAAATATAACAAATAAATAACTAATGAGACAAAAAATCATATTATGAAAAATATGGAGACAACAAGACTTACAATGTTACTTTGGGTGGGCTCATAAGATGTTTTGTACTTTTTGTCTGCTTTCCTTTTACAACTTTCTTTGTACATGAGTGCTAATGATGGTGGCTTGTTTTCAGCACCTAGTTTTTGCTAGAATAAGAAACACATCCAAATAAGAATTGAATTAAGATTGGGTACATGGTCATAGTGAGAACGATAAAGAAGGAAGAACAGTATAAAAACATACCAATTTATGTTGTTTCCTCGCGAAAGTCATAGGACCCATAGTGTACCTATCTTTTTGATCTATACTTATTTCCCTTTTCTTTTTGCTGTCTTCCAGCATGCATGCATAGCACATAGTTCATAGCTTGACACATTTCATTTTGAGAGGATCATAAGCAATTGTAATATAATGGAAACAAACAACATAACTATACCTGGACTAGTTCTAGATTCCAAAATTCTAGTAACTCTTTGAAATGCGCTTCTGGAATTGTATTAGGTGGATTTGCCAACCTATCACCATCATTGTCATGCGGAGTAAAGTGCGTTGCCTTTACACTACATTTATATCTACGCCAAAGCTTTCCCACGGATGACAAAACACAGTCTTTACCTTCTTCCAAGATAATGTATTTCTTTTGTATTAAGTAAAATATGAAACAAGAAAATTAGGCAACAATCAATTAAGTCAGTCACTTGACATATAATAGAACATAAACTAATCAAATCACACCATTAAAAAAATACTTCCTGCTCATATCCTAAATGTTGAGGAAATGTGGCAATCTGAACAGGGATGAAAATGGGACTTGTTTGCTCATATCCGTCCTGTTCAATGTTTATAACTTATTGCAGCACACAAATTGGTTGATAATCCAGAAATTGGTAATCTTCGCTTCTGGAAAGGTTTAAAAATTGGAAAATTCTCAATAAAAATTGCTATGAGCATTATGAGAGAACAGAACAACTACCCATCAGAGACTAAATGGAGTTTGGCTTGGCAGATTCCTGTTCAACAGCGTATCCGCACCTGCAATCCATTACAAGGAACAACAAATATACTTGGCAGGCACCCTAGGCATGAAATCTTTGTGAGGTAGATAGCGTCACCTAGCAGCTAGTATGCTCTTAATACAGATGGATCAGCCAAGGGCTCTCTAGGATAGGTTGGTGGTGGTGGAATGATAAGGGACTGTGTAGGTGATTTTGTCAAGGGATTTGCAGCAAGCTTTAGCATCAAAACACAGCATTGCAAGTTTTGCAACAACACAAGCAAATAAATCCTAAGAAATCAGGGAGCAATCAATTATAGAATTTATAATTTTAGCAGGACAAATTCTAAAAAATTATACAACAAAGTTGAAGAAATCAGGGAGCAATCAATTGTAGAATTTTTGCATACCTTCATGTAACTCCAAATTTGTTCCTTGTCTGGAACATAATGCCAACTAATCTTATTCAACGACGCTAGAGAAGAATTACGAGCTAAAGTCCCTAAGAATCTTGTAAATGTATCTACAGTCTTATCATATGGACCAATAGGCTTTCCCATTTAATTAAGAACAATAGGCTTACGCTCTTCTAATGTCCATTCATGGACATCTTTACATATAGTTGGTCCTCTAGTTCACTTCCTTTTTGAAAGTACTACATGAACATTAACTCAACAAGGTCATTAAAATAAAAATTAAAATTAAAATGATGTATGACTCTTAACCTATCTATATTAAAATATTTAGGACAAAATTACAGTGATCGTTACCCATTTGTTCACTTTCGTGCTCCTGATTTACTAGTGGTTAATCTTCTAATCCTAGCTCCTCACCATTAAGAGTACTCAATCCATCAATAAACTCATCTTCTTCATTTACATAATGTTCTAAATTGCCTTCATTTGAACTCATATGATTCTCATAATCTTCCTATAAGTCATGTCCAAATCTTTGTGGTTGTGAAAAACTTTGCGCTTGTGAACTCCCTAAATGCACTTGTGAACTAGCCATGTTAAAAAGTCGTAGTTGTCGTCGTAGTAATAAATCACTTTGTATTGCTCTCCTCTCCTTTTCTAGCAATTGTGTTTGCATTTGCTTGTAAGCACTGAGTGAACCAGGAGCAACCACTGTCCTACTCTGCCCTATCTTAGTTTGGACACCATTCCTAATCTCAACCTCTTTCTCTTGCTGATTATGGACTGCTGATTTTTTCTGTGCAGTAGACTTGCCCAATTGGATTTTTCTTTGCGTTGAATCTCTCCCTTGTAACCCTTTATTTAAGTGTTGTCTCTTGGTGTTTTGAAGACACATCTTAGTTAGATTAGCCATTGGTACTGAAGAGACACCTGCCATATCCTTAATGTTTGTGGTTATCTTCCCTCTCAATGCCATAACCTGAAATAAAGTATTCATGAAAATCATTAAACGAGTATTACATTATTTTCTAACAATTATGATTCACAAAATTAAGCTGTCAAAAAAAAAAAAGAACCACCTTCTTTGAACGAGACCTCAAGTCTACACCGTTTTTCCTTATCTCATTTTCATCCTCTTCACTTGAGTGGTTCAGTTCACCCTTTTCATCAGGTATATACTCGTCCAAGTAAGTTTTTCCTTATCTAAGTAAGTTTCCAGGTAATACTTTTTTTAATGTTAAGGAAATTTATTTGAATTTTTTTTTTGTACTTAAGTAACTAGTGAAAGGTACAATCAGGGCTTTTTACAAAACCTAGGCCTTCAGACAATTAGATCAAGCAAAATATGCTGCTTGTTGATATTGGTGCATACTCTGGTTCATTGGTGCATAGTGCTTGTTATGCCTTAATTTACTGTTAGGCGCGATAATATAATACTGATTTGCAAATAGCATGAGGATTAGGATGATAATTAAGGATGAGAACATTTCCAATAGGCAGTACATATAACACACTTTTTTCAAAAGGAAATAATTATGCATGCATATCACAATTAATAAAAGCACATGAGCATAGAAAGAGCAAAAGAGCAATGCAATATGATACATAATAGTTTGATCAGCTTATACTCAACTCTGATCAGCTAATAATCTGAGGTAGATATTAATCTTGCTAATACTCATATACATGCAATGCAAGATAAATAAAGCTTATTCCGATCCACATCTGTTATGTTTGGAATTGCGTGAATACCTCATATTCAAACTGTTAGCAAGATTAATTTACCTCAAATGTTGCTTTATAAATTTTGCTAAAAGTCTGAGGCAAATTAATCTTGCTAGAGCTATAGTCTGATCAGCTATAATCATGAAATGTAAAGATAAAAGTGCAAAGAAATTATGTCAATAGTGGAAACTACCTCAGTGAAGCCGCCACAACTCGTCTGCTGCCCGAGCATTTAAATACCACACAGCTCAAAACTGCCAAATGTCAACTCTGTCACTATAATTTCAAACCTTAAATAATATCAAACCACTAACTTATAAAGTTCAAAATAAACAGAAAAATAGAAAACTTCAATAACAGTTCATCAAATCCAAAAAAAAGTTCAAATGAAGGATAAGTATTCTAAAAAAGTGATCATGTCACTCGATGGTTCCATCCAATCCCAATATGTGTCATCTATATCATAATTATCTTCATGATTATGATATTTCATTTCACTGTTCACAGGCACCTTAACTCTGTCAGAAGCAGCTTCTCTGCTCCAACTTTGGTGTTCATCATGATTTGTAGCCGGAATTACATCCTCTGCGGGTTCAATAACTTCATTCATATATGTGTGTCCAGATTGCCCCTCAGCATAAAAAAAGTCTCTTGGAAAATTTCGGTTCACATGATGCAAATCTTATTCAAGGCCATCTTGAGTGTAGAACACTTGATGCACTTGTGATGCCAAGACAAAAGGGTCATCTTTAGAACAAAATTTCTTAAAGTTGCGAGTGAGTCCATAATCATCTACTTCCACATGGAACCAATCACACTCGAACAACACAACACTAAATGTACTCCAATAATCGACCTCAATCATTGATTTTATAGCCCCATAATATGTGACATTACCAAGAACGGGATTGTGGTCCTTGCTACTCGTAAAGCTTGGAGTCAGAGCTGTCAAAGAGACTCCACTATTTTGAGTTTTACACCTTTCATCATGATCTCTAGTGTAGAACTTATATCCATTACAAAAATATCCAGTGTACCTCCTTGCAATAGTAGAAGGACCTTTTGATAGCCACTTAATATGGTCCGGGACATTATCCACCACAACCTTTTCTCTAAACCAAACCATGAATTCATTGCTATGCTCTTGCGCCTCTTTCCACCTTCTTTTTCGTTTGTCTCTATACTTCTTCTTCACAAACTCTTCATGTTCCCTTTAAAGTATTAACCATATAAGTAAGGTAATAAAACAATATAAATTTAAACACAATGGACAAGATATTAAAAGAGTTACTCTCTTGATGTAATTCTCAACTTGGTCATCTTGACAATTAAATAACACATAACGATGTGCTAGAGCCATTGTGTCTAGATCAAGAGTGTATGCCTTCCCTTTCTTCTTCCCTTTCTTTTTCCTCCCAATAGGATAACCTACCTTAGGGAATAAAGGTGATTCTTCATCAATTTCATCAGTTTTCTCTTGACATTTGTTAAACCACTTAGATTGCTTATTTACACTAGCATTCAAATACCTATACAAAATATCAAGCACTCTTCAGCCAAATAACCTTCCACTATAGAAGCCTTAGGCCAACATCGATTTTTAACATATGATTTTAACTTTTCGAGGTACCTTTCTATAGGGTATGTACATCCACCAATCACACACCGATCCACCACGCTTGATTTCATCAACCAAATGAATCGGTAAGTGGATCATTATGTCAAAAAAAGATGGTGGAAATTTTCTTTCTTGTTCACAAAGATTCTCAACAATTCCTGCTTGAAGGCGATCCAAATCTTTCGGATTGATGACTCTCTTGCATATTCCTCTAAAATAGCCACTCAATCTCATAAGAGGTAAAGCAACATGCTTTGGTAAAGTTTTTCTAATTGCTGATGGAAGCAAATTTTGCATTATTATATGAGCATCATAACTCTTGTACCCTGATATTTTCCCCTCCTTCACTTGCACACACCTTGCTATATTTGATGCACAACCTTGGGGCATCTTTGCCTTCTTCAAAACACTACAAAATATGCTTTACTCTTCCTTTGTCATTAAGAATGATGCTTTGGGAAGCAAAACATACCGCTCGTCACCTGCATCTACAGGATGTAGTTCTTCCCTTATACCCATTTCTTGCAGATCTAATCGAGCCTTATGATGATCTTTTGACTTTCCAGGTATGTCTAATAAAGTTCCGACCACATTATCACAAACGTTTTTTTTTTCGATTTGCATGACATCCAAATGATGACGACACCCCAATCTTTCTAATAAGGCAAAGTAAGGAAGATGGAGGACTTTCTCCATGGACAATCTACATATTTCTTCTTTGGTTGTAACTTTCCAAACTTGTTTTCCAGTTTTCCAACAAGCTTGAAATTTGGTCCCCTATTAAAGGATCTGGAGATTTCCTCTCTTCCTTTTCCCCATTAAAAGACTCCATATCATGCCGCCAAGGATGATTTTCATCTAACCATTGATGATGAGTCCAATAGCAAGATTTGTTACTATTACTCAAGTGATGATGATCAGTCTCGTAGTGACAATAGGGGCATGCAAACTTCCCTTTGGTGCTCCAACCAAATAACATAGCATAACCTGGAAAATCGCTTGTCGTTGATTGTAAAGCTGCATGCATCTTAAATGTTTGACACTTCTCCGCATCATAGTTGTCCAACCCATACTCCCACAAATCTTTAAGTTCTTAAACCAATGGTTGAAGGTAGACATCAATGTCATTTCCTAGAGAAGTGGGCCTGGGAATAAGGAGAGATAACATTAATAATTATGGCTTCATACACAACCATGGTGGTAAGTTGTAATTAATGAGAACAACAGGCCATGTACTATGTTGGGTGCTCATAGTTTGAAATGGATTGAATCCGCCACTTGCAAGGCCCAAACGAACATTACATGTCTCATTAGCAAAATCTGGGTACTTTTGGTCAAACTCTTTCCATGCCCCACCATCATCAGGATGCCTCAATAACTCATCTTTCTTTCTTTCTTCATCGTGCCACCTCATTACCTCAGCTGTTTCTAAACACATGTACAACCTTTAAAGCCTTGGTTTAAGAGGAAAATGCCAAAGAACTTTTGCAATGACTTGGTGGACTTTCTAGATGGTTGATTGCTAATATCTTCTTAGTATTCAGTCTGTGTTTCTTTCCACCTTAGAGCATGACAAACATGGCAAGACGTGGAAGCTTCATGCTCCTTCCAATATAGCATACAATCATTATGACATGCATCAATCTTGTCATAATGAAGGCCTAGATCTTTTATCAATTTATTTGCCTCATTATAAGAGTTAGGCAAATTGGATGCATCAGGTAACACTTCTCGAAAAAGCTCCAAAAATTTTGAAATTGTTATATTAGTTAACCCATGAGTACACTTCAAAAGGTAAAAACGAATAAGAAATTATAGCTTTGAAATTTTTTTGCACTTGGGATATAGCTCTTGGTTTTCCATCTTCAACTAACTTATAGAACTTTTCATACCTTTCTGCCACATCTCTACGAACATCATATATCAGACGTTCAATATCATAATGCATGTCTTCAACATCCCTCTCAGTATTTGATGTTGATGACATGCCCTTTTCATAACAATGCCATTCTTCAGTGCCAGGCTCGATCCCTTTTGCAATCAAATGATTGAACACTGTCTCTTTACAATGCCAAAAGCGGTGATCAGACACCTTACACGGGCAAGTAATTTGATCTCCAATTGCCCGTGTAGAAAACGATTTATCTAAATAATCCTCTACACCTTTCTCATACTCATGACTAGATTGTAAAAAGTTGGTCCAACTACTCATTTCGTCTCCTTTATCAAAATTTAAACATAAGTGAATTTATTGATTTAAAATATTGGCATATAATTTTAACATGTCTAAAAGGAATGACAATATCCATAGAAACAAACACCCATAAATTTAGACATGTAGAAATAATAATTTTCCAATGGAATTATTTTATAGACTATTAACCAGATTCTACTCTAGGGACTTTGGAAGTAGCAAAAATGATTTTTTCACCCATTATTACATTACAACATAATATGATGTATATACACTAAAAGATTTAGGAAGAAAAATAACGTAAAGAGGTTCAAAAGTTCTGCACACCATCTACATGAAAAAACCTCAGTTCATACTTAAGAAATCTGCAAGATACTCTAATTCAATGCTTGCTCTTCTTCTTGCAATTATCAATCTGCTTAATTTTTCAATGAAACCTCTACTTTTATAAGTATAAATTCCTTTTTTTTTAATTGTTGCCTCAATTTCTTTTCATTCTGGTATATGGTGGCATATACTATGTTAATTTAACTAATCAATTCAAAAAATGCCATGTTTTTCCAGTTTACTAGCATCAGGTCTAGCTCAACTTCTTTTACTGCAGGTAGCACGCTTACATATATACTAAGTATAGGAACGAAATTTTGAAAGGTTTTCTCTATTTTCAGAACTTATTATATCAAGTTATCAGTTTTTTCCTTCCGATCAATCGGAAATGTCAGAATATATCGTTTCATTTTCACGGATCGAAGACATAATACTCTGCCGTTTCAGATTAGTTTTTACACTTTCTTTATTCATTTCAATGTTGACAATAACAATACATTCTAGCTAATCAATAATCACCTTGGTGAAATAAGAAGATGTAGAGCTGATGGCTGATCTTGTACTCAATAGTACAATAACCATTAGACTAAAAAAATATAACAATGTTCGTTCGGTTTTTACTCTACAACATGCATGAACTCCAAAGCCAATAACCATTCACAATTCAATCGAAATACCCAATAACGCACAATTAAAATTCAGAATCAACAAACCAAACTCGAAATACCCAAATTAAAATTTTCAATAAAAAACAAAAAATAGAACCACATCAAACACAAAGCCAATAACCATTCACAATTCAATCGAAAAATAAACGCTTAATTCATACATTCTTGAAAATTAAAGATTAAATAACCAAAAAAATAAAAAAACATCCATCGCAAATCAGAAAGTACCTGAAATTAGAATCACGAATTCAATGAAACCCAATATCACGTTGAAATTGCCCGAGACGACTTGATTTCTGATGAAATTGCGTGAGAGGACTGCTTATCTGAAGAAACTTCTGCTGAAATTGTGCGAGAAGACTAATTTTCTGATGAAACTTATGATGAAATTATGGAGACAACTGATTTCTGCTGAAACCTAATCGATTATCGCCGATATGGCTTGTTAAATTGGGAATGAAGATGAAATAAAATTTTGACATTTTCTTTTCCTTTTTTGGTTTTTTGATTAATTTCTGATGAATTGGGAATGAAAGTTTCTTTTAGCTTTGGCGGCTAATTAGCTTTTTTAATGAATTCACATAAATTTGGGGATTAACACTTGTATTTTTTTTTTATTTCAAAGTTTATTTATTTTGTTTTTCCAAAAAAATAAGGTAACATCTATTAGTGTGACCATAAAATGCTACCTATTTTAAAAGTGTTATTTTGAAATGTTACTGATGTTAAATGTGTTACATTAAGTGTTACATTCTAATAAAGTGTTACCAAAGTGTTACTTATAAATCTAATAGTTTGTATTACAAGAAGTGTTACCAATTATGTGTTACATAAACTCAATTATGCACTAGTGAAAAGAACCCCCAAAACTATTTATAACACCCCAATTACATAGTAAACTCCGCAAAAGAAAAGTCACAAAAGCTATCGGGCGCGGACGCGCCAAGACCTGGAGAGGCCACTCCAAAGGACTGGAGAGGTCGCGCCATGGCTTGGAGAGGCCGCTCCAAACTGAGTGAAATCAGGGTAGGAACTCTAGTAGCTAGGTGGAGAGGTCTCTCCAAATAGGTGGAGAGGGCGCGTCAGGTGGAGAGGCCGCGCACCTATATTGGAAAGGCCTCTCTGCACAAAATTCTTGAATCTGCCCAAGGGAGGCAGTAGCTACAATAACAAGGTGGAGAGGCCTCTCCACTTACCTGGAGAGGCCGCGCCTAAGGAGAGGCTGCTCTACTACCGTTTTCTCTTTCTTCTTGATTTGGGCTCCTTTGCCTTGGCTTCTTTCCATCATTTTTTTGTTTCCAACTTTGGTTTATCATCCATAGGCTTTAATTGGTCGTCTTTAGACCTAAAATCTCAACAAAAACACTAACAACCCGTGAAGCATAGGATATACAAAAATTGCTTAATAATAGAGTAAAAGTGAACCAAAACACCGGTTTATCAAGTAAACAAGGTTCAATAGCACCCTAAAATAATAACAAATACAAAGCTATCAGCGGGTTTGGTGGTTTGGGGAAGGTACGCCGGGAAGGGGAGTGTCGGCGCGGGGGAGGAGGAATAGGCGCGGCGGTTTAGGGCGGGAGATACTTGCGCTGGGCGTTGGGAGAAGGCTGTCGGAAATCTGGCTGGGGGGGTTGTCGTGGGTTGGGGCTGATGGTTTTTTGTTTTAGTTTTTTGTTTATTATTATTTTCAGCTAATCCAGGTTACCGGTCACTTGGGACCAATTTGAGCGAATGACCCTCAAAGTTGGGATTATTAAGAAATAATCCAAAGTTGGGATTATTTAAAATTAATTCAAAGTTGGGATTATTAAAAAATAATCCAAAGTTGGGATTATTTAAAATTAATTCAAAGTTGGGATTATTTAAAGTGAATACGTGAAAGTTGGGAGTATTTTTACCAATTTCTCCTGTTTTTTAATTAATCCGAACTTTATACTCCTTTCCCTCATATTACTCCCAAGAGACTAGTGACCTGTTGAGTAGGTAATATTTTTTTTTAATTTTAACACATGTCAGCAAGTGATAGGTTAAAAAATAAATTAAAAAAAAAGATTAAAAAAAAAAAAAAAAAAAAAAACCAAACAAAACCACAACCCCAAGTAGGGGTGTACAAAAACTGGACCGGACCTGAAACTGGACCTAAACCGACCTGAACCGGACCGGACCTGACCCGGACCAGTTGATTCAGGTCCGGTCCCGGTCCTTGAAAATCCAGGTTTCCGATTCCGGTACGGACCCGGTCTAAACCCGGGGTTTTCAGGTCCGGACCTGAAACCCGGGAAAATTGTACTTTTTAAAAAAAAAAAAAAAAAAATTCAAAAATCAAACTATGTAAGTATGAAACCACGCTGACTCTTCACTTTTCTCTTTCATTTCTAAGTTCTAACCCTAAGTGCTAACTCCCTGTCTCCCACACTCCCTCACTTTCAACTTCTCAAAATCTCAAGTCTCATTGAGTCACTGTCTCTCCGCCCACCGCCCAAGATCGATCAATCCAAAAACCCAAAAATTAAAAATAAAATTCAGTAGTAGTGCTAGAAGTAGTAATTGTATCAATAATGAGGCTGTGATGATAATTAATCGTTTAATAGCAATCAATTTTCAATTTAGTTTTTGTGGGCATTTCTTGTTTTGGTTAATTTTCCATTTGGCTTGGCAGCAATTTGATGGGTGTTTGCATGTTGCTGGGTTGAGATTTTCTCTCTCCTCAAATGCGCATCTTTTCAGGTTTGATTTGCCGACATTGTTGATTTTTCCCCTGCTAGATTTGCCACACCAAATTGTTTGTTTGATGCTATGCCGATCTGAGCCTCCTGTCAAAATAATTTCTTTTTTTGGTCAGTATTTAATATTAATCATGATAAAATTTGTTTAGATGATTTGAAGATGGACAAATTTGAGGTTAAGGTTGTTGGATTTTTTAGTCGTTGAAAGTTAGATATTAAAGTTTGGTTCTTTATGCTTGAATTTGATGAACAGAACTAGAGTGACAATTGCAGAGATAAATTGGCAATCTTATGAGGTTAGAATCATCTTAAAGTTATCGTAATTCTGGATCACAACCTTTGAAACAGGTTATTTATTAAAAAAAAACGAAAAAAACACAAAGCAGGTTCATTCAGGTCCAAACCTGGACCGGACCTGATTTTTCAGGTCTGGCCCGGAACCGGACTTGTTAAATCAGGTCCGGTCCCGGGTCCTCAAAATTACCTAATTCAGGTCCCCGGTCTAAACAGGTCCGGTCCGGTTTTGGACCGGTGTACACCCCTAACCCCAACCACCCATGGCCAACCCCCTGCCAGCCAACCCCCTTTCCCTCCCCCGGTGCTAGTGCTGCCCGACCACCCTCCCCTTTCCCCTTAGCCATCGTCGTTGCCATAAAAAAAAAATAACATCATTCCTTTTCCTTTTCTCTCTTTCTCCTCCCTGTACCATCGTCGTTGTCAATGGTGACGGCGAAGCCTTGAGGACGATAGTTACTTTGCTATTGTTGTGGCTAAGACATGTGATAGATGGTAATGGTGGGAATTTGAGTGGGATAAGTTGTTATGGTTAGGGTTTGGGATTTGGGATTTGGGGGTTGGAATTTTGGGGATTTTGCTGGATTTCGTGGTAATCGAAGGTTGCCGGAGTTGAGTTTTCGCTAGTGATTTAAGGGTTTTTTGAGTGGAGGGTGAGGGGTTATGGGAGGTTATAAAGGAAGAGGGGAGGGTGGTCGGGCAGCGCCAGCACTGAGGTAGGGTAATGGGGTCTTGGCGGCAGCCGACACTTGGGGGGAAGGGGTTGGGCTGGCCGTGGGTGGCAGGGGGCTAGCCGTGGGGTGACTGGGTAGGTGCCTTGGTGTTTTTTTTTATTTATTTTTATTTTTTTTATATATTTTAAAACCAATCCTATGCTGACACGTGTCTGATAACTTGTAATATTAGGTTGGAGGGAGTGTTATGGGTGGGCAGAGTACAAAGTTTGGATTAATAAAATAATTCGAAGTTGGGATTATTTTGGGCGAATGAGGCAAAATTAGGATTAATCATGACGCTTTTTCTTATAATATATTGATGCCTAACATTCTCGTATGTGTTTGCGTTTACAGTAGCTTTAATGTAAACCGGAGTATAAGTTAGTTTAAATGTACAATTTTACATACTCTCTCAGTATTTTTTATACTCCCTCCGCCCGTAGTTATGTACAACAAAGGACATATTTTCGGAATCCTAGGAAAAACTTTTAGGGGAGTGTTAATTGAGTTTTGTGGTGGGTTTAATTAATGAGAGAGAAAGGTAAAAATACAAAATTACCCATATGATGATATATATAAACTAAACATTTAAGTGTTGAAAAATAAGGGTATATTTGGTATTTGTAGTGTGAACACAAATATTTGTAGTGGGTTTTAGGTAGTGGGTAATAGTACAAGGAATGGTGTCCTTCCAACAAGTGTATTCTTCCGATAGAGGGTTCAGAATTATTACAGAGCTAATTCTTCAGTAAGGTCAAGTGATCGGAATGCCTAAGTGGAGACCGCTTCCGATCAGTAATATCAATGTGCAATTGATGTTACAGCTTAATCTTAACTGAACCCTTCGGGTCGAACCCAATCGAATCACCGATCCGAGACGACGAATTAATCCGAAAGGATTTAATGAGTCGACAGAGTTTTACGAATACAGACGTTGGAAATCGAGCCTATGGCGTCGAGACCGAGCGTCGCAAAATCACAAGCAACAAGTATGAGCGTAGTCGTAGCTAGGCTAGCCTAGCTCATCGCAAGCCTAGGCGCACCATGAGTGTGCTAGGCGCACCATGGTGTGCTAGGCACTATCGCAGCCTAGGCGCGGCCTGGCAGCCTATCTCAAGCAATAAGCGCACCAGGCGCACCTAGCAAGCCATCGCAGGCACCAGGCGCACCTGGAAACCTATCGCAGGCACCAGGCGCACCTGGCAACCTATCGCAGGCACCAGGCACCCCTAGCAACCCATCGCAAGCATTGGGTGCTGCGTGCGTGCGTGCCTGGCATGGCAGCACCATCGCAGGCACCAAGTGCTAGCATGGGTGCCTGCCTAGCATTGGCGCACCATGTGTGTGCTGGCTTGTGTGCTAGCCTTCGCATGGCAGCACCAAGCATCGCACCATATGCGAGGGTCTGGGCGCCAGCATAGTGCTAGGCCACGCACAGCAGCCCAGCATCACCACGCACCAAGGCTGCTGTGTGATGCGTGGGCATGCGTGTGGTGCGAGGCCAATGCACGCTGTGCATGAATAGTGCGCATGGTGCGTGGCTAGTGCGAGAGGTGCTGCGAAGGTGTGTGCGTGGTGTGCGAGGCAAAGGGGGCCAACATGCGTGGCTCGCTAGCAGCACGCATGCTGGGTGTGCGAGCATGTGCGAAGGGTGAAGCATGGATGCGTGTGGTGCGTGGGATGCCAGGGGCAGCAGCAGCGCCAGCACACACCAGCGCCCAGCACTGGCACGCACTAGCACCAAGCATCGCCGAGCACCAAGCAGCACTGCCTGGCTGGGATGCGAAGGTTGCTGGTGCTAGCTAGGCTGAGCATGCTAGTAGTGCCAGCTGGCTGCCAGCCCAGCAGCATGCTTAAGGCGGTTTGTGAGGGAGTGGGGACCAAGGCTTTGGGAAAGCCTTGGGGAGCAAGGCAATGGTCCCCCCACCCCTCCATGGTCCTCACCTAACCTTCTGTCTCCCTTTGACACTTGTTGCATTGTGATTAGATTTATTTATTAATTTATTTTAGAAATAAATTAATTAGCAAATTATACATTCTCCCACATTGGTTGGGGAATGAAATACAAGGGTTCATTTCCCTATAAAAACCAAGCTTGGGTATTGGGAAATGAACAACCTTTAGTGGAATTAAAAAGGCAACTCTAAGAAAGAGTAAACCTTTGATTCGTAAAACTCATAGTTATTTTGTCCGGATCTTGACTAACCTTCAAGACTTAGGACGCTCGGGTCGGGTCGAGGGTACGATCCGTCGGAGATCTCGTCTTTTCGGGATTTTGAAGTAGGAGCTCTTTGGGAGCGAAGCACGCGTCAAAGGTATAATTCTTGTTCTTAATCTTGTTTGATTAAGTCTATTATGCTTGTTAATTGCTTTAATTAAGGGGCGGGTTTTGGTGGGTTTCCTTCCGCGTAGTGTCGGGTCACTACGAAACCCTACAGCGGTATCGGAGCCACACTCCTTTTAATTTTTGCAATTATTTTTAATTAAGGTGTTTTAAAAGAATTTAATTTTCTGGTTCATGTTTATCTAATTAGATTAGATGCTCGTTTTAATTAATTTTTAAAACTCGATTTTATTTTCAATTTGGCTGTCGAACCCTGATTTTGGTTCAAAAATAGTGATTTTTGGGTGGAATCGACATTCTGGAACTGTTTCATCCCTTTAGGATTGTCCAGAAGCCAAATTCGAACCAGAAACCCAACTTTTCTGGGGTTTTTTCGTTTTTCAACGAAAATTTTAATTCTTTTTAAGCGTTGATTAATGCAAGCATTACAAGGTTAGATTAAATGCACATTTGCATCTCTAATCTACTGGTTTTAAAATATCCTTGAGCATAATAATGGAGTGTTTATTAGTGCTTAAGTTGATATACCAATTTATCACATAAACATTGTTTTTCACAAATTTTGCAAATAAATTGCAATATAGTGTGAAAAATTGTTGTGATTTTGTAGTTTAAGTGCCCGAGTAATGTTAAAGTTCTAATCTTTAAAGGTTTAAATGATTGGAACCCTAACCCTAAATTCCATGTTGAACAAAGTTTGGATTTTTTTTTCCATGTTTGGTTGATTAAAATCCATCAAGTTCAATTACTTGTGAGTAAAATTTGATTAATCTTCATATTGGAAGATGTAATCTTGGTATTTTTACACAAGTATGCAAGTTGGAAAATTTTTATCATTGGATGGTTAATTTATTTTCCAACTCCCATTTGTCAAATCCATTATTAATTTGCATATTGGCAAGATTAATTTTGGACATAGCTCATTTTATTTTAAGCATAAAGTTTGAGCTAATTTTTGTTCAAAATTGAAATTTTGGATAAATTTAGGCTTATGCACCAATAAAATAAATTTTATATAAGTTAGACTTAATTTTATTTTATTTTCCCTCAAATTAATTCTAAAATATAATTTAGAGTTAATTCATGTCACACGTAAATCGGGATTAAAATCCCGAGTCATAGCACGCAAATCAAGGCAAAACACCCAAGTGCCACCAAGGCTAGCCGGGCTGCCTAGCAGCCCACATGTGGCTGCCTGAGGTGCGCACAAGGGTGAGCCATGATGGTACTGTGCGTTGTTGTGTGGCGGGGAGGCATGGGCTGATATGCGTGGGCAGTGGCTGGGGCTGGCTTGCGAGGAATGCTGCTGGGCAGCAGGGCAGCAAGCACCAGCCCAGCGCACCACGAGCATCAAGAGGGGCCTGCCTAGCAGGCCAGATGCTCGCAGGCACCAGCATGCTAGCAGGCAGCTGGCGCTAGCAGCAGTGTTTGATAGGCACAACAAGCCTAACCCACACACCATGGCGCCATGCCATGGGCTGCCTAGCAGCCAAGGTGCGCACCCACCAAGGGTTTTGTTGGGTGGTTTTGCTTAATTCTTGAGCTATAATTTTTGCATTATCCCGTCTTTAAAATATTTTGATAATTATTTTAACGAGGCTAAAAACCTCGATTTTCGATTTTGCAAAATTTTGACAAATTATGGGTTATGCCGACTTAATTAATCGGATTAATTAAGTACGGATGCGGAATTTAGTGGGAGTTTGATTAAGTGCGTTAGCATTTTGCGTTTAGAAATAATGGATTAAACAACTTTGACTAGTTTTAATTAGGCGAGTTAATTGGATTAACCACCTAAGTTAGTTACTAGTTTTGCGTGTTTAATTATGTATTTCGTAAAATTGCATGGGCCATTCACAAATAGTGAATGGGTGAATGAAGATTGTTTTCAAAACAGGTTCTTTGAAAATGGCAACTAGTGGGGCCCGACTAGGATAGAAAATACGGACTGCGTTCCGTTATGTATTTTTGTAAATCTAAATACGGTCTGCGAATCGTTAAGTATTTTTGTACTATTAGATTAATCTTAGTCGTTCTAGCTAACTTCTTTTATTTCATTTTGGCCAAGATGTCTCAAGACGGCGTTTTGACGAAGACAAGCCAAGATGAAGACCCATGGAAATTGAAGATTTCAAGGGGTCATGCTAGTTGCCAAATGCATCTAATTTTATGTCTTATATATTCTTATTATATATGATTGCTAGATGCATGTCTAGGATTTCTATTATGTTGCAACGATTAGTTAAGTTCACTTAAATCAACCAACATAGAAACCCTAGGTCCCTTAATAATATTGAGCTAAAATTTGTCGTTCCAAGAACAACACTTACCGAACTAATGCGCGTACGTGATGGATTACGCCAAAGCGAGGCATCACTACTTCCCTAGGAACGTAAGGTATACTAGGTACACAAGTTGTCTTGGTTAAGCTCAATGATATCAATAAGGAGTCCTTAGATGTCGTGGCAAAAGAGATAAAATGTCAAGAATGCATTAGATGCGACATTTTATCAAACCGAGAGTAGCTTGGAGCTATTAGCAATTGGATTGCTTACCTTAAGATATTTAATGATTAAGACAAGCCAAAGCATGCTTAACCATTTTTTGATCTTTGGGATCTCGGAATCATTTTATTCTCACCCATAAGGGACAATCTTAAAAAGCGTGGATAAAATGCTCAATAAGTTTGAATTTATGCATGAACGTTTTAAATTTCAACTTATTGATGTATGAATGGTTTTTCACTTCAAATTCTTTCAATTGTAGAACAATGTCTGCAAGTAACTCAAACAACAACCAAATGTGCCAGGAACTCCCCGAAAAGTTGGCCTTTCCCTTAAACTTGGTCAACTTTAAGGAATGGGAGGAGGAACTCAGGAGAACTCTCCGGAATTGTTCCTTGGAGTATACTCTTGATACTCCCATTCCAAGCTTCTTTGCCAAAGGGATCATGACCGACGAGGCTCATGAAGAATGGTCTTCAAATTGCAAAAGGGTCTCACGACTCATGGCAAATTCCATCCCGGAAGATTGGAAGGAAACTCTTTCCTCCTACCTTCCGGACATGTTCCTCAAAGCACTTGAGGACGTTGTCAATGTAAGAGTCACCAAGAGTGACAATGGCAACTTTGATGGACTCGTGTTTGACTTGACTAGGTCACTCTCAAACATGAGGATAAATCCACCAAACGTGGGATGTCTTGCTAAGGAAAGGCGACGGCTTTGGACCAAGGTCTACAATGCTAAATTGAGACCCGGCATGCCCCTCCAACCTCATGTGCTTGGAATGACTAGACTTTTCAAACACATGCAGCTTCTCGGAATTCCATTGGAAGATGAGATGGCGGGGCATATCTTGCTTGCTTCACTCCACTCGGGCTATGATGCACTTAGAGTGCATATCGCTGCGGGAAAGGAGACACACTCCCTCAAGGAGGTGGTGCAACTACTCAGCCAAGCCACCGCCTATGGAATGACCAAAAGCCGCTTGAGAGCTAAGAAGAAAGAGTTCAAGAAGGTCAAGGTAAAGATGAGATGCTTCCATTGTGTCATGCAAGGCCACTACAAAAGGGAATGCATGCTCGTCAAAGAAGAGGGGATCACTCCGACTACCTCAGGTATCTTCCTTAACACTTGTGGATTAAGCTTATCATAGGTATTAGATACCAAGTATGACTCACTTAATGTTGCCTTTTCAGGGACCAAGTGAGAAGCTTATCAAGTGTTGGTGCAAGAGCAAGAAGACGACGAAGATGGTTTTTCGGTCGTGCTTGCATGCACTATTTTGTCTATGACATGTAATTAAACTATTTCTAGTTTTTCATCATGCTTTGAACATACTATGATCCATGGTGTTGGACACTTAGGAGTTTTGAGTGTAAGACTTTGACAATAGTTGTTTCAAGTTTGTCTTACAAATTTATGTTCAATTAAATTGCATGTTTTTACATAAGATTAGACAAAAGTTGATACCACTAACTAAGACCATAGAGTCGAATCAAACCTACTTGTGCATTGTCTTCTTGGCCATATTAACATCAAACGCATCAAGAAACTTCTTCAAGAAGGTGTTCTTGACTCATTCGACTTAGAGTCGTTTGAAAATTGCGAAGGATGCTTATTCGGCAAGATGATAAAACAGCCATGCTCCAAGTTGGGAGAAAGGGCAAGTGACTTATTAGGTCTAATACACACGGATGTATGTGGACCAATGAGCACACCCGCAAGACAAGGTTACCGATATTTCATCACTTTCACCGACGATTATAGTAGGTATGGCTATGTCTACTTAATGTCGAATAAATCTGAATCCTTTGAAAAATTAAAAGAATTTCAGAAAGAAGTTGAAAATCAACTTGGCAAGAAAATTAAAGCACTTCGATCGGATCGAGGTGGCGAATATTTGAGCCATGAATTCGACGATCACTTGAAAGAAAATGGCATTCTTTCAGAGTTGACACCTCCCGGAACTCCTCAATGGAACGGTGTGTCCGAACGGAGGAATCGGACCTTGTTAGACATGGTTCGATCAATGATGGGTCTTGGTGAACTTCTATCTCTTTCTGGGGACATGCGCTACAAACAGCAGCACTAACACTAAATAGAGCTCCGTCAAAAGCTGTTGAAAAGACTCCATATGAATTATGGACTAAGAAACCTCCTAGGTTGTCTTTTCTCAAGATTTGGGGATGCGAAGCATATGTCAAGCGATTAATTTCGGACAAACTTCACCCCAAACCGGATAAGTGTTTCTTTGTGGGATATCCAAAAGAAACCAAAGGGTATTACTTCTACAATAAATCCGAGAACAAAGTTTTTGTTGCTCGTGATGGTGTCTTTTTGGAGAAGGATCACCTTTCCAAAATGACAAGTGGGAGGAAAATCGAACTCGACGAAGTTCGAGAGGACGAGCAACAATGTCAACCTGATAAAACTGACAATCTAGACACTTTGGAAGCATCTAAGAAGATTGGTCAGAATCAAACAGACAATGTAAATGCTCAACCGATTACCCTACGTAGGTCGCAACGGCAAAGATCTCAACCACACAGATACCTCGGTATCGTCTTAACCGATGATCAGAACATCCTAGTCATGGATGGTGATGAGCCGCCGACATACAAGCAAGCTATGAAAAGCCCCGACTCTGCAAAATGACAAGAGGCCATGAAATCCGAGATGGACTCCATGTCTGAAAATCAAGTCTAGGACTTGGTGAATTTGCCCGAGGGTTATACACCCATTGGTTGCAAATGGATCTTCAAAGTGAAGATAGACAAGGATGGAAATGTATCAATATAAAAAGCTAGACTGGTGGCAAAAGGATATAGACAAGTCCACGGGATTGACTATGATGAAACTTTTTCACCGGTTGCAATGCTAAAATCCGTCCGGATCATCCTAGCGATTGCTGCATATTACGATTACGAAATATGGCTAATGGATGTCAAAACCGCCTTCCTTAATGGAATTTTGGAAGAAACTGTGTATATGACACAGCCAGAAGGTTTTGTCGATTCCAGGCAACGCTGGAAAGGTTTGCAAGCTGAAGAAATACATTTATGGACTAAAGCAAGCCAGCAGAAGTTGGAATCTGCGATTTGATGAAGCCATTAGCAAGTTTGGTTTTATCAAGAATCCAGATGAGTCTTGTGTATACAAGAAGGTCAGTGGGAGTGATATTGCATTCCTCTTCCTGTATGTCGATGACATACTGCTCATTGGAAACAGCACAAAATTGTTGGAGTCCGTAAAGGGCTGGTTGGGAAAGTGCTTTTCAATGAAGGACTTAGGAGAGGCACAGTACATATTGGGCATCAAGATCTACAGGGATAGATCTAAGACGATGATTGGATTAAGCCAGAGTACTTACATTGATAAGGTACTGGCTCAATTCAACATGGAAAATGCCAAAAGAGGGCATTTACCCATGTCCCATGGCATAAGTCTCAGCAAGAAACAGTGTCCACAGACACCTGTTGAGCGAGAAAGAATGAATCAGATCCCATATGCTTCGCTAATCAGATCCATCATGTATGCCATGATATGTACAAGGCCAGATGTATCGTATGCCCTGAGTGCAACGAGTCGATACCAATCAAACCCAGGAGAGGCGCATTGGACTACTGCCAAAAACATCCTTAAGTACCTAAAAAGGAACAAGGATAAATTCCTGGTATATGGGGGCCACAAAGAACTTGTTGTTGAAGGTTACACCGACGCTAGCTTCCAGACTGACAGAGACAACTTCAAGTCACAGTTGGGGTACATATTCTGTCTGAATGGAGGAGCGTTTAGCTGGAAGAGTGCCAAGCAGAGCACCACTGCAGACTCTACAACTGAAGCCGAGTACTTGGCCGCTTCAGAAGCTGCCAAGGAAGTTGTTTGGATTCGCAAGTTCATTAGCGAACTTGGTGTTGTACCCACAATCGAGGGGCCGATAGACCTATATTGTGATAACAATGGAGCTATCGCTCAGACCAGGGAGCCGAGAGAACACTAGAAGGTCAAACACGTGCAAAGGCGATTTCACATGATAAGGGAATGGAAATCCGAAGGTGAAATCAGAATTTGTAAGATCGGCACGGATAATAATGTAGCCGATCCTTTGACTAAACCGCTGCCTCAAGTGAAACACAACAAGCACATTAAGGCAATGGGAATCAAGCATGTTGGAGACTGGCTTTGAAATTTCCTGTACATGTGTTTTAATTAAATAGGATATTTAATGTAAGACACTGTATGAAAACCATTCATTAATGGAGTAATTAATTTTGTGCAAAATTATCATTCACTCCATTACTATTTAATTGTGGTTTAGAATTAAATAATGAGTCCATTCGATTTACGGAAATATTCGAAACAGGGTATCAAGACCATGTCTTGGATAAAGAAACACCTGTTAAGTGAACATTGAATATTAAATCGAAAAGTGTCCCTAATCGAGGTCATCTAACAGATGGACGATTGATGACCGCCATAGATTAGTGTGTAGTATGATTTACAGCACCGTTTCTTGTGCTGCGAGGACGTGACAGTCATAAATCATTTGCTAAGTTTGGAACTGTACTGGTTAAGACCTATGAGAGTACTTTACAAAAATTTAAATTTTGTCATAAGTACATTTCTCATTATGACTATCGGAACTTATTTCCTCCGACCATGAGTACTGTGAAGTTTTCTTGTTAGAGTACTAGGCTCTTTGATGTTTCCAAACGTCTGTCGTAACTGGGGATCATAACGGGAACACTCAGGAGACTATGTCCTCTTAGTAAGAAGAACTTACAATACAAGACTGGGATTGTCCCCCTACTAACAATAGGGAAAATGTTTTGTTGTTTACAAGGCCGCTCGAAGAGCGAGACTGTGAAAATGCATGGCCGTGCTCAGATGGATTTTAGAAATCATCTGCTTATTGACAGTCGAACTCGGAGATCGAGAAACACTTCTGAACGTAATAAGGATGACAAAGAATCTTACCTTATAGTTCACGAAGAAACATTAAGTGACATAGGAAATGAGCTATACACTGTATGCACACTTGTCCGGAAGGACAAGTGGGAGATTGAAAGGAATGGTGTCCTTCCAACAAGTGTATTCTTCCGACAGAGGGTTCATAATTATTACAGAGCTAATTCTTCAGTAAGGTCAAGTGATCAGAATGCCTAGGTGGAGGCCGCTTCCGATCAGTAATATCAATGTGCAATTGATGTTACAGCTTAATCTTAACTGAACCCTTCGGGTCGAACCCAATCGAATCACCGATCTGAGACGACGAATTAATCCGAAAGGATTTAATGAGTCGACAGAGTTTTACGAATACAGACGTCGGAAATCAAGCCTAGGGCGTAGAGATCGAGCGTCGCAAAATCACAAGCAACAAGTATGAGCGTAGCCGTAGCTAGGCTAGGCTAGCTCATCGCAAGCCTAGGCGCACCATGAGTGTGCTAGGCGCACCATGGTGTGCTAGGCACTATCGCAGCCTAGGCGCGGCCTAGCAGCCTATCGCAAGCAATAGGCGCACCAGGCGCACCTAGCAAGCCATCGCAGGCACCAGGCGCACCTAGCAACCTATTGTAAGCACCAGGCGCACCTGGCAACCTATCGTAGGCACCAGGCGCACCTGGAAACCTATCGCAGGCACTAGGAACCCCTAGAAACCCATCGCAGGCACTAGGTGCTGCGTGCGTGCGTGCCTGGCATGGCAGCACCATCGCAGGCACTAAGTGCTAGCATGGGTGCCTGCCTAGCATTGGCGCACCATGTGTGTGCTGCCTTGTGTGCTAGCCTTCGCATGGCAGCACCAAGCATCGCACCATATGCGAGGGCCTAGGCGCCACCATAGTGCTAGGCCACACACAGCAGCCCGGCATCACCGCGCACCAAGGCTGCTATGTGATGCGTGGGCATGCGTGTGGTGCGAGGCCAATGCACGCTGTGCATGACTAGCGCGCATGGTGCGTGGCTAGTGCGAGAGGTGCTGCGAAGGTGTGTGTGTGGTGTGCGAGGCAAAGGGGGCCAACATGCGTGGCTCGCTAGCAGCACGCATGCTGGGTGTGCGAGCATGTGCGAAGGGTGAAGCATGGATGCGTGTGGTGCGTGGGATGCCAGGGGCAGCAACAGCGCCAGCACGCACCAGCGCCGAGCATCGCCCAGCACCAAGCAGCACTGCCTGGCTGGGATGCGAAGGCTGCTGGTGGGCTGGTGCTAGCTGGCTGCCAACCCAGCAGTATGCTTGAGGCTGTTTGTGAGGGAGTGGGGACCAAGGCTTTGGGAAAGCCTTGGGGAGCAAGGCAATGGTCCCCCCACCCCTCCATTGTCCTCACCTAACCTTCTCTCTCCCTTTGACACTTGTTGCATTGTGATTAGATTTATTTATTAATTTATTTTAGAAATAAATTAATTAGCAAATTATACATTCTCCCACATTGATTGGGGAATGAAATACAAGGGTTCATTTCCCTATAAAAACCAATCTTGGGTGTTGGGAAACGAACAACCTTGAGTGGAATTAAAAAGGCAACTCTAAGAAAGAGTAAACCTTTGATTCGTAAAACTCATAGTTATTTTGTCCGGGTCTTGACTAACCTTCAAGACTTATGACGCTCGGGTCGGGTCGAGGGTACAATCCGTCGGAGATCTCGTCTTTTCGGGATTATGAAGTAAGAGCTCTTTGGAAGCGAAGCACGCGTCAAAGGTATAATTCTTGTTCTTAATCTTGTTTGATTAAGTTTATTATGCTTGTTAATTGCTTTAATTAAGGGGCGGGTCTTGGTGGGTTTCCTTCCGCGTAGTGTCGGGCCACTACGAAACCCTACAAATAGGTGGTGGAGGGGACCACTAACCAAAAAGTGGGTAATAGTGGGTAATTAATAGTTAAATATTACCCAAAAAGGAAATAAAAAAATTTGTTGCAGATAAAAAAAGCATCCGTTTTTGGCAAATGTTGCAGATAACCTCGAGCGGAGGGAGTATTTAAGTGTTACACTGTACGTGAATCTGTAATGAACAACAAATAATTTTTTATAGTATATAATTCTTTTATATAATAAGATGTTGAATGTGGGTTGAAGTTAGGGGACTGGTGGAGTCCTAAACCCACGTAGCCCAACTTTGTGGCCTTCGTATTGGTACAACTATGTTAGTGCCTTTGTACCTGTGCGATGCACGGATTTAACCAAAAAAATATTGTGTAAATATTATTAAAATAGGTTTTAAATCAATACGCAACTTACTACATTAATAATGTATGATCGATGCTCTTTGATTTAGTGGTATGCAATAGGAAGTGGCTGGATAAGAAAAACAAGTAAAACTAGGGAATGGTATAATATGTGATGAGATGAGATAAAATAGAGGAGAGAGATAATATTAAAAAAAAAAAGGTATGTGATATCCATGTGAGGATAGAGTAATAATAGGGTAACAATCAATCAATCAATAACATAATACTAAAACAGACACTAGGAATTACACATGTTATATCTCGGTGTTGTTTTTTCCCTCAAAAACCCCCCTTTCCTTTTTAGCAAAAATCATTTATTTTTGGAATATTTTTATAATACAACTATAATAATATATTATTCCTAATTTTATATATTATCTATATAATAATTGTATTTCTTTTTATTTCGTGTTTTCTTACTTAAAATAGTTACACCAAGATTTTGAGACCTTTTAATTAAGGGAGAATAAACTATAATTTAGAAGGTTGATATATGGTAGAGATTGTAAAATAACGGAACCAAAAATACTCTATTAACATTTATATTACCATTATATAGTTGTACAATATAGTGGGGTTCAATGAAAAAAAAAACACATTTCTATTCATGGTGTTAATTCGAATCTTATGAAATAATAATAATTGAGTTAGTTTTCTATTAATATTTCTGTAATAATTTTACCAACTTATAACTTTTTTCCTTCAAAAACTCTATTAACTATTACTAAAATGGGTCATGCATATATCGATCATTTTGAACATATGTTGCTATCATTAAAAAAAAAAAAATTCCCGCCAATACAATATATGATGTTAGCTTTAAGTTTTTTTATTTTTTAATTATTCTACTTAGCTTATATCTTGGAAGTCCATTGTATAAGTGTGTGTTTTATTTTATTTTTTTGAACTAAATTAATTTTTTTAATAATAAAAAGTGAAATGTCATCTACATTGTATAGTTTATCGGATATAAGTTGCATCATTAATGTATTTATTGTATAATATTTTTAACACAACTAATAAAAAATAATTTTTTTTTCTCAATTATAGTATTAACAATTTTTGCCTTATTATTTCATCTTTCTTATATGTATTGCATTTGTTTTTACTACATGAGTTATCTCGTTTTTATATTATATCACGAATTAATTATATATGGAAAAAAAGATTATTACTACCGTGCATCGCACGAGCACTAATCTAGTATATATAATAAAACAGAGGACACTAGTAATAAGCATGCTCTCAAACATCGATAGTCAGAAGTGGCTGCAATAATGACAAGCCATTCATCAGAATTAAGACAAGATGAATAAGTTGTTAGCAAAAAGCAGAATCTTAACCTATATATAGTATCTTTCCCAATTGTCAGCGTACTACAATATATAATGCATGGCATGAATCTGAAGATATTACACTCACATAATAATAATCCCAAACGAGAGCATTTGGGCTCTTAACAACCACTAGCTTCTTTTCATCAATCTTCAGATGGCTTCTGATTTACTGCATTTCCAACGAACATCCAATTTGGTTTGCTTTGTCTACAATCAATATGTGATACATACTACTTCTTCGAGAGGCAACATATCTAATTCTGTTCCAACTATTTTCTTGTTCAGGTTATCCACATGATGCTTTCCCCAATGATAATCAAATGTCTCGTGTCTGTTTGCACATGTGAGGCTCCAAGGCATCATGTTAAGTATTAAATAAATAAATAAAAGAATTTTTCAACTATAGAAAGATTAGATTCAGCCTAATTGATTTTACATCTAAGAAGCAACCAATCCCGCATAAGTAGAAGTGTAGAACCTCCACCTTTCATGATTACAATATCACAGTTTGGATTGATTCTTGAAAAATGTTAGCTGTCACTAGCACTAATAGTAATTTGTAATCAACTATCAAAACGTATCTCATTTATGGAATTTCAACATGTAGCCTTACCTAGACTATCTAAGAGGTGTCCTGTAGAATTTTGGTCCTGTTCGTTGATGATCTTGCTAATGTGGATAATACAAGAGCATAGTCCATACGAGTATAAATGTTAGTTCTCTGAAGTAACATTTTTAATTTGGCCATACGAGTATAAAGCATACTGTAGTTTATATCTTCTTTATGTCTCTCATTTTCTATAAGAATGGTTCATTCCCTTAGTTTTACTTACACTATCATAACTTTCCATCCAAAATTTAGTTTTACTAATTTGAATACTCTACTGTAAAAAAACATATCCACCATTTAAGATTTTGACATCGATGTATTACTCCATAATTCCTTGCAGTTCAATACTCAAGTAGAGCTATTTACAGCCGTATATGCTAATAAGAATCATATTATATACACACCATATTGTAGCCTTGTTGGCATAAGGTTCATGGACCAAACCCATTGCAAACCTTCTGAACACACCAAGCCCTCTGCGTGTATACACAACTACAAAAGCAGCAGCATGTTGCAAATCAAGAAATACTTGATGATTTTCGTAACATTAGAGAATAGACTAAGAGCTTGCTTTGATATCCCAGTGCCTAAACTAATAGTCTATCGAGTCTTGATGGATTCCTATTTTCTAATTTTACATTTGCCATCTCACACGTCTGCATTTTTACTTGTGATCTTTCCAGCTCGTCAGTTAACATTTTTCTTATTTTTGCAATGGCATACCACCCTCGCACCAACCAACCATTGTCACAAGGAAAGGAGGAATCGGGCCCTTATTTATGACAAGATACAACACAACAGTAGTAACTTATTAGTGTACACCAATATTTAGCTAATTACTGTCGATAGTAGATATTGTATTACAGGTAAACAAAAATTAATAACTGGATAATAATATGATAAACTCTTTAAGAGAACATAACTGGAGTACAACACATAACTGGAGTCTGTGCAAAATGCAACAAACAAGTTTGATACTAAATAGTAAATACTTCGTACTTTTAATAATCTAAAGACATAAAGTTATCGGCTGAGGCGACTAACATCTTCACTTCGCTTTAGCACCTACAACCAAAAGGAAAGTAAATTAAAAAATGAAATTTTCCATTAAAACCAAAACTCAAATCACAACATAAACAAAGTAAATTCTGAAATTTGACAAGATACATTTCGAATGTAGCAAAAATTTGTAACTGAGTTGCGCCATTTCAAGTAAAGAAGGATTTTTTTTTTGGGGGAGGGGATGGATTATTAACATTCTACAATTGGACAAAAATTCTTAAGAAGAAACAATTATTTTTTTGAATGCTTAAATTTTATAGAAAAATAATTGTGAACCACATATCACCTTGACTTCCCACCAACTAGACAGCTTTCACCCTCCATGCAGCAACAATTCATGCCACAAGTCACCATCCAAAATCAGCCATTAATGAACCACAATCCCCCCAACATTTGCACCCAAATAAAACACAACGAATGTACAACCACTATGTTGAGCATCAAAGCTGCCATTATAGTATTACTCAATTGCAGCAAACACAAATATGAATAGGCCATAAACAACATCAATTGAGTCCCCAAATTCGAGCCAAAACAGAGCAAAATTCACAAAATAAATGACAAACACCATTAGACACTGAGCCTACTACTTCAATTTAAAAATCTAACAAATATAAAGGGAAAAAACCCACTTTCATAGAATTCCCAAATTTCAAAAAAAAATAAAATAAAATTATACCCCTTTCTCAAAAATCCACAAGATGAAAAAAATCAAAAAAATCCTCAAAAATCACCAAATCAACAAAATAAACATAGCATAAATTTCAAAAAAAAAAAAAAAAAAAAAAAACCATACGTGGTTTAGATGTGTTGTATTTAATGATTTTCTTGCCCTAGAAAGAGGGTTGTTAAACGTCGCTCCCATTTTACTAGACATCGCTCGCATTTTTTGCTTAAAATTCGGTATTTACCCCTCATATATAGATACTCACGACTCTCACAACACTCATTTCCGAAATCGCATTTTACTCTCATACTTCACTCTCATTTTATCTCTCTAAAATTTAAAAAAAAAATAAAGAATAATTTGAATTAAAAAAAAAAAAAAAGCATCCACAACCCACCACCGACAACCACCAATCCAAGGAGGCGAGCAGAAATCCAGCGATGGCGGACCAGCGGCGAATCCGGGTGACGTACGGTGGTTGAGGCGGCGGCACCGAAGGCGATCATGTATGGCTTTAAATCGAAAAAAAAAAATCGCAATACACATCCGCTTGAAATTTCCGGATGAACCTAGGAGGATCCGTCTGAAATTTCCGGATCCTCCTCGGTTCTTCCGGAAGTTTCAGGTGGAAGTCCTATTTTTTTTTTTTCGTGATTAAATTTTTTTAAAAAAACTGATTAATATATTATTATTAGTAATGTTATTTTTATTAGTAATATTATTGTTGTTGTTGTATGTTGCGCAAAAAATGTGGTTTATAATTGTTATTAATATTGTTACTATTGTTATTGTAATTGTTGTAATTATTATTATTATTATTATTATTATTATTATTATTATTATTATTATTATTATTAATGTTGTTGGTGATGGTGTTGTTCTGAAGTTCTTTTTTTTAATATTAATATTTGTTGTTCAACTTTAATCAAATAGTTATATTGTAATTATTACTAATATTTGATTTTGTACTTATTTAATGTAGATTGAAGGTTCAGGTGCTCGTCATGCGATATCATGACGTTTGAGTGCGTCTGTTAGGAAGGAGTCATGTCGTTCACTAATTACAGGGGCACCGCATCATCATGAGCAGCAATATGGGTCTCGTAGTAGATGATCGGGAGAGCATTAGTCACAAGGGAGCCGCCCCATGTACTCGTCGGGTGTAGTGCCTACATCTGACGATGAGGACGAAGATCCGGCAAGTCATGATGATCAAGACGAAGAGTCAGAGCCTCAGGATCATAATACGGTATATAGGGGTCAGCATGGGAGACATGTTAGTAGTCAAGCGAGTCAACCTACTACCAGCTCAGCAGAGACATGGTTAGTGCAACAGCCGATGCCAGGTGGTCCTGAGGATGGGACTGTTATCCCTAGTTTTGGTGGTCACGTGGAGTCATATATATGGGGCGGGCAGGATCGAAATGTTTTACGCTGTTTGAGTAGGACACAGTTGTGTTCAGAATTGGTTAATTGGCAAGGTCGTCTTGCACAGGAGCACCTGGAATTGATTGATGGCAGTGGTCTGTCTCACTTACCCGGGATTATGTTTAAGCGTCTCGACTAGCCGTTGATTTCTGCTTTTGTTCAGAGATGGCAGCCAGATACAAACACATTTCATATGCCATTTGGGGAGATCACGATCATGTTGCACGATGTGTACCATATTCTTGGGATTCGTGTTGATGATTCCATGGTTTCCACTACTCCTAGCACAGACGTCATACGGGACGCGTGCTCGATTACCATGGATATATCTGCGGAAGAGTTGAATGAGAATGAAGTGCGGTACTAAAACCAATTGGCAGGGTAGTAGGGTGCTGACTAAGAGGATTTTTGGTAAGACTTTGGAGGCGCCGCAGAGGCTCTTCAGTGTCCATTATACTGCATACATGTGGTTAGTATTAGGAGGATCACTGTTTTTAGACAAGAGTGGTAACCACACTCATCCTTCCTTCCTCCACGAGCTTGTTGTTTATGGTGTTCCGATTAATGAGTACTCTTGGGGTTCAGCTACTCTAGCCTACCTGTATCGGCAGTTGGGTACGACATCACGAAAATATGCTAATTCGATCGCTGGTTGTCTCACACTTCTGCAAGCGTGGATTTACGAGTACTTTCGGTGCTTTCGGCCTCAGCAGGGTACCTTGACGAGGGAGTTTAATATCCCTAGTGCGTTTGCTTAGGATGTTGGATCGGGATGCCCTAACAAGAGCATGGAGTGCCTCTTATCTTTTCGTGCTAGACTGGATGAGCTGACTGACCGTGAGATTAACTAGCTCCCGTACGGAGTTGATCCTGCGCGACACGTGCCACCCACTTTATTTATTGGCTGCATCCAATGCCATAGCATCATTGAGCCGTACATGCCTGATTGAGTGGTTTGACAACTTGGATTCGTGCAGGACATTCCAGGGAGCATTATCAGGCCTCAGAAGGCCAAGAGACCGACCAACTTGAAGATGTATCGGGTAGAATTTCCGACCGAGATGACATCTGTGATATGGACTAGGTTTGTCCCTAGTTCGTCTTTCAGTGTAGTTTTAGGTACCTACACCAGACTTGGTCATCGAGCTCCTACAATCGCTCCTTGTTACATGCAGTGGCTGTATCGATATCCTCACCCTCGTCTATCTCCTGGGGGTTCATCAGCTAGGAGTAGCAGTCTACTTGAGAGGACTAACACGGATATTATAAGTAGTTGTGTTTTATTATACTATTAATCCGACTTCCACTAATTGTAATTTCTATAATATGTTGTTTTCTTATTTGTAGTGGGTGAGTCGGTCCATAGAGATTCACCAAAGAGCACTGGATGAGTACCCCAACATGTCGCGTGAAACAAGGGAAATGACTGAGGAGCTGATAATTGACTAGAAGGCGATGATGGGGTTGTAGATTACTCTTTATTCGTATTAGTGGTTGCATTTTTATTACTTGTCTTCATTATTTTATATTACTTTGTATTCGACATATAATGTAAGAATTGGGCACTTTCATATTTAGTTTTGTTAAAACTTAGTTTAATTACTTTTATTAATCTATATTACATAGCTACAACAGTTCAACCTAAGTGAAAGTACATAAATGAGTTCACTACCTAATTAATGCATCCCACATGTTCCTTTTAACTTCATATTGCTGATCTCATCCATCAACACTTGGCTCGTGGTGCTCGGTCCACCAACCTGCAATCGGGAGAAGAGGTGAATCTTGTGCAAGATCAAGACGAATGAAATGTGACCCACCAATTGTAGCGATCACGAACTCTCGAGTGGGTGCCCTGACCGTGTTTCGTGCCCGCAACGGTAACACCGTGATGTATGGGTAGTAGCAGGTTGGTACGCTGCCTACACCGAGAAGAATCACCCTTGCGTTGAACCAAGTAGCAATAGGAAATAAATCTTGAATTGCTACCATCCAATGCCGTGAATCAACCGCCCCACCATCCCATCGAATACGTTCTACATTCATCCCAACCCTTCCAATCCCGTAAATCCTTTCGTACAACATTGGATGAGCGGCTACCTCGTTTGCTATTGTTTCCCGAGCGGTAAACCATTGCGCTTGACACTAAAGAAGAAGTTAGCCACACAACGAAAGCCACAGTTTCCATCACCAATGACATCCTTCCATGCCGTGATGTAAGGCAACTGAAGGTTCAATGGGCACTCAAGAGGGGGGGGGGTGAATTGAGTGTTAAGTAATCGTTAGCGATTTTTGCTTCTTTTCGGATTATGTGTAAGGAACCAGTTGTGCTGGTTCCCTTATGCAGCGGAATAAAACAAAGCAATAAAGAACACAACAAATTTAACGAGGTTCAGCCAACTCAGGCCTACGTCCTCCTATCCTAAGTCCTTTATTAATCTACTCCGAAAAACAAAGACAAAGAACACTCTACTGTTTCCCTACTCCGGGAACCAGTCTACCCCACACTCTACTCCGAGTGTGCTCTCGACTTACACTCGTAAGCCCAATGTGTTTGAACTCACAAACACTCACCCAGCCTTTAACCCCTTTGTTAAAGACTCAATACAAGAATCAAGAACTCTCCTTTGATCTCACTTCTACGAAGCTAATTAAGAGAAAATGTTTTTGTACTAGAATGCTCTTGTATATGACTTGATGAATGGGATTAGTGCTTAAGTATATGCTCTCAAATAATTGCTCTTTTTAATTTCTGGAGAGGCACACGAAATATGTGAAATAAGATGAGTTTATATAAGCTTAGATTCCTAAAACCTAGTTTCCTTAAATCACACAATCTTAGAGAATAAGATATATTGTAATTTTAGGAAAGTATTTATCTTATTTGATTTAATCACAAAGATAGAATCAATTAAGATAAATACTCCTAGTTTTTAGGTAACCAAGAATATTTCATCTTATTTCCAGCTGCACAAAATATTTTCAAAATAATCTTTTCGAAAAAATCTTTTTGTAAAATCTTTTTCCAAAACGGCAGCTCGAATATTTCGTACAGTGAACCTGGTTCCCCGACCTGGTTCCCTGAATTGAAACATGTTATGAAACCTGTTCCAACTTTGTACCAGATTTCATATCATACTTCAATATACTTTTAAGCACTTATATAACCCAAACATGCAAGCATACTACGGAGCATATTACATGAAAACCTAGATAACATATTAAAGCATAAATCGTCTTTTCTTCATGTAATCTTCAAGACTTGAATCTTCCTTGAATACTTCTATTATGAGCAAACAATCTTTCTTCGAAATATCTTCGAAAGGCTTCTATGCTCCAAGTCTTGGAATCAACTCAACTACTGCACATGTAACATGGTTAATGCACAATAAAGAGTATGTGACTGCTTTTCCGCATAGCAGTCAAGGAAACGGTTCATACTGGTTCCCCACCAGTACATAGCACATTTATCATCTAACTGTTTCCTGTATATAGATAAGTTAGTTCAATAGATAACTCATATAATCAATAACTTATCTAGGAAAACAGTGTTCTATTTTAGTTGGTTCCCCCAACTGTATTGAACACTTTCAAAGACCTGTTTCCCTTAGCTGTTTGTCATCATTCAAAACTATCAATCAAAACCTAAGGGACTCAACAGCAACATCAGTCCTGAAAGCAAGTGTAAATACCTGCATTGACTCCTCATCATCATTCTCGTTCCCTTCAAAATCAGTTATTGTAGAATAAACATGAGGGTGAGGAAACAAGAACAGAAACAGCATCACTCCTCATCATCATTCTCGTTCCCTTCCTCCGCCTCGAACTTTGCAACATCTTCTGTATTATCATCTGATTCCTCTTCATCCTTGTCACCATGCTCTGCTTAAACCAAAATAATTATATTACTAAGCATATTCTTGTGATTCCCCAATCTGTTTCAAAACCACTTCCTGACCTGCTGGTTCCTCTATTTTTTTTTTTTTTTTTTTTTTTTTTTTATAAATCACGAGAGATCCGCACTTATTCATAAAGTTCTCCTTGTTGCATAACGAGTACAAGACTAGCATCACATCAATCAAGCAAAGACCTCCACCCTTTTGTGGTGTGAAAGGTTCTTGCTGGTACCCTTTTTCTCTTGGTTTCCGGAAGAGAATTAATGGACTGTTCCTCCTACACCTTCTCAGTGAACTTCTTTAATGAAGATTGAGTTACTCTACTTCGTACCATGGTCTTAACAATGAGTGACTCCTCATTGTAACCAACAATCTCTATTTCATCCTCTTCACTCTGACTTTTCCGAATTTCCTCCAACTTCGGGCTTAAGGACATTTGAGCTTCCTTCTGATGTTCCCCCTGAGACTGAGCTGGTTCCTTGAGTGAACAGTAACCGAATGAACAATGATGAATTTAAAGCATACGAGAGAGAGAAAGAGAATTTCGAGTGATGATGATTGATGATCTGCACAAAGGGTTAGTGTATATTTTTAACAATGAAGCACAAAGAGAGAAGAAGGAAAGAAAAGAGTTAGTTGAGCCAATAAAAAGCAACTGTAAAGGATATATTTTTTTTTTATTTTTTTTTAAATTGAAATCAAAAATTTGGTAATTATCTTTTACCATAATTATCTCAACCAACTATAAATAAGGCATATGATATGTTTTCCTTTTATATGGGATTAAATAACTGAAATAAGATAAATTCCTTCCAAAAGGAAATATCTTATAGTAATCTTCCGAAAATAAAAGATATTATCGGATGACATATCAGAGCTGGTCTGCTGTTTCCCTTTGCTGGTACCTGTATAGAACCATGTCACGCTGTTTCTGGCAATTCAGCCTGATTTCACCTGTTTCTTACAACAATGATTCTCAATCCTTTTGAGATTTTGAACCATCTACACAACACTTGAAAGATATCAACATAAGTATGTACACACACTATACAAGAGAATACCATTCTAACCAATCATTGAAGGAAGTAATTGAAGCCAATACCTAAAATCTAACTAGACCTAAAAGGACTCTTAACCTACAAAAAGACTCTCTACACAAAGGCTTTGTGAAGATATCAGCAATTTGATCTTCACTTTTACAAAACAACATCTCCACCAATCCTTTTTCCACATTGTCTCTTAAAAAATGGTGTCTTATTTCAATGTGTTTTGTCTTGGAGTGTTGCACAGGATTCTTTGAAATATTGATTGCACTAGTGTTATCACAAAAAATAGGAACACTTTTATAAATAACACCAAAATCTTTCAGCTGGTTCCTTATCCACAGTAGCTGGGAACAGCATGAAGCTGCAGCTATATATTCAGACTCTGCTGTGGATAGGGCCACTGAATTTTGCTTTTTAGAACCCCATGAAATTAGACAAGAGCCAAGAAAGTGTGCCATACCTGATGTGCTCTTTCTATCAACTAAGAAACCAGCATAATCTGCATCTGTGTATCCAATAAGATCAATGGTACTGCCTTTGGGGTACCACAATCCCAGATTTGTTGTTCCTACAAGATACCTAAGTATCCTTCTAACAGCCTTCAAGTGAGATTCCTTTGGATTGCTTTGAAACCTAGCACACAAACCAACAGAAAACACAATGTCAGGTCTACTAGCTGTTAGGTAAAGTAGAGAACCTATCATTCCTCTATAAAGAGAAGCTTCAACATCTTTTCCCTTAAGATCAGCATCTAATTTTGTAGATGGGGGAACAGGTGTATCATAAGCTTTGCTGTTCTCCATGCCGAATTTTTTCAGCAACTCTTTTAAGTACTTTTGTTGATGGATCATTATTCCATCATCCATTTGCTTAATCTGCAGCCCTAGGAAGAATCCTAGTTCTCCCATCATGCTCATTTCAAATTCACTCTGCATAAGATTAGCAAATTCATCACATAAAACCTGATTAGTAGCACCAAATAAAATATCATCAACATAAATTTGTACTACAATCAAGTGTTTCCCCCTGGTTCTTATGAACAAGGTCTTGTCTACTGTTCCCCTCTTGTAATCATTTGCCATCAAGAAATTGGACAATCTTTCATACCAAGCCCTCGGAGCTTGTTTCAACCCATATAATTCTTTGTCCAACTTGTACACATGTTGGGGGAACAGTGCATCTTCAAAACCAGGTGGCTGCTCCACATATACTTCTTCCTTTAAATATCCATTGAGGAAGGCAGTCTTTACATCCATCTGAAACAACTTAAAATTCATGTGAGCAGCATAAGCAATTAAAATCCTAATAGCCTCTAGCCTAGCTACTGGTGCAAACGTCTCATCATAGTCAATTCCTTCTTGTTGATTGTACCCTTGCACCACTAGCCTTGCTTTGTTTCTGACTATAGTACCAAGGTCATCTAACTTGTTTCTAAAGACCCATCTAGTGCCAATGACTGATCTTTCCTTGGGACGGGGAACCAGGTGCCAAACCTGGTTCCTCTGAAACTGATTTAACTCATCTTGCATAGCTAGTACCCAATCAGGATCAGTCAATGCCATTTTATAGTCAGTAGGCTCTACATTAGACAGGAAAGAATAGAAAGCACAAAAGTTTTGAAAAACATTTGTTGTCGTTTGAATCCCCTTATTTATATCACTAATTATTTGATCAGTGGGATGAGAAGATTGATATCTATAACTTTTAAAATTAAGACTGTTTTGTGCTTTCTCATTAAGTTGGGAACCAGCATGTTCATGGATCTCTCCTTCTTCTGAGGAGCCAGGAGGATTCACATTCATGCTGTTTCCTCTATCATTACTTACCTCAGGTTCAGGGGTGGTACCTTCTTCTGTTCCCCCTGAACTCATTACCTGTCTATTATTTGAGGAACCATCAGGACTTGGTTCCCCTTCAGAGTCCTCATTATCTTCATTTTCTTCTCTAGGCACTTCATCATTATCATCTGGTGGAGTATTTGGTAGGCCTAGATCTGCTTGCACTTCATCCGTGGGACCAGTATACTGGTTCCCCGTGAAATCCATCAATCCAATCACTTCATCAGGTTGTACCTGCGCAATCTCAGAAGACATGTTAAATTCATCAAAAATGACATGGACACTCTCCTCAACACAAAGAGTCCTTTTATTGAAGACTCTATATGCTTTGCTGTGAGAAGAGTATCCAAGAAAGATTCCCTCATCACTTCTAGGATCAAACTTATCAAGTTGATTCTTCCCATTATTATGCACATAACATTTACATCCAAAGACACGAAAGTATGTGATGTTGGGCTTTCGACCTTTAAGAAGTTCATAGGGAGTCTTATTTAACTTTGGTCTAATGAGACCTCTATTCAAAAATATAGCAAGCAGTGTCAACAGCTTCTCCCCAAAAACTCTTTGGGAGACCACTCTCAATGAGCATCGTCCTCGCCATCTCCTCAAGAGTTCTATTCTTCCTTTCTACAACACCATTTTGTTGAGGTGTTCTAGGGGCTGAGAAGTTGTGATTAACTCCATGTTCCCTACAATAATCAATAAAGTTAGCATTATCAAATTCAGTACCATGGTCTGATCTTACCGAGACCAGCTTGTGGGTGAGCTGGTTCTCCACTTGTTTCACCAATGTTACCCATTCTTCAAACGTTTCATCCTTTGTGTGTAACATCATTACCCAAGTGTACCTGGAATAATCATCAACCATAACACAGACATATCTATGACCTCTTCGACTTTGTACTCTCATGGGACCACACAAGTCAATGTGTACAAGTTCGAAGGGTCTGCTGGTACTCAAAACAGTTTTAGGCTTAAAAGAGATTTTGACCTGTTTCCCCCTTACACATTCAGAACAAACTTTATCAGCTTCATACTTAATGTTAGGAAGACCTACCACTAAGTCATGTGCTTTAAGTTTGTTTAGAAGTGTTAGGCTAGCATGTCCAAACCTCTTATGCCAAATCCATTGATTATTGTCAGAAACAGCTCTCAAACAGATGGACTTGTCTTGAGGGATTTTATCTAAGAAGGTGATGTAGACATCATGCTTCCTGGTTCCCTCACATACAAGTTCTCCTGTTTGTGAGTTAACTATGTGACATAGGTTGGCTTGAAACTCAACTCTATTACCTTTGTCACATAATTGAGAAATACTCAAGAGATTATGTTGCAAGCCTTCAACATAATAAACATCATTTATTGCGTTAGAAAGTGTCTTACCAACCTTACCTAAACCAGTGATGGTTCCCTTGCTGTTATCCCCAAAGGTGACACTTCCTCCATCAAAGGCCACTAGTGAAAGGAATTGATCTTTATCCCCGGACATGTGTCTTGAGCAACCACTGTCCAAATACCAATAGGTGTCTCCCTTCACTCTAGCCTGCAAGAGTAAATCAAACATTAGTTTTAGGAACCCAAACACACTTGGGTCCCTTTTCAACAACATTAACATCTTGTTGATCCTTTCTTCTCCACACATACATTACACTCTTGCTGTTCTTATCAGCACTAATTTTCTTAGCTGGACATTCATGTATCTTATGTCCATTTTTACCACAATGAAAACACACATGCATCTCTTTAGTCATGACATACTTGCCTCGTTGATATTCTTTGATCCAGGTGGTTTCTCTGGGAGACCAGTTAGTCCTGGTTCTCTGTCTAGTATAACCGAGACCAACTTTTCCTCTGTTTCCTCTTGATGAAGTCAGGTAATTTAAGGATTTTTTGAGCATTCAATAATTTGTCCACATGTCTATGACTATCATTAAGTTCTTTTTCTCTGGTTTCAAGTGTCTTAGTCAACAATTCGTTTTTCTCTTTAAGAAAATCAAAGTTACTTTTTAAAGCTTCGAATTGTAGATTAAGCTTTGAAACCATACGGTCAATAGACATGTCAACAACCACTGGTTGCTTGTCCTTTTTCAGTTGATTGATTTCCGCATGCAAATCACAAGTATTACTTTCATACTTATCAATCATATTACTGACATCTACACTGGTACCTGTAGGGGAAACAGTGAACTGTGCAGCTTTAAGTGAAGCAATTTCCTTGTGAGAATTTTCCAGGTTGTAAGCCAATGTTTCAAAGGCCTTCAACAAGGAAGTTCTAGTACATGAATTTGCTTTACTTATAGCTACTGAAAAATCAAGAGTATCACTAGTGGTTGATAAGTCTCTAGGGAACCAGGAGGTCAGATCCTCTTCACCATCAATTGGTTCAAACGATCTTTCCTTTTCTAGTTCCACTTTACACTTGTCCAATTCAACCTCTAGTTCTGCTACTTGATTTTTTAGTTCATAACAGACTCCTTCTAGATGATCACAGCTAGCAATAGCAATATTACATTCACCACTTTTTTCTTTTAATTCTCTTTTGCAAATTATGTATGTTTCACTTAATTTATAGCATTCATCTAGTAAGGAATCAATACAAGCAAGCATATTTTCTCTATCATATTCATGCATATCTTCTCTAATTTGCTCTAAGCTTACCTTGCGTTCATGTAGTACATCCTTCTTTGCCATAAAGCATTTGTTGAATGTACTGGTTCCCCCTCTGGTTCCTGGACCAGTGTTGTTTTCCTTGATGTTTGTAAAGGCAGTTAGGCAAACATCTGAGTTGGGTGATCCTTCTTCTTCATCTGACCCTGAGTCAGAGTCTCCCCACATGGAAGCTATCATGGCATTCTTGTATGCTTGTTTATCTCCGGATTTAGACTGTTTGTCATTCCACTTAGGACAATCTCGAATAAGATGTCCTTTTTCTCCACACTTGAAACATCCTGTAGAAGAAGAATTAGAGTTAGATTTTTTATAGTTTTTAAAATGCTTACCTTTGAAATTCTTTCTTTGATCTCGAAGAGATCTCTCAAATCTTTTTGCAATCATGCTAATTTCATCTTCATCATCTTCTACTGTTCCCTTAAGCGCCATGCCTCTTGCTGGTTCCTTCTCAGACTTAGAGTCAATCAGCATCTCATGAGTCATAAGGGAACCAATCAGCTGTTCCAGAGACAAGGTAGACAGATCCTTTGCTTCGTATACTGCTGTTACCTTGGCTGTCCATGCATCTGTTAAACTACGCAATAATTTTCTCACAAGATCCTCGTCAGATAAATTTTTACCAAGAGATCTAAGATCATTTACAATAGTCATAAACCTACGAAAGCAATCATTGATTTTTTCATTTTTATTCATGGCAAACAATTCATATTTAGACATGATTAAATCAATTTTAGACCGTTTTACCTCACTGGTTCCCTCAAACGCAAGTTCAAGGGTGTCCCATATCTCCTTAGCACTACTGCAGCCAGATATACGATTTGTTTCGGTCTCACCTATTGCTTGTTGTAGTATTGACATTGCCTTAGCATTCTTCTCCAGCAACTTGTAATCAGCAGTGACCAATTCGCTATCTTTCTTGGGAACCTGGTTCCCCTCAACATCTGTCTTGAGAATGATATTAGGACCATTTTTAACTATGAGCCAGCATTCATAATCAATACCCATGATAACATTCTGGATCCTGTTCTTCCACCAAGCATAATTATTTCCATTAAACTTGGGTGACTTGTTGTCATAACCGATTGCACTTAATTCTTGAGTACTCATTCTTAACTCCTCTAGATGTTACTCTTTCGAGAAGCTTAGGCTCTGATACCAATTGAAGGTTCAATGGGCACTCAAGAGGGGGGGGGTGAATTGAGTGTTAAGTAATCGTTAGCGATTTTTGCTTCTTTTCGGATTATGTGTAAGGAACCAGTTGTGCTGGTTCCCTTATGCAGCGGAATAAAACAAAGCAATAAAGAACACAACAAATTTAACGAGGTTCAGCCAACTCAGGCCTACGTCCTCCTATCCTAAGTCCTTTATTAATCTACTCCGAAAAACAAAGACAAAGAACACTCTACTGTTTCCCTACTCCGGGAACCAGTCTACCCCACACTCTACTCCGAGTGTGCTCTCGACTTACACTCGTAAGCCCAATGTGTTTGAACTCACAAACACTCACCCAGCCTTTAACCCCTTTGTTAAAGACTCAATACAAGAATCAAGAACTCTCCTTTGATCTCACTTCTACGAAGCTAATTAAGAGAAAATGTTTTTGTACTAGAATGCTCTTGTATATGACTTGATGAATGGGATTAGTGCTTAAGTATATGCTCTCAAATAATTGCTCTTTTTAATTTCTGGAGAGGCACACGAAATATGTGAAATAAGATGAGTTTATATAAGCTTAGATTCCTAAAACCTAGTTTCCTTAAATCACACAATCTTAGAGAATAAGATATATTGTAATTTTAGGAAAGTATTTATCTTATTTGATTTAATCACAAAGATAGAATCAATTAAGATAAATACTCCTAGTTTTTAGGTAACCAAGAATATTTCATCTTATTTCCAGCTGCACAAAATATTTTCAAAATAATCTTTTCGAAAAAATCTTTTTGTAAAATCTTTTTCCAAAACGGCAGCTCGAATATTTCGTACAGTGAACCTGGTTCCCCGACCTGGTTCCCTGAATTGAAACATGTTATGAAACCTGTTCCAACTTTGTACCAGATTTCATATCATACTTCAATATACTTTTAAGCACTTATATAACCCAAACATGCAAGCATACTACGGAGCATATTACATGAAAACCTAGATAACATATTAAAGCATAAATCGTCTTTTCTTCATGTAATCTTCAAGACTTGAATCTTCCTTGAATACTTCTATTATGAGCAAACAATCTTTCTTCGAAATATCTTCGAAAGGCTTCTATGCTCCAAGTCTTGGAATCAACTCAACTACTGCACATGTAACATGGTTAATGCACAATAAAGAGTATGTGACTGCTTTTCCGCATAGCAGTCAAGGAAACGGTTCATACTGGTTCCCCACCAGTACATAGCACATTTATCATCTAACTGTTTCCTGTATATAGATAAGTTAGTTCAATAGATAACTCATATAATCAATAACTTATCTAGGAAAACAGTGTTCTATTTTAGTTGGTTCCCCCAACTGTATTGAACACTTTCAAAGACCTGTTTCCCTTAGCTGTTTGTCATCATTCAAAACTATCAATCAAAACCTAAGGGACTCAACAGCAACATCAGTCCTGAAAGCAAGTGTAAATACCTGCATTGACTGATGTCACATTGATCTTCCGCACAAAATTAATGGTCATTTATTAGTACGCAACAAGATGAAATATGTGTAATTCACAATAGGCGTGTAATTCACAAGTGCAAATACTTATAATTTCTTGACTTACCTGAGGTCGTACCTGTTTGTTGTGTACCACGTTGAGTGTTCTGACAGTTTACATGTTCGAAATAACAAGGATAACGCCTGGTATCATTGTTCCTTCGTCGACCTCGAACATTGTGGTTTACATGTGGTTCTTCAAGGTTTGTATGATCCGGATGCAGCTCCTCTTCAATGATGCGAGGTACATTTCGAAGTATAGCAGGATCACTACTAATGACCTCATCAACCAGGGAACGAAAATGTGCAGCTTCCTTGGTTGAATCGTTAACGAACACAGGTATATCAACACCATCACCAATAACCAAGATCTTCCAGAATGGATGAATTTGCCTACTAAACAAGCCTGACTGTGCAACTAGCGAATCATGTATTTGACAAGCACATGGTAAACCATGGGTCACACGCATTGCACATCCACAACGCTCATACACCTGGTAACTCAACTTCCTCATCCTTCTCGTCTCATCATCGAGAATTTTCAAACAATGTTGAGACACTTTGCCATTTATACGTGACAGTGGCAATTGTCTGTACTTCTCACCAATTTTCGATCTTGATGCCTCCAAACCATTACGAATTGCAATGATTTGATCACCAATATGACAATGTACTTAGGCCCATACGGTATCCAAAGAACCTACCGTTGATTCAGATTATAAAAAAACATTATGATTTTTAATTAAAATTACTAAAACGAAGCAAAAAACAACAACTACAACATTATAAAAACGAACCTTGTCGATGATTCAAACCACGTCTTCACTGCTGAATGTTGGCTCTCAACTCTACAATTACTCGTGTTACCAAAGTGAAGAACTTGGTTCGTCTAAAGTGTCACAAATTTGATTTTATGACAAAGCCATGTTCTCTCAACGTAAGTAATCACTGCCGGATAACTTGCCCACCTAGCTTTCATTGTATCTACAACAACATTATAATCCGCCTCGATTGTAGCATCCATGATACGTTTCCATTGGCCATTTTTAAAACTCGCACCGATCTTCTTATTTTTGAACATATCAGTCACCCTAGCCTCCACATCTGTGTTAATGTGCCATCGACAAAGTAAATGCGACGTCCCTGGAAACACTTCTCTCAATGCCGCACAGAGGCTAAGTTCACAGTCTGACAAAAATACCGATGGTTCTTTATCATACCCAGTTAACTCCCTTAATCTCTGCAACACCCACAGATAGCTTGTCGTGCACTCGTTGCGCATGAACACATAACCAACGAGGAAATTATGATTTGTAGGGGTTACACCTACTATCTCAAAGAACGGCATCTTGTATCGGTTGGTCTTTTATGGCGAATCCATACCGATTACATGTGGGTATGTGCGTAGTATGTTTACCGTGATTGGGTGCACCATAAATGCATGTTGTAAAACACCGAGGTCATCGGCCATGACCCTGTAAATATACTGACTCTGTCTCACCAAATGAAGAAATTGCTGAACAACTCCTCTGCCTTCAGACATCTCCGTTCTCAAGTCATTCCGGCAATTGTAAATGCGTCTGATTTTTGGATGATCATCAGGAAATTACTCTGCAATAGTTACCATGATGTTACGCGGTGCAACCTTGGACTTTGTCATGTCACGCACAACCTTTTTTGCATCCGGGCTCAAACCACTAATTTTATCTGATACACAATCATTGGATGGTTATGGGTCCCAGCTTCATCATTTTTTGCACGGATCTTTCAACTGTCTGTGATGAATTCATAGTATATCTTGATCTAGAAAGGACAACCATTAGCTTTGGTTTGTGTCCTCTCGTATTGCGTTCTCAAAATCTCTCAGCTTGCTCTTCCGTCCTCGATCACATCTCAAATATCGATATGGCCGACCATCTCTGGTTTTGTTGTAAGACGATTTAACCAAAATAAATCCCAGATTTACGGAAACAGCATCCGCTCATTTAACTGCATCATCAAACGTTGGAAATAACGTGTCCGTGACAAAATTTACACTATAATTCACACCATCACCGCCGTCTTCAGACTCCAAATCCTGTAAAAATAAAAGAAAACACACAAAATTCTCCAATATTATTTTTTATCATAATATTAATAACAATATTTATAAAACAATAATAACACTATAATATCACTAATCAGAAGTTAAATAATAAGATTGATCACAATAATATATTTTAAACACTAATAATAAGCAAATAATAAATAAACCAACATTAACTAATATCACAACATTAACTAATATTAACTATACACAACATTAACTAATATCACAACATTAACTAATAAACTAATATTAACTAATATCACAACATTAACTAATATTAACTAAAATTAACTAACACTGACTAAGAATACTAATATCACAACATTGACTAATATTAACTAAGAATACAACATTGACTAATATTAACTAAGAATACAACATTAACTAATATTAACTAACATTAACATTAACTAATATCACAACATCAACTAATATTAACTAATAATACTAATACTAATTACTCAAATTATCACAAAAATAATAATCACAATATAAATTATAATAATAATACAAATATTACATTAATAAATTTGATTAATTGGTTTTAAAAAAAAAAAATTTGATTAATTAATCAATACAATACAATACAAAAAAAAAGAATAAATAAACAGACATCTGCCCAGAATTTTCGGATCCACCAAGGTAGATCCGGAAATTCTGGGCGGATGTGTACATCCGCCTTAAATTATAAATACTAGAAAAATGATCCACAAGGAGATAAGAAACCCCAGCCAAATCTAAAACCCAAACACCAAAGTCATCCTTTAAGCTGTGAATCCTATTTCGACGACGACGAGCTTGCTAAACAAAAGACGAGGATGAGATTCACCCAAAGCATCCCATTTCAGTTTAGAACGTTGTTTCCAATACAAAAAGGTGGCTCGAGTTTGAGAAACCTTGTCCCCACAAGTGGTGATGAATCGACAACGGTCCAAATAAGACGCTAGATTATTAGCCGATGAAGTAACCGAATCTTGTAAATCCTTCTAGTCTATGCCCCAAGACCGCTTGTGAGTAACACACCAAGACAGAAGATGATGACTAAGATTATCCAGTTTACGCTAAAAAGAGAACATCTGCGAGCTAGGAAACCCAATCTGCCAAGATGAAGCAATAAGTAAAGCAACCTCTTGGTACTCTAGACACCAGTTTTCAATCCTGTAAGGCCGCTTCCTTGGCCCTCGAGACCTTACTTCACTTAAAATAATTGATGTATGATTTGAAAACAAGATTGGTTGATGACAAATCTAAGCCTAAGGATGAGTGTCCATCCAGGCCCTCGTCGCATAACCCTTATCAAGCCTTTCAAAGATAGGATTTCCCAATTGACCATTAGTCCATGTGAAAGATGGTCCAGAAAAGGGAATATCTAGCAATCCCGAGCTTAGTTTCCAGTCCAAAAACTCATGTCGACCAGGAATAGCTAATGAACCCCCTACCTTGTCAGATAAATATTCAACTTGATTAAAATCCCCGAATAAAACTACATTTGGTGCAATACGTAAAATATTAGTGATTTCTGCCCTAACTGCATTTCGAAAGGAAATATGGGGTGATCCATACACAAAGATGATATGTTTAATTTCTTGACCAGGAACAATCACTTGACAAAAGATAACATGGGGAGAAACAGAAATAGGTTCAACAACAACCTGGGAGAACCAAAAGACTACCAAACCCCCGCTAAGACTTAGAGCATCAGAACCACAAAACACATCAAAACCTAACAACGGCAACTTTTGTACAGCACACTGTACAAATACTAAAGTTTCCATGAGAAACATGATATCTACACCAAAAGAGCGAACAAAAGATGAAACATACGGAACTTTAAGGGAGTCCGCCTCCCCAAGACCCCTATAGTTCCAGGTTGCAATATTCATGGATACCTTGGTGGCTCAGACCGGGGAGCCACCAAACCCTCATAAACCAATGAAGAGCGATCCACAAGAGTGATTATCTTATGTAATGGAGTCGGTCCACAAGAGCAAGTATCCTTACTATCCCCATTTGGAGTGAAAGGATCTTACACATGCTCTCTGTCAAAAGTTGTTTACAAACTCTTCTTCACTTGTTGTCTTTTAGAAGCTTACCCCTTCACAATCTTTTTCTTCACACGCTTATAGAAGGGAGGATCACCATAGTCCATATGAATTCAAGCAAGATGAGATGGTGAAATGAAGGCATCCAAAGGAAGGTCAGAAAATGCAAAGGTGAAACCTTCTCCAGAGTCTTGGGGAATGGGGAAGTTACTAGTATCCGATTCAAATTCAGAGCTGGTGTGGGGTTTACTAGAGTAGTGGCTACTAGTAACTGACTCAGCTTCGAGACTCTCCCATATTTTATTATGAAGTAGGGGCACCACAAATAATTTAAACTTTTTCCTGGTGGTCGAAATGGAAGAGTCATGGTGTTTTCGCTTCCATGACAAGTTCAAGTTTGAGTCAAAAATTTTTGGATCCAAATTGAAATTGCTTCCTGGGGGTGTAATGGGTAGGGATGACGCTAATAAAATTTTAGAATTAAGTCTCTTTGCTTCTTGCGGGTTGACCGATTGAAAATCTAGTTTTCGTTTCTTTAGGAGTACAAAAGCAAAGGTGGGAATTCGAGGAGAAAAGCTTGTATCCTTTTTTGTTTTTTGTTTTGGCCTTGAAATTTTGGTAAAAATTCCAGGTAAGATTAAATTGGAAGTCCTAAAATTCTCAGTTCTTTTGAGCCCGATGTTCTTATTGGACATAGTAGGAATTAAGTCAATAGTAGTGTCAAAGAAAGAACTCGTATGGTTTAGTGAGGCTTTAATCGTTCTTGGAGAAGCTCTGCACTTATTCTTCTTGTGGCCAATTTTCCCGCAAGACGAACAAAAAATAAACACATTTTTGAATTTAAAATTGATCCACTTGGGTTCAGAAACCTGATAATCAAGGAAAAACCCGAGGGGCAGAGACTTTGAGATAGGAACATTCAAGTATGCTCTAATTGAACAGATAGTGCCAGCAAAAGGGGAGTTCACATCAAAACATACAATTCTTCCTAATTTCTCAAGAACAAACTTAATAGGACGAATTTCGTATAGGTTTAAGGGTAAGTCATCCAATCGAACCCACAAGTTTGCTTGATCAAACTTAATGTCCTTAATAGAAGTACCTGGACTCCATGACTTGAAGACGATGAGGGCGGCTTGGTAGGCAGCAGTCCCCTGGAAAATTAAGGCAAGCTTATCGCGTTCATCACTACAATTGAACAGAAAACGGTTGTTCACTTTTCCAACTGAAATAAATCCAAATTTAGTCCATTACTCTGAAACCCATTGTTGGATTCTGGATTCCGAGAAATTCCGATCGTCTATAAATTTCTCAACAACTAAATTGTTGAAAAAATTCACCGAAGGTTAAAAATGTTGATTGGAATTAAATGGATTATGGTTTCTAAATATTGAAGATGCCTTTTTTGACAAAAATGGCGAGGTGATTTTAGGCGGTGGAGATGATAAGAACAAGGTGTAGGAAATAAAGAGGTGGCTGCTGAGGAAAGAAGGAGGGTTGAAACGTGCCTCTAGGAACCTAGAGAAAGAATTTTTTTTATATTCAAGTATACTTATTTTAACGTGCCTCTAGGAAGAAGGGTTGTCTAACTTTGTTCCTGGTCGTGTTGTGTCGGTTGCTGCTCAATGGAAATGGGACAAGTATGGGGTGCGTTGTAGGGCTATTGGCTATGTTTTTTTCCTTTCTCCTTTTCTTCATTGGGGTAATTAGAAAAAGATGATGTTGTGTTGCTGAAGTGGGTTCAAGCGTTCGCTAGGACTCAGGATATAGGTGCTCGTGCAGCTGCCCACATCTTTAACAAGATCGATTTCGCTATATGTAGAGGGTGGGGGCCCAGATTGTATCTTGGCTCCTCACTAATTTCTTGTAAATCAATTGACTTTGTAGCTTTTTGTTATTTTTCTATAATAATTATAATAATAATAATAATAAAATAATAATAATAATAATAATAATAACAAAATATTAATAATAATAATAATAATATTATAATAATAATAATAATAATAAAATAATAAAAATAATAAAATAATAATAATAATAAAATGATAATAAAAATAATAATAACAATAATAATAATAATAATAATAATAATAATAATAATAATAATAATAATAACAACAATAACATAATAACATAATAACATAATAATAATAATAATAATAATAACAATAATAATAATAAGAATAATAAGAATAATAATAATAACAATAACAATAATAATAATAACAATAATAATAAGAACAACAACAACAACAACATTAATAATAATAATAATAATAATAATAATAACAATAATAATAATAACAATAATAATAACAATAACAATAATAATAATAATAATAATAATAACTCAAGCGTTCAAGTCAGGCGTTTTTCAAGCAAAATTCAGGCGGTTTCTGGGCATTTTTTGGTGCGATTTGCTCGTTTAATGGTGTAGTTTCTAGGCGTGTTCTTGATCGGTTGTTTCTGGGCGGTTTTAGTGCGTTTTCAAGCGGATTTTAGGTGCGGTTTGGGGTGAAATTCTGGCGTTGTTCTGCTATATTTTCAAGCGTGGTTCAGCTCTGTTTTCAGGCGTGATTTTGGCAAGCTTTCTGTCGTATTTTCTTGCTGTTATAAGGGTTGTTTGGGTGCTATTTCTATTGCGGTTTCTAGGAGCTTTGTTGCTGCAGTTTCTAGGGGATATTTTGTTGCATTTTCTGGCTGTTTACACATCCTTTTCAGGGTTCGTTTTTGGTGCAAATTTTAGGCAGTTATTGGGTCAGTTTTGGGGTGATTTTGGTGCAGTTTTGGAGTGAATTTGGTGCTGTTTTGGGTGCAGTTTTGGTGTGGATTTGGTGTTGTTTTTGGTGCCGTGTTGGTGTGTATTAGGTGTGTAGTTTTGGTACGTTTTTAGGACGTTTTTGGTGCAGTTTGCATTATGTTGTATTGCGGTTCTCTTGTGGCAAGTTGCGGTGGATGTTATGCCTCCTGGTGTTCTCTTTCATTGCCCGTTCGTGAGTCTTAATGGGTGTTAAGATGGCAGGGGTAATGGGCTCGCTCATCTCCGTTACCGCCATTATTGTGCGGATGCGCGGGATATGACCCGAAGCTCTCTTACTTCTGATTTGGCTATTTTCTTAGAGGCGGAGTCAACTTTTCGTCGTATGGGCATTTAGCATTGTGGGGAGTGTTTTAAGACTCATACTTTTCGTACGAAGTGTCAACGTGGTCACGGTTCGGATGATATTGTGGACCCACCTGGTTCGGGGGATGGTGTTGTTCGGTTTGTTCTTTATGGTTTTCCTAAACCACAGGGTCATTCTTCGGAGGTTTTTGGTCTTGTTCCTAGTGTGCCTCGTGTGCCTCATTTTGCTTTCGATGTTGCTCTCCTTGATAGTTTGCTATCTAAGCGATTTCGTTCAGTGAAATCTATACCTCCAAAGTGTCACTTGGGTTTTTCTCGAGTTCTTAAAGGAGCGCTTGATAGGGTGATTTGCAAGCCTAATGACATCTTTTGGTGGATTCAATTGCTTATGTTACCTCTTTGTGTCCTTAAAACCTTTTCTCCGCGGAGTAATCGTGAGTGGTCTTCGGGTGTCAGGCGTCAACGGCGGGAAGAGAGTATCTCCGCTGCTATTCGTTCTTGGTGTGAGCCTGGTGGTTCTGTGCTGCTTGTGCGGGACACATTGGCTAACGTGTCTCCACCTTTATTAGATGCTGATGAGGACCTTGATTTGTTTGAGCGTAATATTAAGCAGTGTAAGAGAAAGATTTGTGACGGACATTACACTGCTGCAATTAGGGTTCTTTCGTCTTCTGGTCTTGCCCCGTATAATGATGCAACTCTTGTAGATTTACAAGCTAAGAATCCTTCCTTTTCGGCTCCTATATTACCGGATATCCCTGTTGATCATCACCTTGTTGCTACTCCTATTGTTGTTTTGGACCAGATTAGGGGTTTTCCGCGTGGTACGTCATGCGGTAGAGACGGCTTGTGTGCTCAACACCTTATGGATTGCTTGAGTGGTGCTGCAATTGCTATTTCAGGTGAGTTGGTGGACTTTATTACGCAGGTCGTTAATCTCTTTCTCGCTGGGAAATGTCCTGCTGAGTTGGGAGAATATATTGCTAGTGCTCCTCTCACGCCACTTGTTAAGCCTGGTGGTGGTATTCGGCCTATTGCTGTGGGTACCGTTTGGAGGCTTCTGGTTTCAAAGGTTGGCGCTGCTTTAATTGGTCCACATTTGGGAAGCTATTTAGGAGGTCTTCAGTTTGGTGTTGGGGTGCCGGCGGGTGGTGAGGCTATTCTTCATGCTGTTAATCGTTTGGTTGAGGCTCGTGGTGGAGATGTTCGTCTTTCTATGTTGCTGGTGGATTTTCAGAATGCCTTTAATTTAGTTGACCATTTAGCTATGTTGCGTGAGGTTCTCTGTTGTCCAGCTCTCTCGCGTTGGGTTGAATTTTGTCACTCTTCTCCTGCCAGGTTGTTTTATGGGGAGCATACCTTATGGTCATGTCAAGGAGTGCAACAGGGTGATCCTCTTGGCCCTTTGCTTTTTGCTTTGGTTCTTCATCCGTTGGTGTGCCGAATCAGGGATTCTTTTGACTTATGTTTGCAGGCTTGGTATTTGGATGACGGCACTATTATTGGTGACACCTTAGTAGTAGGTAAGGTAATAGAGTTGATTTTGGCGGAGGGACCTCATCTCGGCCTCCATGTCAACGTTGAGAAAACGGAAGTTTTCTGGCCCTCGGAGGACCCTCGTAGCCGTCTCGTAGGTGTCTTTCCTCCAGATATTACTCGTCTTGTGCATGGTGTTAAGTTGCTTGGTGGTCCTGTCAATGCGGATTCCTCTTTCTGTGGTGAGCTTGTTTCGCAGAGAGTGTCGAAGACCATTGTGCTAATGGATGCTGTTGCTAAGCTCGATGATCCCCAATGTGAGTTATTACTTCTTCGTGCGTGTACTGGGGTTCCCAAACTCTACTTTGTTATGCGCACTTGTCCCCCTTGTCTTTTTTAATCAGCCAAGACTTCTTTTGATGTGGCTCTTCGGGCTTCTTTAGAGCGCATTGTAACTTCTTCGGGGTCAGGTTTTGGTGATTGGCAATGACGACTTGCCACCTTACCTTTTGCTTATGGTGGACTGGGTGTCTATTCAACGGTGATGTTCGGCACTAAAGCTGCGCACGGGCCGTGCCAGCCTGCGAGCGGCCCAGCACGGCACGCTGGTCGCTCGGCGTGCCATGGGCCGTGCCGCGTACAATCTAGCCAGAATTTAGGCACGGCAAGGCACGAGCCCGCCGTGCTGGCCCGTTTTTGGCACGTGGGCGGCCCGCCAGGCACGACCCGTGGCACGGCTTGTTGCACGGCCCGCATGCCGGCACGGCTTGGCCCGCTGTTTATAGTCGTTTTACAACAGCTATTAACGGCTATTAGAGTCGTTGCTCTTCTTCCCCTCTAATGACTACTTCTCCATTTTTTCTATAAATAGCAAATTTCACTTCACTTCCAAATCACAATTCAACTCATCTCTTCTCTTAATCTCTAATTCTCTTAATCTCTTATATTCTCTAATTATTATTTATTAATATCGAAAAAAAATTAATAGTTCGTAATCGTAATTCGTGGAAAGCGTTGAAGCACGGTTGTATGATCTAACTAATCTTTATTATTGTTGTTATTATTATTGTTATAATTGTTGTTATTAATTATAATTATTGTTATTGTTATAATTGTTGTTATTAATTATTATTATTATTATTATTGTTTATAAAAATTGTTAATTTGTTAATTATGGCATCACCAAATATGAACAACCCATCATCCTCTAGGAAAGCCCAATTTGTCTGTGGTAATAGTTCTAAGGAATCACCTAATCCAATTGACCCACCCAATTTCGAGTCCGACCAATGACCCCGAAACAACCCCCCTAGGTTTTGAGCAATTTAGGCATGGTGCTACTTCCGATTTTCAAACCTATAACAAGAATATGCCCGGATTTCCACAAAACCAATTTTCACAATTCGGTCAATTCCCACCTAATTTCTTTGACCCACAAAATTTTTATACTAGCCAAGGTAGCGAACAAAACAGCCTTGCCTCCGAATCTACAAACATGATCTAAAACACACAAGAGCAATGGTTAACCGAACAAGACATGGTAAATATTAAAAGCCGCAAAAGTGATGTATGGAGTCATTTTTTGCTGAATAAAGAACAAACAAGAGCAAAATGTAAAACATGTGGTAAAATATACTCCGCCACATCCAAGGCCGGGATGGGACACTTAAGTAGACACTTTAAAACATGTGCACAACCATCTAGTGATCCAACCCAGCCAAATATTTTCTAATTCCATGCACACGGCTTTACCTACAACTATGAGAAGGATAGGGATAAACTAGGGAAAATGATAGTACACGCCGAACAACCTTTTCTTTTCTCCGAAAGTGACCCATTTAACACTTACATTAATAAAGCATTACAACCCCAACATAAAAGAATCTCTAGGAAAACCGTTCGTTCCGCTGCCATGAAAAACTTCCTAAAGTACAAAATGCGGTTACAAGACGAATTGAGTAAACTTAATTGTAGAGTGTCTTTGACTGCCGATTCTTGGGACAGTGGTTATAAATTTCACTATTTATGTGTGACTTGCCATTGGGTAGATGATCAATGGTTGTTACAAAAACGAATAATCCATTTCAAAATGCTAGAATACCCCCACACCGGTATTAACATAGCTCACCATTTAATGGAAGCTATAAATGAATACAACCTTAGAGAAAAAATCATGTCTATGACATTTGACAATGCAACCTCAATGACATATACTGCTAATTTAGTGAAACAAAATTTAACCGATGTAATATTAGATGGTGACGCACTTCATACTAGATGTGTTTGCCATGTTCTTAACTTATGTGTACAACATGGAATTAAAGCAATTGGTCCATACTATAACAAAATTAGAGAAGCTATTATGTCTATTAATAGCTCAAACATGACATACCAAGAATGAAAAGGTTTTCTAAGACAACAAAAGATAAGAACAATAAAAATCAAAATCGATTGTCCAACTACGTGGAATTCCACCTATGACATGTTAACCAAGGCAATTGAATATAAGAATCCTTTAACAATTTTTTACAACCAAAAATTTCCACAAAATGCTTTATATGAGGATGATTGGGATAAATGTGAAAGATATATGCAATTTTTATAATTATTATATAACATGACATTTTGTTTTTCTTCTGTTTATAATCCTTGTGCTCAAAACTTTCTTTCAAATGCATGTTTACTGGCCCAGCTTTTCTCTGATCGTCGCAACCAAAGTGATTATGATCAATATCTTCCAGTAATGGAAATAAAGCGGCGTAAATATTATACTGAAATTCCTTTAATTTATATTTTTGCTTCCGTATTAGATCCTAGGCAAAAGTATGAAAATACATTTATGTTAGTTGACATTTATTTTTAACGCATGTTTATTGACGATAGTGTAGAAACCTATAAGAGTAATGTGAAAGATCAATTTTTGCTTTATATAGAGTTTATGAAACCAAATATGGCACCGTTCCTCGCTTTGGCACTTCCCAACCATCCAAAAACGTAAGTAAAAAAGGCTAAGCATTTATTTTCACAAGCTACTAACTTGATTTCAAGGTTTTCAGGTGATTCATCAATAAGGAGAACGCAAAGCGATGTCTCGGAGATGCAAATGTACCTGAGTTACGACTTCACCAAGGGCATGGACGACGATGAGATAAACAGCCTCGACCTCCTTGTATGGTGGAAACAACAAAGCTCGAAGCATCCAACTTTGGCAGCAATGGCACAAGACATTCTTGGTATCCAAGTCTCCTCCATTGTTTCCAAACGAGCTTAGCGCATCCAGGAGGGTTTTAGACGATAGAAGAATAAGTCTAAAACCCGAAACACTTGAAATGTGCGTGTGTTTCAAAGATTGGTTAGATGCTGAAAATCGCTCACAAGACCGTACTTACGCCGACAACGACAACGATGACGGAACCTCTGCTTCCAACCGTTCGGGTTCGGCTACTTCCCAATCTATTCAACTAGTCGATGACCTTGAACGCGAAGAAGAAGAAGAAGAAGAAGAAGAAGAAGAAGAAGAAGAAGAAGAAGAAGAAGAAGAAGAAGAAGAAGAAGAAGAAGAAGAAGAAGAAGAAGAAGAAGAAGAAGAAGAAGAAGAAGAAGAAGAAGAAGAAGAAGAAGAAGAAGAAGAAGAAGAAGAAGAAGAAGAAGAAGAAGAAGAAGAAGAAGAAGAAGAAGAAGAAGAAGAAGAAGAAGAAGAAGAAGAAGAAGAAGAAGAAGAAGAAGAAGAAGAAGAAGAAGAAGAAGAAGAAGAAGAAGAAGAAGAAGAAGAAGAAGAAGAAGAAGAAGAAGAAGAAGAAGAGAAGAAGAAGAAGAAGAAGAAGAAGAAGAAGAAGAAGAAGAAGAAGAAGAAGAAGAAGAAGAAGAAGAAGAAGAAGAAGAAGAAGAAGAAGAAGAAGAAGAATAGATGAAGAACTATAAATAGATTACATACTTCTAATTATAGACAATTTTTGTATAGTATCCTTGTACGAAATCAATATCATTATATGATTTTTGTCATTATTACTTATTAGATTAATATCAAACATTTATACTTGAGTTTTTTTATTTTATTTTTTTTGAAATTTATATCTTCTAACGTTAAGAAGTATGTATTTTTTTGTAATATTTCAAGTAATAATAATATGAAGTATGCATTAATCACATTCAAAGAATCAAAGTCCAATTTCCTCTTTTTTTAGCCGTTAAGATTTGAAATTTTCATCTTCGCCGTTAAGAAAATAAAAAGTAATATAAACAAAATAAGTTAATAACTAATTAACTATAATAAATAAAAAGTATAATAAATTATAACTATAATTATAACTATAATAAATATAAATTATAATAATAAGAAGTAATAAGAAGTATAATAATAAAATAATAAATTATAATAACAAGTATAATAATTAAATAAATAAATTATAATATTAATAAGTAATAACAAGTATAATAATAAACTTAATTATAAATTATAATAATAAGATGTAATATTAATAAGTAATAACAAGTGTAAAAATAATAAATTATAATAACAAGTATAATAATAAAATAATAATAAACTTAATTAATTAATTTATAATAATAAGAAGTAAACTTAATTAGTTAATTTTAAAAAAAATAATGTATTGTATTTTTATTTTTAAAAAAAAAAGAATAACTGAAGAACGTGTCAGGCACGTGGGCTGGCCCGGCACGTGGGTCGTGCCATGCCGTGGGCTGGCCTGGTGGAAATGGAGGCACGGCACGGCACGCTAGGACCGTGCTGGCGTGCCGGCCCGACCTACTGCCCACCTTTATTCGGCACTATGCTTTCCTTGCGTCGCGTTTGCTGTATTCTGGTCTTTAGGCTACGCTTCTTTGCAATTCTGGTATTGTTGGTCCAGGACTGGCCTTCGATGGTGCTCTTAGTCTTTTTAATAGGACTGTGGAGACTGACCTTATGAGTAACCCTAGTGAGATCGCTGCCCCCAAACTCATGAAGAAATTGGCAGATATATATTTCACGAAGGTCACTGCATCTGCAGAATCCACTTTCTCCTTATCTCCGCGTCAGGTTGCCTTATGGAAGTCCCAACAGGGGGATCACTTTTCGGCCTGGTTGCGAGCGCTCCCGATATTAGGTTTGGGTCAGACTATGAATGGTAAGACTTACCGTTGTGTTCTTTGTTACCGGTTGGGTGTTCCTTTGTTCTCTGTTTCGACATCGTGTTTTGCTTGCTCAAAGGTTTTTTATTAGGATATTTATAGGGATCATGTAGTGTCTTGTGCTGGGATGGCGGGTATTAAATATCGGCACAACGTTGTTCGTGACACACTTGTTGATATTTGTTTTCGGTCTGGGATTTTTGCAAGAAAGGAGGTTAACGTTGGGTTGACTGGAGGGAACAACGGGGCTCTTCGACCAGCAGATGTGTTGCTTTATTCCTGGGATACAAGCCTTAATGTATTTATTGACTTGACGGGGTCTTCTCCTTTGACTCAATCTTGGTTGTCTGACTTCGTTCCTGGTCGTGTTGTGTCAGCTGCGGCTCAGCGGAAGCGGGACAAGTACGGGGTGCGTTACAGGGCTATTGGCTATGGTTTTCTTCCTTTCTCCTTTTCTTCATTGGGGGAATTAGAGAAGGATGTTGTTGCATTGATGAAGCAGGTTCAGGCGTTCTCTAGGACTCACGCACTACTAGAAAACAGCTAATCAACGACGGAAAAAATCCGTCAGAAAACCTTGAAATTCCATTGGAAATGCCCATTTCCGATGAAATTTTGTCGGAAAGCAGCATCGCATTACACTTTGTAGGAATTTCGCGATATGCCGTTGGAAATTCCGTCGGAATGGACCTTTCCGACGGATTATGTTTTATCGGAGTCAAGTTTGACTTAATTAGGAAGTCCGTCGCAAGGTTCCGACAGAAAATTCTGTCGCAACAAGCCAAGCTTCCGACGGAATTTTCCGTCGGAATATACCTTTTTCGACGGAAAATTCCGTCGGAATCTACTACCTTTCGCCGAAAATTTCCGTCGAAAGCTTTAATAGGAAAAAAAAAACCTACCCACCACCCCCACCATCAGCCCTAGCCTGAACCCACCCACCCACCTTACCTGAACCCACCCCCCTTACCTGAACCCACAGCCCCTGAACCCACCCCCTTTACTTGAACCCACAGCCCCTAACCCAAATCTACCCACAATCCGTATCCCACAACCCACCACCAAAACCACAACACACCACCACCGACACCACCACAGCACCACCGACACCACCACACACCACCACCATTCCAAAAATGAACCCAAAAAACTAAAATTAACACAAAAAAACCCAAAAAAAGGAATCAACCCCAGAAAAATGAAAATTCCCAAAAAAACCGTAAATTAACACCAAAAATACGAAAATTAACACAACATAATCAAAACATACCACACAAAAAATCAAAACCAGTAGATCTACTAATTAATTAGAATTTCATTAAAAACATTAAAAAAAACAATAATTAACCAACAAAATTAAAAGATATATATATATATATATATATATACACACACACAATCGTCTAATAAATTATATAAACTAACATTACAATTACATACAAAATTAACTAGATCTACACTTGAGACTGGTGGCTCGCGACGGTGGTTGAAGGCTTGGTTGTTGCTACGCCATTGTTGTTGCGGTGGATGTTGGTTGTCGGTCGTTGTCAACAGTGGTTGTGGTTGTTGACGGTGGTTGTGGTTGTTGTTGTTGACGGTAGCCGTTGTGGTTGTTGATTGTCTTGAGAAATGCAGGATGGAGAGACAGAAGAGGCGACAGAGAGAAGAAAACAGAAGAGGATAAGGGAAAGAAGGTAGAAGAAAACAGAGAGGAATGAGGAGAGGAGAAAAAAAGAGAAGAGGAAAGAAGATAGGAGAGAGAAAGAGAAGAAGAGAGGACAGAGAAATGAGGAAAGAGAGGGGAAAGAGAGGCGGAGTGTAAAGGGGGGGGGGTTAGGGTTAGGATTTTTTTTTTTTTTTTTTAAATCAAAATTCCGTCGGAAATGGTAAAAATCCGACGGAAATGTATATGTTCCGACGGATGTTTCTTCCTCGGAATTTACAGCTTCCGACGGAATATTCCGTCGAAAAATAATTTCCGAGGGAATATTTCGTCGGAAGCAGTAAATTCCGAGGGAAAAAAATTCCGTCGGAATATTTCCGAGGGATTTTCCGTCGTAACTTACCTTTTCTGACGGAATTTTCTGACAGACCCAAATTCCATCGGAAAACTCAAATTTTCCGACGGAAGTTATGTCCATCGGAACGATTTCGTCGGAAAACGATCTATTTCTAGTAGTGAGGATATTGGTGCTCGTGCAGCTGCTCACATCTTCAACAGGTTTGGGTTTGCTATAGCTAGAGGGGTGGGGGTCCAGATTGTATCTCAGCTCCCCGCTAATTTCTTGTAAATCGATTGACTTTGTAGGTTTTTGTTATTTTTCTACAATAATAATAATAATAATAATAATAATAATAATAATAATAATAATAATAATAATAATAATAATAATAATAATAATAACAACGATGTGGTACGTAGTAGTAATAATAAGAGACAATTATCTATAATTATAACAATAAATGATAATAAAATAAGTAGTAGTATAATAGTATATAGTAATAGCATTAGGAGTAATACATGGAGTAGTAGTAGTAGTAGGCTAGTACAATAGCATATATTAGTGTGTAGAAATAGGAGTAATATGTAGAGTAGTGTAGTAGTAATATATAGTGTAGTAGTATGGTAACAATAAAATCAAAATGGTTAAAATAATAATAAGGATTTAATAATAATAATACTTTACAATAACAAATTAACAATAATATGTATGTAATGGTAATTGATTAGGGGATTTTCCCCGCCCAGTAAATGTCTGCCACGTGGACCAATCAGGTCCTGCCATGTGTCCGCCACATGGACCTGACACGTGTCAAGCAGTAATTAGTCCACCTTGGACTAATCGCGCCACGCCACGTGGCCTGCTGACTGCCCATCAGGAAAAACGGCGACCAAGGCCCGATTTCCGAGGAAGGCCCAATCGTCCCTAGGTTGACCTAAACCTAATATTGGGCGCGCATCCCGAGGCTATAAATACAGTAATTAAGCCTCCATTTAAGACTATTCAGAAATAATTACTCTCACCTAGAGAAGGCTAAACACACGTGCTTTCGGATTGATAGACCTGACTTAGCAATTAATTGCACTTCCTAATCAGTCCTCCCCTAGAGGAACCAGATCACCCTTTACTTTCCGCACCTTTTTACTCCACATACAAGTACTAACTTGATCGTCGGAGGCGGAGCTCCCACCACCCGGAGTCTCCGTTGTTTTGTAGGTACAGGCGCAAGGATACCAGTCCCGGAATTGTAACTCTCCCGTAGGACATCAAAAAACCTCGAAACATTTTGGCGCCGTCTGTGGGGAGGGTACTTTCGAGATGGAATCACAATCTGTACTGAATCAAAGTGACAAGCGTCCCATGGACGATCCCTTGGATCAGACGGACCAGGACACTGACAATGAATTTGAAGTCGAGACTCATACGGCCTCTGACGGGACCTTAAGAGCTCGACGCACCCGTCCCTCCGAAAGGAAGGAACGGGAGGACTGCCTGGCTAGATCTAGTAAACCAGTCGGCCAGCCGCTTGATCAACAGCAGGTGGCCAAGGGATCTGCCCCCATCACCAGAAATGAACTCATGACCTACATGAATAGTTTCAAAGGGGAGATCCAGGAGCTTATGAACAAAAGAACGATTGTCCCACCAAAGAAACAGTCGGCCAGAAGACCCTCCCAGTCTGGGAGGAAGAAGCCCGTAAAAGGTCGGGAGGCGACTCCTAAACCCTAAGCCTAGGGAGTGGGAGCCACCAGTGATCGATCTAACTAAGTACCTCTTCCCCTCTCCAAGGAAGAGAAAGCTCATTCGTCATGTTCAGCCGGACGGGTCGAAGAAAATGTATTCTGATGCCCGAATGTTGCTAGAGCAGAAGAAGAATGACCGACTATCAAAGTCGGCCTCTACGTCTGATTTTCAAGACAGTCTCCACAATACCTCCTTGAGGTATTCAAAATCAAATTATGAGAGCCAGACAGGCGGTACCTCCTACCGGTCTGTCTCCCAGAAAAATCAAGCGGCCCCGTTTGAACCACCCCAACCATATGCGCCGCAACCTTAATATTTTATGCAGCCTACTCTGTTTGGAGGACAGGCGGCAAGAAATGTCTAACCTTTGGACTGGCAACTTAGGTTGCTTAGCCTTGGAGAACAGCCATCCGCCTTCTCCAAGGAGATAATTGAGGTTGCCCAGCCGGCCAAAGTGAAGAATGTGTTGGTAGGAGCCTATGATGGGACTACCAACCCTGAAGATCACCTTATGGCGTTCACCAACCTAATGTACCTTCAAGGGTTGGATGATCCCACATGGTGTAAATGTTTCCCGGCCACATTGAAGGGCATTTCCCAACAATGGTTCGGCAACTGGCCGACCGGTTGTGTTAACAATTTCAAGACCCTCGCTTACTTGTTCACCTCAAATTTGCGATGAACATCCCCGCTAAGAAGACGACCCTTGACCTAGGGACTATACAGCAGGGAGAGAAGGAGGGACTACGTTCCTACATCAGGCGGTTTAACCTGATGAAGATTTAGATACAGGGGCTGCCGGATGAGGTAGCCTATACAGATTTTTTCAGAGGACTTAAGGACGGGTCGAACTTCAAATTCGACCTTGTCAGGAAGAGGGTCACCACCCTCCAAGAAGCCATGATGGAGGCGGATGCCTATATTCAGGCAACCGACCTCTGTAATACTGGAAAGCAGTCGGACGACAAGAGGTCCGACAAAAGAGAGAGCCGACAAAAGCAGCCGGCAAGTAAAGAAGATAAAAAGAGAAAAGAAATTTCGGCAGCCGACTCCTCTGAACAGCCGTCCCAGAAAAAGAAAAAGGACTATAAACTATACTCTCCCAAGTATGAGTTCAACAAGGACAGTCATGCTATCCTTAATGAAATCAATGGCCGGATCACAATTGAGAAGCCGGCCGCCATGAAGGGTTCTATCAGCAATCGGAACCAAGATAAATACTATCACTATCATGAGGATATTGGTCATGAAACCAATGAATGTATCAGCCTTAAGTGTCTTCTGGACCGCCTAGCAGATAAAGGAGATCTTGACTCTTATGTCAATAAGTCCAAGGGGAAACAACCTCTCAAACAGAAACAGGCGGCCAAAAAGAAGCAACGGACGACCGACAATTCTAACACTGATGACACGCCAATTTATACCATAGCTGGCGGCTTCGCAGGAGGTGGTCCTACCATCCGTGCCAACAAAGATAACATCAAGCGGCTGGATATTAACTCCGTCGAGAAAGGACGGACCTCCAAAAGCTCATTCCCTGAGGTTGTGATTACTAAGAAAGACTTGGGAGGCGTTAGAGGGCCGCATGACGACCCTATTGTAATTGAATGCAAAGTGGCTAACCAAAGAGTCGATCAAATACTTATTGATACTGGAAGCTCATCTGATCTCATCAGTCATCGATGCTTGACCAAACTGAAGTACAAAACTGAAAGCATGCAACTTGTCTCCCATCCTTTAGTAGGATTTGGAGGAGGGGTCGTCCACCCAGTTGGACGGGTGGGTCTGCCTATCCGCCTGGGCGAGAAGGGTGAGGGCCGTCACATGGTGGTCCGGTTCTTAGTAGTTGAAGAGCTCTCGGCCTACAACATAATCTTGGGGCGACCCACCTTGAACAATTCCAAAGCTGTCATCATTCCATCTCTCATGTTGCTCAAGTTCGAGAAGGATGATGGAACAGTCGGCTCCCTAAGAGGAGACCAGAAGATGGCAAGAGAGTGTTTTCTCTTAGATATCAAACCCCCTGTGGCAACTGCTTGTCCTAGTGGAGAGAAAACTAACCTTGAGTAAATCAAGGATGATGCGCCTGCCCAAGTAGCAGGCGGCAAGAAGAGAAAGGCCGCCCACTTGGGGGCCGAGAGAAAAGAAAAACGATAGCAATCACTGGCCGAGGAGCGGTTAGACGAGTTCCGCCCTCAGCCGGCTGGTAAGCATGTGGACGTCGCCCTAGACGACTCACGTCCTACCCGAACAGTTAAAGTTGGGACGACTGCTCTTGCTGCACTTGGTGATGACTTTCACCAACTCTTGAAGGAATTCAAGGATATCTTCACATTTGAAGTACACGAGATTCCAGGTATAAGTCCAGACTTGGCAGTGCATAAATTAGTTGTGGATCTGAAAAAGAAGCCGGTCAGGAAAAAGAAGAGGAACCATGGCGAAGAAAGAAACCAGGCGGCCGCCGCCGAGGTTAAAAAATTACTTGATGCAGGGTTCATTCGGCAATGTTATTTCCCTGACTGGGTTGCAAACGTTGTACTTGTGAAAAAGCCGAATGGTACCTAGCGTATGTGTGTGGACTACACAGACTTGAACTAGGCGTGCCCCAAAGATAGTTATCCATTGCCCAAGATCGACAGTCTAGTCGACTCTACAGCCGGCCACGCCTTAATGAGTTTCATGGACGCCTACTCTAGTTTCCATCAGATTCCCCTGTGGAAGAAGGACCAAGAGAAGACGACCTTTGTCACAGATCAGGGCCTATACTGTTACACGGTCATGCCGTTTGGTTTGAAGAACGCCCCGGCAACCTTCCAGAGAATGATAAACACGGTCTTTTTTGACCAAATTGGGAGGAACGTCGAGGCGTACATAGATGATATGATTGTGAAGATTAAACTCAAAACGGACCATTTGGCTGACCTCCGAGAAACATTCACCACACTCAGGCGGCACCATGTCATGCTCAATCCCAAGAAGTGTGTTTTTGGAGTTGAGTCTTGGAAGTTTCTCGGATTTCTTATCAATCAAAGGGGCAAAGAGGCTAACCCCGAAAAAGTGCAGGCGGTCATAGACATGCAGTCGCCCCGCACTGTCCGAGAGGTCCAAGGGTGAACGGGTTGTCTGGCGGCCCTAGGGAGATTTCTTAGCCGGGCAGGCGACAAATGCCTTTACTTTTTTCAGGCAATAAAAAAGAAGGCTATGTTTGAATGGGGGCCGGATGCTGAGGCGGCCTTCCAAAAACTGAAGCAACATTTGCACTCGTTACCAAGGCTGGTCAGCCCCTTGCCTAAATAAGTGCTCTATATGTATCTAGCAATGTCTGACCATGCTCTAAGTGTCGTCCTCCTTGCTGAGAGAGAAGGCTGCCAGCTCCCAGTCTATTTTGTCAGCCATGTGTTGAAGAATGCCGCGTTAAGATACCCCCTAGTGGAAAAATTTGGCCTTGCCCTCTTCATGGCAGTTAGAAAATTGAAGCTTTACTTCTTGGCGCATCCAGTCGTAGTATACACAGACCAGCCAATCAAGCAGCCACTGACAACCATGGAGTCGTCAAGCCGAATGATCAAATGGGCAATAGAAATACAGAGCCTTGAAATTACATTCGAGCCAAGAAAAGCAGTGAAGGGGCAAGCATTTGCTTACTTTATTGTAGAGATGACTCAGCCTTCTGATTCTAAAATTCCAGACCAAGTCTTGAAAGTCTATGTGGACGGGAGTTCCACTATGAATGGTTGTGGTGCAGGCGTCATATGTTAGTCGCCAGAAGGTGACAGGTATGAGTATGCACTACGTTTTAACTTCCAAGCCTCGAACAACGAGGCGGAGTATGAAGCTTTACTGGCCGGTATCCGCATGTGCAAGGCGGCTGGGGCAAGGAAGGTAAAAGCCTGTTCTGACTCACAGTTGATAGTGAGCCAATACAACGGCGATTATGAAGCAACCCATCCGGCCATGATTAAATATTTGCAGGCGGTACGTTAGGCGACTGGGTCACTTGAAGAATTTCACCTAACTCAGGTACCTAGGTCCGAGAATAACCAGGCAGATGCTCTTTCAAAACTGGCATCCTCGGCTTCTTGTGACACTCTAAGGACCGTTTTCTGGGAAGTTATGGAGAAGCGAAGCATTGAGGAAGAGCCTATTGGAATCCTTGATAGAAGTTCGACCTGGATGGACCCTATCAGGGCATATTTAATAGCCGGCACGTTGCCGAGTGATCATTCCCAGGTGGCCCTACTGAAAAAACGGGCGTCCAACTTTGAGATGTGTAAAGGGGAACTCTTCAAGAAATCTTATCTTCAGCCCTTCCTGAAATGTGTTCCAAAAAAAGGACGAGAGGTCTTAGAAGATCTACACTCAGGGTACTGCGCTTCTCATGTAGGCGGTCGGTCGCTTGCTCAAAGAGCGAGGCGGCAAGGTTACTTCTGGCCTACTTTGGAAGCTGACGCCATGGAGATGGTTAAAAAATGTGACAAGTGCCAAAGGTTTGGCAAGTTAATCCATCGTCCGGCCACCGACCTCACAGCCATCCATAGTCCTATACCGTTTGGGATATCCTAGGGCCCTATACGCCTGCAACAGGCGGTAGGAGGTACATTTTGGTAGCAGTCGACTACTTCACTAAGTGGGTGGAGGCAGAAGCAGTTAAGGGTATCAAGACCAAGGACTTCATCTCCTTCATATGGAAGAATGTCATCACTCGATTTGGGGTACCCATGTCTATGGTTTTCGATAATGGTCCCCAGTTTGAGACGCTTGTTCTCAAAAATTGGCTGGGAGACCAAGGTATCTCGCACTGCTTTGCATCAGTCGGCCGACCACAAGCAAACGGCCAAGTAGAAGCTTTCAATAAAATCATCTCAGACGGTATCAAGAAGAAAATTGAACGAGCAGGCGGCCTATGGGCAGACGAACTACCGCATGTTCTCTGGGCCATTAGGACGACTTAAAAAGGGGCGACTGGAGAAACTCCATTCCTCCTAACTTATGAGGTAGAAGTTGTTGTACCAATTGAACATTACGAGCCGACTCTTCGCATAATGCTGTATGACGAAGAGGCAAATTGGGAGTCCATGCGCCTAGCATTGGATTCACTCCCAGAACGAAGGGGCAATGCAGGCCTGCGCCATGAAATCTACCGGCTGAGAATGACAAGGGCATATAACAAAAGGGTACACAGACGTCCACTCAAAGTGGGGGATTTTGTACTACGAAATATGGAAGCAGTCGGTAGGACCAATGAGTTAGGAAAGTTAACCCCCAACTGGGAAGGACCCTACCGAATCTATGAAGAGGTTAGGGACGACACTTACCGCCTGGAAACACCAGACAACCAACCCTTACCTCGAACCTGGAATGTAGATAATTTAAAGAAGTATTATTTTTGAATGATGTAATTGCCGAGAACAACTAATAAAACTTGCAAAAATTGCGTCATTTAGATTATAAATAAATAGAGAGGCATGCCGCCTGCTCCATTGGCAATCGGCTACTCTCCAGTTTGCACCAATTGAGGGGCATGTCGACTGGACAAAAGGTCAGCTACTCTCCATTTTCTTTACTTTGTACTGTTCAGAGAGGCATGCCGCCTGTAACTTTACAGTCGGCTACTCTCCTATACTTGTTCACCATGAACTAAACAATGCCTATGGCCGGATGATTAGCCCAGGCGCCAGGCCGACTGATCCTCTTTTAAAATTAAACTAATACGACCTGTCCCAACATCATAGCAGGCATCCGGCGACATCCATTCGGATGAGATTTGTCGCAGAGAGCAACTCCCTTTTGGGTGGAATATTGCTTTATAAACTAAAGTACACGACACCTAGAAGACTGTCCCCAAGGGCAACCACGTAGCCGTTTTGAGACAAGGATAACTCTAACACTAAATCAAACAAGTGCTAGCAGTTAACATCCGCGTCGGATGACCGCCTGTATTACTTGGGATAAGTACAGGCGGTACCTCTTGAGTAAATAGCCAACAAAAATTGGTGAATCAAGGGGATCAGCCGGCCTCCGCCGCCTGGTACCTCTACTACTCAAGCATGAAAGCTGACGAATGGGTAATCTCAAAGATTTCTCATAGTCACTCTCTCATACGTAGTATAGATCTAAGAAGGTATGATGAGTTCGCCTGTTTAAAGGCAAATAAGAACTCTCGCATCACTACTCCTACCAGGTTGACATCATTTAAGTAAATATCCAAGTAAGCCCTGGCGAATCAAGGGAACCATCCGGCCACCACCGTTTGGTTACCCTACTACTCAACCAGAAGAATGGAAACCAAAAAAGTTCGAAAGGCGATTGTTTTTTGGCAGACAGGGGCTCAAGAACTCTATTCCTACTTAAACAAACAGGCGGCCCGATTACAAGCGGCCTTTTCCCTTCTAAATCAAAGTTAGACAGACCTAACGTGTTTCCAAAAATGCGTTGGGGATCCGACTGGATACATGGCCGACTGGTCGCCAATCTGGAGCCAAGACAACAAGTCGTCCAGGGGCATAGGCAGCCGGTACCTGATAAACCTTGCTTGCAAAGATTCGAAAAATGGTGCATGTCTAAAAAGAAGACTACAAGTCGAAATATTCGGTATAACATTCAAACACATGTCAAGGACCCTCTATACTTGGCAAAAGTAAAGCATAAACAAGATTCAGTGATCAAAGACGACTAAAAAGTGGTTGCCAGGTTCATATATAAAACAGCCGGCCATGAAGACCGGCAAAACATTCATAACCCCGACCCCTTGGTCGGGTAAAGATACAAGGAAACAAACGGCGCGCAGGCCGGAGAAAAGTTTGAAAAAAAAAGCTTTAAGCATTGGGAGGGGCTTCGGAGTTAATTGTCGCCTGATCGAGCTCAATTACGGGCGCCGGATCCTTCAAGGCATCCTCTTTGTTCGGCTCGTTTTCAGGGGCAGGATCCTTTGATGCATCCACCTCCGTTGGCTAGTCGACCATCTCCTCATCCTCGCCTGAGCTGGAGCTGGCCGCCTCCTCCTCCTCTCTTTCATCCTCTTCAGCCGCCTACTGCATGATTCTTCTATAGTACTCTTCAGTACAGGCGGTGAACTTGGAATCCCATTCGGCATAGTTGGCTGTTGGGAAGAGGGACGACTAGGTCATTCTCATAATATTGGCTGAGTCCTCCATCATGGCCTGAGCTAAAGCCATCTTTTCAGTCTCAGCCTTGGCCTTGAGCTCTTTGGTGATGGCCGCCTCCTGCTTCTCTAGCCGCTCCTTGACCTTGTCCAAAGACTTCTGGAGATTTTCAGCCTTATGGGCAATGTTTTTAAGTGGCTGCAGCTCGTCCCGAAGACTCATGACCGTCTTCTCCAGCTCGTGGTTCTTTTTATTGGCCGCCTCCAACTTGTCTTTGATCTCCGAAGTGGCAGCCGCCTGATAATAAAGATATCAGTTGTTAAAATTTCATTTTAGGCAATTTGAAACATTGCCTTGTCAAAGTCAGAGGCGACCATGGCTTTGGCAGCTTTTACCTCTTTGTTTTTGGCGCTAATCGGCTTACGAAGGCCGTGTACACGGAGCATGGTCTGAAAAAAGAAGCACCAGGCGTCAGATTTGCAAAAACAGGCGGCAAGCAAAGTCATTCAACATTACATAAATGCTAAGTATACCTCAGAGAGGAGACCCATGATTCCGTCGAGGTCAAGGGTGCTGACTCCCTTGACCGTATCCCTCTCCTCTAGAGGGATGGCTTTTACCATAGATTTGGCCATTTGGACCAAGTTTGGTTCTTGGGGGCCGCCTGTAATTAAAAACAATAAGTTAAAACAAAGAAGAAGGAATATCAATGGAAAATGGAACAAGGATCGAGAGAGCTGGTTATACCTCTTGGAGGTCGGCCGTCCCTTGGGACTTATGTTTGTTTTCCCCCACTTTGTGGGGTGCACGGCTGTTTTTCAGCCGCCTGCTTCCTGACAGAGCCAGGCGTACTCCCAGCTGTCGTTTTCTGAACCTTTGAATCCGGTTGCTGGGAGGATGAAGGTTTGGACGAGCTCGCCTGACCGAAACGCAGGAAGTTAGCACTAGCAAAAGAAAAAGATTTTCATAAAAAGCTAGGTTTAGAGCTTACCTTGAAGGTCTCCTTGGCAGGAGAATCAGATGATGGCCGCTTGAGGCTCATGATAGAGGACCGAAGAAGAGCGGTCGCCTTCTTTGATGCAAAGATGTGGTCCATAGCTTCGGCTGAAAAAAGGCAACAACGAGTTAGTACAACTTGAAAAAATTAATCAAAGGATGCATATACAGGCATAAAAGGCCGGCTACCTCTAGGAGCCCGACTGCTTAGGCCACAGGCGGCTACGAAATACTCGTCGTAAAGCCATTTGAATTTGGGAATGCAGTTCAAAGGCACCTGCTCCCGTAACCCAGTAGTAGAGTTGGCCCTAATCTCTACTTTGAAGAGTCCTCGGTCAAGGATCTCTTCCTTGTCTGACGAGGAACAGGTGGCATGCTAGGACCGCCTGCAAGAAGAGGCAGATCCCTATTCCACCTATTGTACCGCTTGTTCAGGAGCTTGTTAGGACTGCTGACTAGGAGGAAAGTATTTCTCCAATCTTTCCACTTATTTTCTTTCCCCCTAGTCATCAAATAGCCTTTGTGGCTTGTTATTTGGTACCAGCCGGTACCGCTTTCTTTGGGGGTTCAGCTTAAATAGTTCATATGGGTGAATGCCTCAAAATTCGGCTCTACCCCATGCATCTCACACCCGGTTACATAGCCAAGGATGTTGAACCAAGAATTAGGGGCTAACTGCCATAGCCCCACCTCGTACCCATCGAGGATTTGTTGAACTGCCGGATGCAGGGGAAATCGAAGGCTGGCCTTAATGGCCGCCTCGTAGCAACCAAAACAGGCGTCCCCGTAACTAGACCCTGCGGGCCAGACGACTGCATCTTTGGCATTCGACATAGATAATTTAAAATCCGGACCCATCACATGGTCCGACAGGAAAGTCTCTATTAGCTCCTTCATGGCCTTGATTCGACCTTTTAGGACATGACAGTAATAAGGGGTATTCAACTCCCTACGGGAGGCGAATGGTTCTGACCAGTCATCCCCTTTTTCTGCCACATGAGATAATCTCGCCTCATGTAAGCGAGAATGTCTTTCTTTCGAGCTTAGAGAAAGACGACTTGAAGAACTAGATTCGGACTCACTATCAAAAGAGTCCGACTCCTCTCTTTCTGAAGGAGCCGACCCTTCCTCTTCAGTAAGAGCCGACTGTTGACCAGCTAAGTCAACAGAAAAATGGGAAGGGGCCACCTTAACCCCCTCCTCAGAGCCCCCTGTGACAGAGTCACCTGGGGTACCAGCGGTATCAGGCGTCCGGTCCGATAACTCACTAACTTGGACCCGGAATGAAGAGCCATCAGAGTTTTCAATCCTCTTTGTTCTTTTGGTTCTTGCCATACTGTCCTACATAGATACAAAGACAGTTGGATTCCGGGACTTGCGCAAAGATTGAAGTACCGCAGGGCAGTCGGCACCCCTAGTCCTAGACTCAGCCGTCCCTGGTGACCGGCTGATTGCTAACCTAGGCCGTGCCGGATGCTTTTGGGGTCTCATTTAAAAAAAAAAAAAAGAAAGAAAGGATAAAGAAACAAACGGTTACCTGAAACTTAAGTTATGAGAAGAAGCTTGGTCGAACAGGCGTCTAGCAAAAGCAGGCGGTTGGTAAAATCAGTCGTCCAGAAAATCAGAGCTCAAGTTCAGGGGTCCGAGAGTTCTCTTGCAAAGTTCGCAAAATGTGAACAAAAGACTTGGTCAACATGCCCTTATATAGGGTAGAATGAGAATGCGAAGGGTCACTTCCAAATTCGAAATAAGGCGGGAAAAAACTCTCGGCCTATCATAGGCCGACACTTGTAGCATGCCGTCACCTGTTGCAGGCCGACACCTGTCACAGGTGACATGTGACCAGTCACGTGCCACCTGTGAGGGGCAAATGATTAGGGGATTTTCCCCGCCCAGTCAATGTCTGCCACGTGGACTAATCAGGTCCTTCCATGTGTCCGCCACATGGACCTGACACGTGTCAAGCAGTAATTAGTCCACCTTGGACCAATCGCGCCACGCCACGTGGCCAGCTGACTGCCCATCAGGAAAAACGGCGACCAAGGCCCGGTTTCCGAGGAAGGCCCAATCGTCCCTAGGTTGACCTAAACCTAATATTGGGCGCGCATCCTGAGGCTATAAATACAGTAATTAAGCCTCCATTTAAGACTATTCAGAAATAATTACTCTCACCTAGAGAAGCCTAAACATACGTTTCGGATTGCTAGACCTGACTTAGCAATTAATTGCACTTCCTGATCAGTCCTCCCCTAGAGGAACCAGATCACCCTTTACTTTCCGCACCTTTTTACTCCACATACAAGTACTAACTTGATCATCGGAGGCGGAGCTCCCACCACCCGGAGTCTCCGTTGTTTTGCAGGTACAGGCGCAAGGATACCAGTCTCGGAATTGTAACTTTCCCGCAGGACATCAAAAAACCCCGAAACAGTGATAGTGTATAGTAGTGGTATTTAAATTAGTAGTACTACTATTATGACCCAGAAACTAGAAGAAGAATAACAACACTAGTAGTATCAAAAGGTAAGAAGCTTACGATTTTCAAGCAACGAAGGAAGGGTGGTGGCGTTACCTATGGGCGGCAGCGGTGACACCAGATGGTGGTAGAGGGGCAGCAGTGAGGCGGTGCTCGAGGTGAAGCTCACGGCCACAAAATGAAAGCTAAAAGAGGGCAAAAATGGAGGAAGGAGAAATGAGGAGAAGAGAATTTGGACAAAGAAGATGGAGTAACAACAATGGTCTCTATCCATGGTTGTATGTAACCTAAACTCATACACTATTACAACCATATTCTTTAATGTTGTTGGCCCAATAAATGCAGCTGGCCTAACAAAAGCTGCTGGCTTAATAAATGTAGCTGACCTAATAAATGCAGTTGGGAATAGTATTGAAGAAGGGTTGACTTTGATTATGGAAGGAGAAATATTTGGTACTCCGTAGTTTGGCTTGGAAACAAAATAAATTAATGGTTGAAAATCTGACAACTTTGACATGACTCGTATAATTAATTTCTTTATAAAGCGTAATTATAATAAAATTATCATTGTAAAATCATATATTGACTTAAATAAATACTTTTGTACAATAATAAAATATATAATATAAATATTTTGGAAAAATCCATAGTTAATAATTAGTAAACGTGTTTAAACTACGAGGTATTACAGTAATCTTTACCTTTGATTATTATGCATATGTCAAAAAAATAAAAAAACCCTTAACATCTTTGGTACAGGTATAAATTAAGATTCAAGTTTTTATAATTTCATTTTAATATTTGAGTTTATTTTTTTGGTAGATTTTGAATTAACATATAATTCGGTATAAAATTTTATAAAAGCCGTGCATGACACAATACTTAATCTAGTATCATTTCCATTGTATTAAAAGTTCATTTTCAAAACGAGGGACTAGTTGCCAAAAATTTGCAACGGACCTGATCCATTAATAAATTGGGGCAGGTTGAGGCTTTGTTTGATGGGGCTCCAACCCATTAAATTGCTGTCAATAATAAAAAGAAAAAAAAAAAACGGATGAACTTACGTCTCGCTCAGTCCTCCATTGAAGTGCACTCAACATTGCACTTCACGTTCTCCATCGAGGCCTTCTAGTACTTGTATCCCCCATTGAAGCAGCTTCTGAGGTAAGTTTTTGTTTCTTTTTGTAGTCATCATATCAATTTCACAATTTAGGGTTCATCTTTGATGTAATCTAATATAATCGTCACTGCAGTAATTGTAGGATTCGAAAATGTGAACTCTTAGTTATAAATACTAAGATTATGAAAGATCATAACCAGCGATTATGTTGCTAGGAAACATAATTATGAGCCTAATTTGATAGTTGAATCACATATTCCTAAAATTATGTGATTTTTCGAGTCATGTTTGATAATTTAAACAAATTTGGTTGCTAATGTTTGCACAACCCTTTAATGTTAGGATTGAACTATGGAATTAGACCTCTCCTTCCTGGGCTCAGCACGGCCGCCCCTCCTGCCCTGTCTCAGGGACGGGCCTGCTCTGTTAGTTGGTGTTCGAGTTAAAAAACCCGGGTTTTTAAAAAAACCCGGCGTTTTTAAATGTGTTGCAACTCCACAGACTGGTATGAATAGCGTTGATTTTGTATATTTGATTATGTCATGATTATTTCAATTTCTGTATTTTGATTTTGTTAATTGAATATCAGCTTACACAAGCAATGTATCCCGAAATCCAAATATAGCTAAGCTACAAGCCGGCTATCTCTTCCCTGAGGTCTCTCTCTTTTAAAAATGTTTATATCTATGTCGTTTCAATGTTACGGATTGCTCTAAATTGTACTTGTACTCTCAGTATAGTCCACAAAATGCCTACTTGATCATGATCATTTGAAAATACAGGTTGCCCGAAGAAGAGCTGCGCACATGGCCAAATATCCGGATGCTCAAGTGATAAGCCTTGGAATTGGTGACACTACTGAGCCCATTCCTGATGTCATTACATCTGCTATGGCTAAGGTAAACTGTTTCATATGTTTGGTTATTGTACTATTGTAACTCTATGATTTCACTCTTTGATTTATATTAATTTCCACTTCCATTCTATATTTTCTAAATAATCTTTCCTCTTTGTTCACATGGTTTTTGTGTGTATAAAACTTGTAGCGAGCACATGATCTTTCAACACTAGAAGGCTATAGCGGTTATGGAGCTGAACAAGGTGAAAAGGTATGTGTTGTGTTGACGTGTGATTTTTTTGTTTCCTTCATTACTTTGTTCCCTATGTTAATTTTGCATGCTAAATCATGTTTGAGGCTGTTTAGATGTATGAGTATGTTGGATATTTACATGGTATATTTAATTTGTAACTCAACTTTCACTATCCTATTGGCTGTCATTGGAGCCGGCCTTGTGAAGGCTAGGGCCTCCGACACAACTTTACATATATCGAATTACCGAGAGTAAAGACAGAACCTAAATGGCCCTTAGGATAGAGTGTAAAGATGATACCGAAAGGATCTAAATGGCCCTTAGGAGAAAGTGTAAAGATGGTAGCAAAAAATAGGTTATCTACTTTGTGTGGGAAGTCTTGCTTTTTCCATTTATTTTGGAATTTTCACAAGTATTTTTGTTGGGGCAAGAAGTTGTGGCAAGATGCTCTTATGGAAATTATGTGATGATTATGGTTAGGATAGAATGCGTGCATCTACGATAACTACAATCTGTGAGATGGGATTACTTATTTGGCGATTTAGTGGACTAAGGCTGTTATAGTTTATAAGTGCTCCTTGATTTTGGTGATTTTGTACTCTTTCCTCCACAAACAGAAGTGGAGGATTGTGGGTTTTGATAGAAACACGAGTAGATAAATTGGCTGATGGCAGGGCTTAACTGAAAGGTGAACCATTGATGAAATTTTTTGATCAGAAAGGATTGTACATTTAAACCTTAGGTGTACTTAGGTGGAATGTTGGGGGTCTAAATTAAACATGGCTTCAACTCTTCCATATATCTTAAGCAGACATGTTAGAGACATGCCATCTCAACAATGGATATGTGATTTAAAAAAAAAAACTTAACACTTCAGTTTTGACCACGACACCTCAATTATTTTCGATCCACTTGTTTTTGAAGTAAAGCTATAGGAAAGTGAAAGGAATATTATGTGATATATGGTAAAATTGTGTGCATATGTATGACTTAACCTAAGCAAACATGCAAAATTATGTATAAAGTCAAGAGTGTGTTTCTTGAATGCCATGTCCTTGAATCCATGTCTAATTCTAAGACAGAGTCTGAGAATATTTTTAACCTCGACATGTGTGACATTTGGTATACTTGGAAATGGATCAATATAAGTTCAGATAAACCAAAGCATTAATTGCTTGCATTGATGAGCCGGTGGTTTAGGCCACCTATCAGATATGCTTCATCGTTTGCTAGGATGCCTTCCTTGTTTCAGCTCTTCAGAGCAGCGCATCATTGGCTTCTTGCTTAGGAGCTGAGTTTCTGACTAGCCCTGGTTGCTTAAGATGTTGCTAGGACTAAAGAAATGGTACAAATGCAATTACAGCTAGGGAGACCAGGAATGGATCATTGTTCTCTCTTCTTGGAGGCCACTTTGGTGTTTTGACTTTGCTCTTACTTTGCACCCATTTAATTTTCATATCCCTATAGCTTCAAGGTTGTGAGACTTTCACGATTTTTGATGATATTATTGCAATGTAATGGGTTTTAAAAGCTGTAAATGCAAATGGAGTTGATAAGTTTTGTCCAGTGAAGTGTAACATGCATTACATGATTTTAATACTCCCTCTATTTTAATTAGATGCATCACTTTCTATGTATGGATGTTTTGATTCAGATGCATTACTTTTTTTCTTTTTAATTAATAAATTCTCCGTATCTCTCTTATATCACATGGGTCTTTCTCTCTCTCTCTCTCTCTCTCTCTCATCCCCAAAAGTTGCATAGGATTCTGTAATTTCAAAAGTGATGCATTTAAAAAAGACAAGAATTAAATTTTGAGTTTTATGACTGTCATGTGTTTTATTGGGTCTCCTTATGTAGATGTTTGAAGTGAAGCATTGCTTATTTACATGTATTGTGCATCTTTTTCAAGTACATTATTGACCGAATTTTTCGATGTTGCATAATTTTCTTGTTACCTTTATTATATTTTTATTGTATGTATGAAAGATGGCTAACAATGCTTATGTTTTTAGAAAGTAAGAGCTGCGGTTGCTTCAGCATTTTATGGTAGCCTTGGTATTGAAGAAGGTGATATATTTGTCTCAGATGGAGCTAAGTGTGATATAGCGCGCCTACAGGTATACTCTATGTAATCATAAGACTGGTTTTTGATGAATTATCAGATGTGTTTCTCTATAGTACTTATCAGTGTGTATCAATACACCCTTTGTCCTAAATAAATTCATTGTCTCTATCCTTATAATCTTGGATTTATCACTATTTTACTCCCTTTATATTAGCCGTTTCCACCTCGTTGTTCCGTTTAAGTGAGGGTTTGTTTGCAAATTCAATCATGATTTATTACTAATTGTAGGGAATGTGATATATTTTTTTTGTACTTTGGGAAATGTATATACTTTAGAAACAAGAAGAACGATAAAATGGGAAAACCACTCATACACAACCAATTGATGTGGCAACAAATCTATAAAATTCCTTCTATATTTCGGAGGTAGGCCGTCTCAACTTTTTTGGTTGTTATGAAGCTGGAAAAAATTGAAGGTTTTATCTTTTTACATATAGGTGACATTTCAACTTGTGGATTAGTTTTTTCATTTCTCAATCCCAATGGTGCTCAAATGTTCTTTGCTTGCTCCTTTTGGTTGTGTGGGTGTGGGGGGATTTTGAAGTTGACTGTGGTTGTATAGGCCTGAGTAGCCCAAGTTCTCTCCTACTCTTAAATAACTCTTTAATGACTTATGTACCATTACCTTTTATTCAATGGCAGATGCTTTTTGGATCAGATGTCACAATGGCTGTACAAGACCCATCGTACCCGGTATGTTATGCTTTGGTGGATAATTTTAAGTTTGCATCATCTCTTTTCATGTTGTTGATGAGAATGGCTTGTAAGTGGCTTTTTACTACATTCGTTTTTACTCATTATTCGTAAGGGTCTATCATATCTCCCCATTATGAAAAAATGTCGATCATACCAATTGATTCATTTGGGAATTGTTTGTATTGCGAAGTCGTGAGAAGATCATTGAACCTTACAATTTAGGGGAAGGGGTTGTAATAAGGTTTCTGCAAAGGAGATTATTGTCTCATCAAGTCTCACCATAAAAGACCAAATTTGCAGATGTTACTTTTTGGTTAATTTTTTATTCACAATGCAGTAGGGCATCACCTATCCACTCAACGTGGGGAAACCTGAACTTGACATACTAAGGATTGACTAAGAGCTTTTCCTTGATTTTATGTATGGTGGCGTATGGCCAATTCTTAATTGATTTAATTACCTTAATGGATGATACATCTTTCTTTACTACATTAATGTCTCTTAGTTGAATTATCTATGATATTGTGGCTTCATATACATTTTTCCAGCTGGTGGGGTCTTGGCTTCTAATATGGGTTATGGGCTCTTCATTCACGACCATGCAATTTTTTTTTTCTATGAATAGTTTATTTAAATTCCAGGTTTTAAAAATTTAAACAGAAAGAGGAATGTCCATTGAAACCGAGAATAACAAAAAGGTTTGAATTTACCATCAATGATAGTCATCTAATTTAATTTTTTGTAAGAATTGTTATACAGAAAAAAGAGAGAAAAGTCATAAGAGAGGATGGCTGCCACTGCTATGTGTGGGAAGCTAGTTTCCTGAAAATTTTCTGGCACTTGTGGAATAGATGGAAGTGGTGTATTCTAAAGAGCTGCTGGCTGCACATCTGACTGTTTCCACTGTGCCTCTTCTAGGGAAATAGTTTTGTGTTTGATTGTCGTTCTGTAATACCATAAGATCCTCTTATTTCTAATTCCATGATTGTACATGTCATTATTTTTGTTGCGCCTTTCTTTTTGTGCAAAGTAATGGATATTTATTTAGAGTTGAATGTCAGATATTTTATTGTGTACTTTGCATATTGCATCCTTTTGGTGCCCCTCTGAGGGGTTTTTTTTTTTTTTCTTTTCTTTTTTGTTTTTTTTTTTATGATAATAAGTTGATTGGCTCTTGCATTTTACCAATTAGTCATTTGTAGACTTAAGAATTAAAGTTTTCCTTGAGTTTGGTCATCTATTAGTGCAATCTCCATCCTTGAGTGTATGTCCATGTTGATTTTGGGATATGTTAAGGATCATAGGCAAAGGGTGAGGATTTAACCAATAGCGTGTTGGTGTGTTGGGATTAGAAATATATGATTAGGTGATTTTTTTTATTTTTTTTTTATCTATCTAAAAATCTTGTCTAGGGACAGAAGGAATTTATTCCTTGATTCATATTTTAAATTAACTCTTATGAACATGTTTTTTTTTTTTTTGGTTTGCAGGCATATGTGGATTCAAGTGTTATAATGGGCCAGACAGGACAATATCAGAAGGATTCAGAGAAGTATGGTAAAATTGAGTACATGAGGTGTAATCCAGAGAATGGCTTCTTTCCAGATTTGTCTGCTGTTGGAAAGACGGAGATTATTTTTTTCTGTTCACCAAACAATCCTACTGGTGCTTCTGCGACTAGAGACCAACTAACCAAATTGGTGCAATTTGCCAAGGACAATGGGTCAATCATTGTTTATGATTCTGCATATGCAATGTATATTTCAGATGACAGCCCACGCTCAATTTATGAAATTCCTGGAGCCAAGGAGGTATGCATTAAGCATATGTGAAATAAAAGCACTTGTTCTTTAGAAGTTGGTTGCTCTTTTGTTCTCGGAACTAGTATACGCTTATCATTACTAGTTGATACCAATCTATGCTGCACATAAAGGGAAGCACAGATAAAAATTGAAGTAATAATTACATGTTTTTATAGTGCTTCCCCTTCACTGAACAACATTTAATTCAGTATAACGGAGAATATTTTTTTTTATAAGATAGGAAAAGTTCAAAAATTTGGAAGCTCAAAGATTGACTTTTGTTTTAAACTTTTGACTCCTTTTCTTTTGGCTATGTCTTGTGCTCTCTGCATTTCCCCATCCTGAGTTTGATTGGCTTCTTGAATCTTTTTCCTCCTGCCTCCTTTTCTTTCTAACTATATGATGAATACACATATATACTCTCAGAACAAAACATTAGCAAGAAATTGAAAAAAAAAAAAGGAATCATGTTCACTAGTAAAAGACAACATAAAGCTATCAAAAGATTACATGAAACCCATGACTTGCTACTTGCCCGTATAAGATAACACGATGAAATAATAACACAGTGGCAGGTGGGTGTAAAAATGCGGGTCCCTCACCGCATCCACCCCCTGTAGGAGCGAGTATGGGTCCAACTTTGGCGGGTAAGTGGGCGGTTATGGGTACAAAAGTCAAACCCGGCGTGGGTAATGGATAGGTGGTGGTTTTGATGCCATACATGCCCAATACTCGCCTGACCCGCCGAGTTACCCACTAACTTACTACTAATTTTTCTGTAAACTTTTGTGTTTGTAATGATATAGGAATACTTTTATTGTTTATGTATGATATGCTATTAAATTATGTATTCACAACAATTTAGAGATGGCATTATGACATGTTCTATAGGAAATTTATTATACAAATGTTGTTAGGCTAGCGGGTAGTGGATATCCACATAGGTGGTGGATCGGGTGTGGCTGTCATGCCCAATACTCGCCTGACCCGCCGTGTTACCCACTAACTTACTACTAATTTTTCTGTAATCTTTTGTATTTGTAACGATATAGGAATACTTTTATTGTTTATGTATGATATGCTATTAGATTACGTATTCACAGCAATTTAGAGATGGCATTATGACATGTTCTATAGGAAATTTATTATACAAATGTTGTTAGGCTAGCGGGTAGTGGATATCCACATAGGTGGTGGATCGGGTATGGTTGTTGAAATTTTACCCATCGCGGGTGGCGGGTATAACAATTTTGGTGGGTATGGGGGAGTGGTTACCTGCGTCCGCACCCGCATTGCCCAATTGCCATCCCTAGACCTAATAAAATGACTTTTTCCATTATCCTAACATTGCACCATGGGAAGAGGCACAAGTTCTAAGAAAGTGTATAAATGGTGAGGGAAGGCTACAAAAGCCATGTGAAACACCTAAAATCTAGTCTGAAAAGAGATGTTGAGTTTCCTGTAAAAAAAAAATGGTGTTTTTTTCTCTTTTTAGAAACTTTTATAAAAAGTAATTGGTGAAAAATTTAGGGAGTAGAAGTATATAAATAGTTGTGAAACTCTAAAAACAAACCATTTATGCCATTTTCACATCAGCTTATTTTTTCTTTATAATCACCACTTCTTTTTCTTTTGTCCACCACTCTTTCACGTAAATCATCAGTTGTCTATTCTCCATTTTCACTTTTCTCAACCTGCATTTTCCCTCTCTTCAATTTCTATTTTATGCTTTTATCTCTTTACAACCACAATTCACTCCACCAATTATTAGAGTTATTGCAAGTTTGTTGGATATTTGGATATAAGATTCCTAAGATAATTTCATTTTCTACAAATTCAAAGTTTGTTCTTTGAAATATAAGTAGTGGATAGCTAAGAAGCTAAAAAAAGCAAAAATTCAATACTAAAATCATATGCAAGAAGAAAAAGTACAAATTTAAAACCTACTCCCTCCATTTCTAAATAATAGTCGATTTGACACGCATGCCAATGTACTAGTTTGACCTTAAATATATATAATTAAATGTTGATAAAAATATAAAAAAGAGTTAATATTGTGAAACTTTATATTATTATTATCTTATTAACAATATATTTCATAATAATTTTTTTTCTTATACAGTACTAAAAAACAATGGTCAAAATTAGTATATGAAGTTAAGCGTGTCAATTATTTAGGTGCGGAGGGAGTATGAACTAATTTTTATTTTCAAAGCAGAATTTACTTAATTTTCATATAGTACTATCTTTTGAACAATGACGTGCTATTTAACTTTCATATACACTAACTCGTTTTTTTTCCTAGAAATTATTTTATTATCCTCAACAACCTATGTTAGTTTTCTCTAGAAAGATATTTGACTTTTCTTACATGAACTCTTCCATGTTGGTTTATAATTATTCTTGTAAGGCCACTGACTTGATATTTTTTTTTTGTAAACCTATGTTATTTTCTCAATACATATATTATGTATAATAATTTCTTAGGACCTGTTCACTTCATGTTATCTTTGCTTTAGTTAAATTATTTTTATTAAACTTATATTATGTTTACTGAATTGAAATTATTTTAACTGAATCGAAATTACTTTTGCGAACTTAAATTATTTTTACTGATTCTCTATTATATTTTTTCTTTAAAGTTACTTATTTTTACCAAACTAAAATAATTTATACTGAATATTATTCTTACAATTAAAGTACTAATAAACATTTCTTAAATGAAGTGTAAATAGAATATGTTATTCACTCAAATATTATTAAAAGTAGTTTTACTAAATTTTCTTAGGAAACTATGTTATTCAGATTTTTTGAACACTGTTGTGTTATTGTTCTCTTATAAGCATTGATGATAGAAAATCATGTTATTTTGCAAACATATATAGTAGTACAATTTATGATATTTTCTTTTCGTTTTTCTTTTTCTTTTTTTTTTTTTTATTTTTTTTTTTATTTTTTTTTTATAGATCTCTAATATGTTACTCCTTCTGTTTCGTATATAATATATTGTTTGTAAAAGGTATTAAAGGTGATTGTCGATTTGTGTTTTCTTTATAATAGTACTTCATATATAATAGAGAGCCCAAATTTTATTTTTATTCCTTAAGGCCTCCATAATGGGCTCCTAGGTCCTTAACTTAGAAAAAACTTGGATGTGGATGATATCGTTTTAGGGATTGAGTTTTTGGATGAGGAGCCCATTATGGTGGCAGCATGGTGGTCGATGGCCTTGCCTAGGTCGACCCAAAGTGACTTTGACAAACCTCCCCCACCAAAATGAGCTTGACGTCCTCGTTAAAGATTAAGAAGGTAGATTGTCACTCGATCTATGCTTCTCAAGCACAACGCCTTCACTTAATCCGGGCTTTACCCCATTCTCATTGATAGGAGGTTGCTAGCCACTAAGTTAACCTCGATAATACTCTCTAGTATCATCTTTTGGACTATGACTTTCCTTTACTCAGAACTTGTCGTGCCTCTCACGACTTGCCTTATTAACACTAAATTGGGCTATCTCGCAGCACCAACGTGCACTAGGCCGCATCATAAGTCCTTTTAAATAACCCTTGTCCAATATTCCCTTTCAAAGCCGGCACGGGACTCCTTGGACTTGCTTTCATTCTCTACGAAGGCATTCTTATAGGGTTGCTCCATCCCTATGGAGCTTCTTCTGAGATGGTTAACATCTCTCCTAAAGGTCACCCCTTGCTCGGGTTGGCACCTCTTTGGGTTAGAGTGATGGCACACCTTTGCCATACACTTGCTTGGAAGTGCTCATGTGCCCGGGAATCCACATGTGAGCCATATCACCAAGACTTCTGTTAGCTTTATGCTAACCTCAACTTTGTTGGCAGCAATCGTCATCGTTTTCCAACTGACTCACAATCATTCACATTATTTGCTAGTCCATAGACCTACTCATTTTCAGAGTAATCCTTACCATGGTATCTCTTCTTTGATGAGTACATTCAACCATTCTCATCTTTCCATGGAGGTGGTGTAAGCAAGGTCCCACCTTACTCCACCCATTTTATGAACATGTTCTGAACTATCCTTCAAGCTTGACCCCTCTAGTCATAAAAATGCTCATGGTTATAAGGATTCCTTTGTTTATTCAAACCCTTATAGACTATCACTCGAACAATCCATCTGATCATAACAATGCTAGGTGATCATAGTCAAGACCACCCTCTTGACATCCCAAATCACACATACATGGAGCATATTTCCAAGGCTATTTGCATAGCATCAATGATTGTGCTACTCCCAGCAACATTTGTGGCATCCCCACAATTGTTCGACTATAATAGTTAGCCAGGTTTGATCAGTCAAGGACTCATCCTACCCGGTTAAAAGATCATTCACGTGGCATAAATTTGAAGGTTTCGAACTTTGCTCATCCCAAGGCGCACAAGCTGTCTTGCTTGCTACCGTAGGCCCAATCAATACATCACTGACCTTCTTAGGTCATCAAAGGCTCTCCCACCTTTGATTTGGGCTCTTTGTGCAAGGATTACAAACAACTAGCCGCAAAAACTTCATTCTTAACCTGCAATCATCTCCGAGCACATCCCTTAAGCAAGGCAATGGCACCTCTTGGCCTTGCTCCACGGGTTATCCATGGATTTGCTATACCTAACCCTTCTCAAGGGTGATTCCCAATCCGGCATGAGAACCATTCTCACTTTGCCCGAAAGTCTTGCCGTGGGTGCAACGTTCTGGTTGCTCAACGCCATTTCCTCTAATCCAAGAGGTTCCCAAGGTTCAATCTTGACATTCAGATGACCATGGCACTAAGCGGCCATGCGCCTAACTACTTGGGACTTGCGTTGCTTTTCTTAGCTTGCTCACCTCTCCAAGCTAAGCTTGCAAAGTTAAACGACTTTGTTGTTAGGTTCCATCGGGAAAGGTCTATTGCCTTATCGTAAGCATCGTTCCTTCGACATCCCCACCCATCACTTTAAGAATCGGGCGTAACCCCTAGTCTAAATGCCAACTTTTGTAGGGTATCCCCTATTTCAATCGGAATTCTCAAAGTTTTAAGTGTGATTAGCAAGAAACTTTGTTGCTTTTAAGGACTTATTGCCCGCATCCCGCAATATTACAATTGCATAGTTTCAAGTCAGTATTTATAGAGTGGTGTGACACCCCGTGCACATATCCGGCTTAATTCAGTCTGTCGATTAAGCTAGTGAGTTATTCATAACGCACTTTGACCATGAAAACAAGCAATGTAATGAACCAAAAGCATACTTCTCATTAATACGATAATTTACATAATGCGTATTTACATAGGAAGCAAAACATAAACCCAACGAAAATGAAAGGACATAACTGTAAGCAACAACTAATATTAATAGGTAGAAATCCTCACAAAGGATACTCTTGGCCTTTAAGGAGCGAAGGGACCGAATTCGGGCTTGAAGCGGGCATACTCCGGAGTTGTTAGATTGTACTCAGGCGACGTACTGGTAGGGTTGTACTCCGGTGAGGGAATCACCGTGTTCCCCTCATCGTCGTTGAAACAATAGCCCTTCCAACTAGCCGAGCCCTCGGACTTGGCCGTAACATGAAAAATTGGGAGAATTGCTTATAATTTTCTTAAATAATTCCTCCGTTTCACCAAAATTGCATCACTTAGATATGTGCATTATTCACATACTCTGCTTTGACTAACTTTTATGATTAAGGAAAATATTGTTAGATTTGCCTCAATTTATACTTTTACAATATCATGCATTGGCAATCGTGAAATGAGAAGTGTTGCAATTTTCGTAAAACAGAGGAAGGATACCTGTGAATTTTGGTGTTTGGAAATAGGAAAAAGGTGATCAGATTACAAAAGTGGGACTAGGAAAATTTGGACCTAAGAGTATTTTCTAATTAGCATGGTTTCTGTTTGTACTTCTTATTCCCTTCTTCCTAAATTTGTTCTGGAGTCACATAGGATTGTTTTTCAAGGCCTTAAAAGATATCTTGTTTTTAATATTCTTCTATGAAAATGAAGAAGTTAATTCAGGATGAAAATCCCTTGAGAGCAGAACATCTCTCTTTGCTCGTCTCCTACATTTAATGTGTTTTTGGTAAAAGAATTTCATCTGACCAGTAGGCTTCTAGTATCTGCATGGTTTCTATGCCTGATTATTACAATCACTTAAATTAGATATCTTAATTTGGACTTGCATGCAGAAATTGTTAACATATTTTGTTCATGGCAAGTGTAGGTTGCTATTGAGACAGCATCGTTTTCCAAGTATGCGGGATTCACTGGTGTTCGTCTTGGCTGGACTGTTGTGCCAAAAGAACTCTTATTTTCAGATGGATTTCCCGTGGCAAAGGACTTTAATCGCATTGTCAGTACTTGCTTCAATGGTGCTTCCAACATATCCCAAGCCGGTGGTCTAGCTTGCCTTTCTCCAGAAGGCCTCCAGGTCAGTTCCGTTGCTTTCAATTTACGGAGTACAGATTATAGGACTGTTGCTTCAATCTATCTTTTGTAGTAAGATATTCCTAATCTATCTTTTGTAGTAAGATATTCCTACATGTTCTTCAAAACAATCTGGCGAGTTGGCTCAGCTTGAGATTCTTCCTGTTTACTAATAGTTCTATGGGTAGAATCCCTTTCACTCAATCTTTTCCCTTCACGACAACTTTTCTCAATGGTTAAAATTGTTAATTTCTGCTCCCTCCTTTATTTAATTGACCACATTTCTATTTTTGATTGTCCCAAAAAAACAATCCACTTCCAAATTTAGTTTAATACTCCCTCCGATCCTATGTCCTTCCCATTTTTACTGAGCACGCTTTGCCAATGCATTACTTTGACCACAAATATCTATAGTTGCATGTTAGTAAAACAAATTAACAATTGAATACTAATAAATTACTCACTGAGACGAATCAAATAAAATCCAACATTACTATTTTATGTTTAATAGTCTGAGAGTTTTGAGAAACAGAGTAGTTGAACATGTTATGGTTGTGACATTGTGCTTGAACCTAATGAATATGACTGTTCTCTTCATCTTTTAAGAATAAAATCAGTAAAAATAAGCAAAGCTCAATAAGAATAAGTTTAGTTCATCTAGAGAACAAGATTAATTTTTTTGTAGTTTGTCCTTCACTATTTCTGTTTATATAGCATATAAGATCAATAAATAAAGTCTATAGTGTTCAAACCTGAGGTCGCAGGCTAATTAGCTAAACTTCTCTTCTCACCATGCTTGTATATTTTCAAGTCTTTGTATGTAAATGAAGTATATGTAAACCCTTTTACTGAGGAGATCTCCAAACTGTGATAAGTATGTTAGATATTGCAAGAAGTTCATCCATCCACACACTGCTTGTATACGTGCCTTACACAGCTCAGCTTTCTTTGGATTGTACTTGTAGTCTTTCGAATGGTCGCCGGTATATTTGTAGTTTGTCCTACATTAAAAAGCCGAGAATTCAAGTTTGAACATTTTGCAGGCAATGAAGCAAGTCATTGGTTTCTATAAAGAAAATACTAACATAATAGTGGATACATTCAAGTCCCTTGGTTTTAACGTATATGGGGGCACAAATGCGCCATATGTGTGGGTGCACTTTCCTGGTCGAAGTTCTTGGGATGTTTTCAGTGAAATTCTTGAAAAGACTCATGTGGTAACCACGCCTGGTAGTGGATTTGGACCTGGAGGTGAAGGTTTTGTCCGTGTTAGTGCCTTTGGTCACCGGGAAAATATTCTGGAAGCCTGCAGAAGATTCAAACAGTTGTACAAGTGATATGCTTGAACCATATTTTTTGCTCATAGGGCTGTTAGTTTGAGCAGTGTTGGCCATCATATCTTCTATTTAGTAAGGAATTTAATAACTTAAAATTGTTTTCTTTTTCCCTTGCCTTTTTTTTTTTTTTTTTTTTTTTTTTTTGGTTTACGTTGATGAATTTTTGCACATTTCATGATTTAGTAGAAGCTAAGGTTGGGGTCAGATCTGCTTGAGTCTTAACAATTTGTAAATTACCTTATTGAATGGCATAGCAAATTAATCACCCTCACTCTTCCAAAATGCCTTCTCTTTTGTATAGTTTAAGGAGTTTACTGAACCCTCAAAAGCTTTGAAATAGAGTTTCTTTGATATAACGTACGCTTTTGAGAGAGGGCCTTTACATTGCTCAAGCCTCCGAATCAAGAAAATTCAAATAGAAACAGATGCATTGTCTTTGCAGATCATGCTTGAAACCATGAGCAAAGTTCACCACGAGTTAGCAGCTGTAATTCATGAAGTTGCAAGTGTTATAACAGAGTTTGATGTGGCTGAACAAAGTCACATAGCAAGGGAGAACAACCATATTGCTCACTCTTTGGCTACTTACGGAATGACCATGGCTGTTGGTCACAAAGCACACTTCCCTGGCCCCTGATTTTGTCAAACATTTCTATGAGAAGGAAATAATCCCGAAACTACAGGTGAGTACAGCTCCAGTTTTGCTCCATCTGAAGCAGGCCCTTCCACGAAGTAATTTGCTGCTGTTCGTTGCTGGAGGGTTCTTCTATGGTCCTTTATACTATAAGCTTTATTCTAAGTCTACTTCCTCTCCTGTAAATCCTAGGAAAGGTAGAGTAGTTTTTTTATCCTCAATTCTAATAGTATCATGGTGCCTTTTTTGATGCACATCTCTGATATGATGTCTATCCATGTAATTAGCAGTAATCGTTCTAAGTTTGCTTGCAACTTGGATAGGGATGAGGAATTTGATGTTCATTTGATGTATATAGCCTTAGTCTAATTAAGTAAAATGTCTCTTTCTTGCATAAAAATAAAAAGTACGCCTTTGAGGGAATATTTTCGTTGTAATCCGAAAGAGCAAGGGAGGAAGAAGACACTGGTTAGTTTGGATTAGAGTGTTTCAAGTTATATCAAGTCAATTAGTTGAATTAATTATTCTGGTCATCTTAGGCTTATACTTGGCAAAAGGTTAGAGCAACTGCAGCGATACATGAAATGTACCTGCTTGCAATTAATGCACAAATATAGAGCTATAAGCTTGCTAGTGTGGAAGAAATAGTATGTAGCTAGCTCAAACTACATAGCTGGTTGGAGCGGGGTTGTTTCACGGATTGCAAGTGCTAGGTAGCCTAAGCAAACTCTTATTTCTATGTATAACCGTCTTGATTTTTAGTTTTCATATATTATTAGTTTTATTATTTTTAATAATACGTAGCATCAGTTATTTAATTACAATATTGCAATGAAAAATGCACAATAAAAATGACTAAAAATGAATAACCTTAGAGTTACAAAATAATCATATATATATAGGGTCGGGATCCGGTGAGAACCACCCTCTATGTGAGAACCTATCCCTTATGTGAGGAAAAATCTCAGCCATTAGATTGTAATAAATCCAACAGCTGAGATTAATGATATAAACCTTCCCTAACAACCACGCTTAACTGTTTTGAATCTGCTCTGCTCTCTCTCCACCACGAAGCTTCAATTTCTGCTCTGCTCTCTCTCCACCACGAAGCTTCAAGGTTTTATCAATGGCGTCTAATTAAAATTTTAAACTCTACAATTTCTCTCTCCTCTTTTTGTTCACGAGTATCAATTTTCATAAATTATTGAGGTTTATAATTCTCTTAGTTTTGTAAAATTTGTAAATTCAATGATCTTAGTTTAATCTTAGCATCAAAATTTACAAAATATTTTTCAATTACATGTTAATTTTAGTGCTTGAGAATTTCAAATTGTTCAGTTCTGATTATTACCGAATTACATAAATTATTTTTGTTAAAATTTTGGATAATTTTTGTTAAAATATTCGATTATATTCGTTAAAATTCAATGAGAAATTTTCGATTTGAGTATTTAAGAACTATTAATTGCCTGTTAATCTTATTATGTCCAGTTGAATAAGCTCAATTTTCGATTTGAGTATTTTAATTGAAAGTATGTAAATTGAGCATATATAATTAAGATGACCAAAAAGAATTAAAATATTGTTGTGTTCTTGTTGTTGCTGCTAGGATATTTAGTATTGTTAGTGGTTGTGCTTCCTAGATTGAGCCCTTGTGTGTGTTCTGATTTCAGGAACTGATTCAGTTCTAATTTTAGATTCTGAAATTACTGTGTGTGTGTGTGTGTGAGAGAGAGAGAGATAGAGAGAGAGAGAGAGAGTGAGTGAGTGTAAGAGTGTGTGTGTAAGTGTGTGTGTGTGTGTGTGTGTGTGTAAGAGTGTGTGTATGTGTGAGTGACTGTAAGAGTGTATGTCATACTTTGTAGATCATAGTCTACCTTCTACTATTCAACCCCTTATTCTGCCCCCCTAGTACTGCTCCCTAACTGCTGCCACCCTTCTACTGCTCCCCCTCTTCTCTTATTATGTTTTCTATTTTACAGTGTTATTGACTTGTTATATGGTTGCCCTTCTCTCTTTGAACTTCATGCCATGGAGCATTGGAGATGGTGTTGCGGTACCCTTAGTTCCTTTTGGTGCTAGTTTTCTGTTTTGTGAGATTGTAGAGAGGATATCTATCTGTGGCTTTATGTGCTCTTTTGTTTGTCTTCTAATGTGTTTTGACATTAGATCTAATGTAGAGAGCAAATATTAAGATATGTGTAGGCAAAATAAACTTAAAATGAGCAAACACAAAAAAAAAAAAAAAAAAAAAAGAGGAAATATAAAAATGAGCAAATGAGCAAAATAAGTTGTGTTCCATGTTCCTGTTTAGTCTTGAATTTACTTTTGATTATTATCGAATTCCAAAGCTGTGTTGTTGTGGTATGATCGTTCTTGTGTTCTTATTTTAAATTTGAGTATCATTGTTGCGTTCTTGTTGCTGTTGCTAGGATAGTTTGTTTTACTGGGGTTGTGCTTCCTAAATACTTATTTGCTCATTTGTCAAATGAGCATTGAGTTATTTACTCATTTGACAATGAACATTCAATTATTTGCTCATTTGACAAAAATCAAAGAATTGTTTGCTTATTTCACAAATGAGCATTGAGTTCCTTGGTCTGCTTGCCTACACACAAGCCCCACCCCTTCTTCTTGGTCTGTTTCCTGCACACCAACCACACTCCCTTCTTCTACTTCCCTGCACAAACCTATCCCCCCTGCCCCCTCATCTTTCTGCTTGCAGTTCTGCTTTTTGAAACTGATTTCAGTTCTAATTTTAGATTATGAAATTATTGTGTGTGTGTGTGTGTGTGAGTGAGTGAGTGTAAGAGTGTATGTATAAGTGTGTGTGTTTGCTTCTGGCCGTGTATATTCTTATTTAAGAATCTGATTTCAGTTCTAATTATTGAGAGTGTGTGTGTAAGTGTGTTTAAGGGGGTGCATATTCACTTGTTACTATTTCGTGGAATTGTTAATGACTTGTTATTTCTATTATGTTTAATGATAGAAATGATGAGGAACAACGAACAACTTGACAGTCATTCTAGTACCATCACAAATGTGCCAACTACTCCTACAATAGTAGTTTCTCCTAAAGTAGCACCTTTGCTCACTTCTGGAGGAACAAAAAAATGGCTTCCAATATGCCCCAATGAGTTGAAACCAGCTATAGGGATGAAGTTTAATAATCTTGAAGAGGGCCTTGAATTTTATAAAAGTTACGCATTTGCTGCTGGATTCAACACAAGAAAGTCTACAGCTAAAAGACAAAGAAGAAACAAAGAATTGAAATCACAGTATATCTTATGCAATAAGGAAGGATAGATACAAAGAGAAAAGAAAGTCTACTGTTGAAAAAGATTTAAATAACAAGGAAGGAGAAAGCAATGAAGAAAAAGTTTCAATCAAAAGGAAGAGACTCATTACTCGTGTTGGGTGCAAGCTAAGGCACATATTGTCATAAATCATTGTGATGATAACAAATTCATAGTGTCACAATTTCATGAGGGACATACTCATGCATTTTATACACCTAGTTGCAATCTCTTCCAAAAAGAAGGAAGGAAAATGAACATATTGCACAAAAAAATAATTGTGAATAATTTTAAGGTAACACTTTCAAAGTCTCTTATATTTCATGAATTCTCTATATGTTCTAATAAAAGCTGTTTTGTTCATTTGACAAACTGTTTTGTTCTTTAAATAGGTGAATATTGGTCCCGTTACAACTTTTCGAATGATGAAGGAAATTGTTGGAGGATAGTATAACATTGGTGCATCTAAGCAAGATTTCAAAAAATTTCATAGAGATTTAAAAGCATACATTCAAGGAAGCGATGCTCAAATGTTCGTGGATAACTTTACCAACAAAAAGCTAATGTGGAGCGCTTTTTTCTTTGATTTTGAGATGGATGAAGATTATTGCCTTTGTAGAGCATTGTGGGCAGACCCCCTTTGTAAAAAGTGTTATGCTCTATTTGGTGATATGGTATACTTTGATACCACATACCAAACCAATAGGTAATTCATAATAATCACAATTCATTTCTATGGCTATGGCTTAACTTAATGACTTTGTTTTAAATGAACTTAGTATAATTGTTTGCTTAGTTGAATGTGAAAAGTGAATATCCCCATAAGTCTAATATTCTTTGATAAGAGTATGTATGTGGGCATTGAATTGCATGTTCATTTGACAAATGAGCATTGAATTTTTTGCTCATTTGACAAATGAGCAAAGAATTGTTTGCTTATTTCACAAATGAGCATTGAGTTATTTGCTCATTTGACAAATAAGCATTCAATTATTTGCTCATTTGACAGAAGAGCAAAGAATTGTTTGCTTATTTCACAAATGAGCATCGAGTTATTTGCTCATTTGACAAATGAGCAATCAATTATTTGTTCATTTGTCAAATGAGCATTGAATTATTTTCTCATTTAAAATTTAATATGTATGTGTAAACAGGTACAACATGGTGTTTACTCCATTTACAGGGGTTGACCATCATAAGAGATGCATTACTTTTGCAGCTGGTTTCATAGCAAAGAAAGATATTGTGTCATTTGAGTGACTGTTCAGATCATTTCTCAACGCAATGGGTGGGAATGAACCTAATTGTATGATCGCGGATCAGGATCCAGCAATGAAAATTGCTGTTATAGGTATGTTTAAGAAGACTGAACATCGGTTCTGTATGTGGCACATAATGAAAAAGTTACCAGATAAGGTGGAGAAATCAATCATGCAAGAAGAAACTGGTTTCCTAAAAAATTTATGTGCTTGCGTTTGGCATCTTGAAAGTAAACCGACTGAGTTTGAAGAAAAGTGGAACAAGGTGATGGTTGAATACCACTTGGAAGAACATGAGTGGTTAGGTTATATGTACAAGATAAGGGACAAGTGGATTCCGGCGTATTTCAGAGATGTGTTCCTTCGAGGAATGATGCGTACAACATCAAGATCCAAAAGTGAAAACAATTTTTTTTGCTCTTTTATCAATCCTCATGTGTCACTTGAGTTTTACTTGAGATATGAAGCTACAATTGATGGCCAGAGACACACTCAAGGTCAAAATGATAATGATTCAAAGCACAAATATCCTGAGTGCAAAACACCACTAGGGATAGAAAAGCATGCCTCACATTTATATACTAACACTATCTTTTATGAATTTCAATATGAGGTTGAAATTGCTTGTTTTTTCTTGTGGTGTTGATGAATTGAAGAAAGAAAATGGATTGGAAGTTGCAAAAGTAAGTGAAGGAAATCGGACTAGAATATTTGATGTTGTGTTTAATCCAACTAACTATGACACCACATGTTCTTACAAGCTATTTTATAGACAAGGAATTCCATGTAGACATATGATTTCGGTTTGGAAAGAAAAAAGGTTTGAAACCATTCTTGAGCAGTATATGCTACACAGGTAGACTACTATGGCACTGAAGAAACCAATTTTGACTTGGGAGGAAACCTGTTGAAGCAATGTGCTAATATAATTGACAAGAAAAAAATTGTTAACTGATTTATGGTCAGAGATACACACTTGTGTAAGTTTGGAAGAAGAAAGGATTTGGAGGCTAAGAGGATTGCAAGAAATAATGAAACAACAGCTGGAAGTGCAAAGAACAAAGAACAAGAATTGAGCTATTGATTGGAGCTAGTGTGCCAACTGAAATAATTGTCAAACCTCCAAAAATTTCAAAGAATAAAGGGAATGTAGTTCATGTATCAAATGAAGAGACTTCGAAAAAGAAAGGGGCTGAGATTGATGTGTCAAATGTTGAAACAAGAGGTAGAAGTGCAAAAAGGCTGAAGGGAGAAAAAGAAAAGGTTGTAAAACAAAACCAGAAAAAGAAGAGATTATGTAGAGGTTGTGGTGAATTGAGTCATCATGATATTAGAAATTGTCCAAAAAAAGTGTAATGATACTTTTATATAAATATAAGATTTAATATTTTTAGAACATCCCCTCATTATTTATCAAACATTTAGAAATTTTGTGTTTTTAATTTTGTTGAAATTTTGTTGATTTTATATTTCTTTACAGAATCAATTATGTATCAAATGAGATTTCAATTATTTATCAAATGAGCAAATAGTTAGTTGCTCATTTGTCAATCACTAGTAGAAAAAATGAATTGTGCAGTGCACTTTTCGCACCGGTTCTTGAAAACCGGTGGGAAAAGAAATGGGCGGGATTGGGGAAAATACTTTTCCCACCGGTTCCTAATAAACCAGTGCGAATTACGAAATATAAAAAAAAAACGGGCTGCTTTTCTTCTTCTTTCTTTCTTTCCATGTTCTGTACTTTTAATTTCCCTCTCGTTTTCGCCTTCGTTCTCTATCCAGAATCCCGAATTTTCACCTTCTCCATTGAAGTGGTTGCCCTAGCTTTCTCACTCCATTGAAGCAGCACCTCCGCCTCCATTGAAGCCGAATCTGAGCTTTCTCACCTCCATTGAAGCTACCCCTGGTTTGCTTCGATTTCGCTTCCTTTTGGTTTTGATTTTGTTTTTTTTAGCTGTTCTTGATTTTGATCTTCTTTGCGATTGATGAATTGTTGGTTGATTTTGTTGTTGTTTTAGGGTTGTCGAATCTGGTTGTGTTATTCATGTGTTATTGGATTGATTTTTAATGGATTTACTCGTGAATTTGTTCTATGTTTGAGTGATTTTTGCCAATTTGGGTTAATTGGAAGAAATTAAGGGTTTTCTAATTTCTCGAGGCTGTTTGTGGAATGTTGGGGGAATTGGAGATGGATAGGGGTTGCGGTGGTGGTTTCGTGGGTGCGGTGGTGGGTGTGGTTGTTGTAGTGGTGGTTTCATTGTTGCTGGTTGTCAGTTTTATTTGTGTCTAGTCAATATTGTTTACACAGATAATTAGAACTAGTTCAACTCTTGATTGAATAACCAGACAAAGTTAATTAATGGCTCCCAATGTTTTAGGGGCAGGACTTCGCAGATGTGTTGAGGAGATTGTATTTTCTTATACATACCCCAGCCTAGATAGTACGGTACGCTAACTCTTGTTCTCTCCATAACAAGTCATTACCTCAACTTAGAGCAAGTGCTATACTCTCTCAACAACTGTGACAAGCTAACAAAAATATGTTTTGTTTTAATATCTCAGGTCTCAAAACACATGAATCATTTATTGAAGGCGTCATTCTGTGTACATCCAAAAACAGGTTAGCAGCTGTTCTTGCTTGTCTAAGGATATGTTGCCAAGTTTTGGATATTTTTGAGTTCTGTTTCAATAGTGTGAACCCTCCGCTTGAACTTGTCTGGCCCTTTGAATATATTTCTTTGATTTATCAAATTGTTAGACTTCTTTTCGAGAATATGTTTCCAGAATATTTATGCATTATGAGCCTGTATAAAATCTCCTTCCTTAAACTATTTTGTGTTGATGTTTAGGTCTTGTATGTGTTCCTATTGATTCCAACCAATGTGAGGACTTTGTTTAAAATGCCTAGGCTGTGTGATACTGGTTAAATTTGTTTAAAATGGAATGTTCTTAGTTGAATTTTTTGGAACTTATTCTTACTAAACTTTTTTTGCTAGAACTTTTTGTAATAAGCTGAGGATTCCGTGATATACTTTTTGAGTTTTATTTCGATCATCAGATTTTGCATCACTTCTGATTCTTTTGGTCTCTTCAGGCCATCCAATTACGCCACTCTGGTTATGACATAGCTTATTGTAGTAGCTTCACATATGGTACACTCTACTCTTATTTTTAACCACATGATTGACACTACTGCTGATTACTGAATTTTGATTATTTACTTTATAAAGGCTGGACTGGAACTACCCAATACTGACGCTTGGAATATTATTGAGACCATAGCAGAGAAAAACAACATTGGGTTTAAGCAATTTGTGAGTATTTATTAGCTTTCTTTACTTATTTTATCCATGTTCCTTCTTTCTACACCTTTGTCTGTCAAGTTGTAGTGAAGACGATTGTTCCGGGGTTTTCTGTGTCCCTTGGGAGAGTTACAACTTCGAGACTGGAACCACGCGCCTGTACCTGCAAGATAACGGAGACTCCTTGGGTAGGGAGCTCCGCCTCCAATGATCAAGTTAGTAGATGAAGGAGTTGTAAAGCAGAATGTAAATAGGTGTCGGATGCTAGGACGGGTCTAGCAGGAGGTACCGAGTGGTGTGTGATTGTCTTGGGATTTGTGCAATCCGAGTGTTTCTTGTGTATAGTCTCTGTCATAAATGAGCATTTATGACCGTATTTATAGCCTAGGGAAGCGTGCCAGGTTCTAGGGTTTTGGCCAACTCTAGGACTGACTGGGATTTCTTGGGATTTGGGCCCAATCTATTACCTGTTTAGGCAAGGTTGAGAAGGCCACATGGCATGTCATAGGAGGTCCATGGGGGACCAATGGAAGCGTGCCATGTGGTAGGTCCTGATAAGTCCAACTGGGTGACACTTGTCAAGCCCTGATTGGTCCACGTGGCGAGAGGTGATTAAGGGAAAATCCCCTAATCATTTGCCCCTCACAGGTGGCACGTGACTTGGCACGTGACCTGTGAAAAGCATCGTCCAATGAGGAGGCGACAGGTGTCGACGGATAGCTTGGCCGAGAATTTTCCCGCCCAAGTTTTTGAATTTGAATGCTCTTCTACTCATTCTCTCCCTATACATAGGGTTGGTCAACAAGTCTTTTGTTCACATTTGTTCACATTATTTTCAGAAAGAGATCTCTCGAACCTCTGAACTTGAGCTCTGACCTTTCGCCACTACTGACTTGCCAGGACGACTGCTGTACGGGGCGCTTACTTTGATCAAGCTGTTTCAGAACTTAAGTTTCAGGTAACCGTCTTCTCTTTAAGTTTTTGCTTTCGTACCCCTTTCTTTTTCGAAAATGAGAACTCAAAAGCATCCGGCACGACCTATGTTAGCAATCAGCCGGTCACCGGGGACGGCTGAGTCTAGGATTAGGGGTGCCGACTGCCCTGCGGTACTTCAAACTTTGCGCAAGTCCCGGAATCCAACTGTCTTTGTATCTATGCAGGACAGTATGGCGAGAACAAAAAAGACCAGCCGCCTGATACCGCGGGGACCCAAGGCGGCCCTTTAGCCGAAAGCTGTGAGGAGGGACCTAAGGTAGTTCCTTCTCATTTCACTGTTGACCTGGCCAGTCAGCAGACGACCCCTGAAGAAGAGGAGGGGTCGGACTCTTCTGACGGCGAGTCTGGCTCTAGCTCATCGAGCCGCCCTTCTATAAGCTCGGAAGAGGGACAAAATCATGAGGAGAGAGATCCTCATGCGGCTGAAAAGAGGGACGGTCAATCGGAACCATCCGCCTCTCATAAGGAGTTGAACACTCCTTATTACTACCATGTACCCAAGGGCCGAATCAAGGCCATGCGAGAGCGCATAGACACCTTTCTTTCGGAGCATACAATGGGTTCGAATTATCGAGTATTCGTGCCGGATGGCGAGGACACAATCGTCTGGCCAGAGGGCGCCAGTTATGGGGATGCCTGTTTTGGCTGTTACGAGGCGGCCATCAAGGCTGGATTGCGGTTCCCATTGCATCCGGTCGTCCAGCAAATCCTCGATGGGTACGAGGTGGGGCTTTGGCAGTTAGCCCCCAACTCTTGGTTCAACATTCTTGGCTATGTAGATAGATGTGAGATGCATGGGGTGGAGCCAAATTTCAAGGCGTTCACCCATATGAACTACCTCAGCCGAACCCCCAAAGCAAGCGGTACCGGATGGTACCAAATAACAAGTCATAAGGGCTATCTTATGACTATAGGTAAAGAGAATAAATGGAAGGATTGGAGGAACACCTTCCTCGTCATTTCTAGCCCCGAGCGCTTGCTGAACAAACGCTACAACAGGTGGAACAAGGATCCGCCTCTTCTTGCAGGCGGACGCAGCATGCCGCGCGTTCCCCTTAAGGCCAGGGAAGAGATCCTGGACTTAGGGCTTTTTAAAGTAGAGAATAAGGCAAACCCTACTACTGGGGTACGAGAGCAGGTGCCCTAAAATGCGTCCCAGAGTCTCAATGGCTCTGTGATGAGTTTTTCCTGGCCGCCTGTGGCCTTAGCAGTCTGTCCTCCAGAGGTAGCCGGCCATTTGAAAATATGTACCCTTAACTTGATTTGTTTGAATATTCCAAACCCTCATCCTCCCACCAGTCGGACTCGAAAGTTCGAAAGCTAACTGGTTAGAGTACGCCTGGATCTACCAGGAAGCAATTGGCTGACAAGCAGCCGGCCACCCCACAAAGTGTGGGGAACCAACCGCCTGTTGTGACACAGCCGCAGAGAAGTATAGCCTGCTCTGCTAGACTTGCTTATTTTCTTTCACTCTCTTCATGTTTTTGATGTTTCTCTTTTTTGATACAGGCGGCCCTTCAGAGCCAGACTTGGTCTAAATGGCCAAGTCCATGATTAAGGCCGTCCCTCAAGAGGAGAGGGACGCGGTCAAGGGAGTCGGCACCCTTGACCTGGATGGCATCATGGGTCTCCTCTCTGAGGTAGACTTAGAATGTTTTTAAACTTTATCACTTATCATATCGCTTGTCTTTCTCAAATCTGACGCATGTTCTCCCTGTTTTCAGACCATGTTGAGAGTACACGGCCTTCGTAGGCCGATCCACGCCAAAAACAAAGAGGTAAGGGCTGCGAAAGCTATGACCACTTTTGACGCTGATAAGGCAATATTTCAAATTGCCCAAAATGAATTTTTGACAACTGACATTCTTTATTATCTGGCGCAGGCTACTGCCAATATCCGCGCTGAGTTGGAGGCGGCCAAAAAGAAGAACAACGAACTAGAGGCGACGGTCAAGGGCCTAAAGGATGAGCTAAAGCTGCTTAATCAGAAGATGACTCAGTTCGAGACCTTGGAGAAATCCTTGGCTTCGACCAAAGAGCGCCTGGTCCAGCAAGAGAAGAGCCTTACTGACGAGCTCTCGGCCAAGGCCAAATAAAGAGAAAATGGAGCTGGCCTGGGCCATGATGGACGACTCTGCTCAAATCATGAGGATGACCTGGATGGCTCTCTTTCCAAAAGCTCACTACGCTGCATGGGAGAACAAATTCGCTGCTTGTACTGAAAAGTACAACCAGCAAATCATGTAGCAGGCGGCTGAGGAGGACCAGGCAGTCGAGTCCAGCTTAGAAGAGGAGGAAGTGGAGGTGGCCCTGCAGCCGATTGGGGTGGAAACATCCAAGGAAGCTGCCCCTGATGCCGAGACAAGTAAGAAGGATGCCTCTCAGAACCAGGCGTCCCTTACTGATCAGGCGGCAGTCAATACCGAGACTATACCCCAAACTTAAAGCTTTTTATATTCATTCTTGATCCGGCCTGCGTGCCGTGTATTTATGTATCCTTACCCGGCCAAGGGGCCGGGGCTTCTGAATATTTGCCAGCTTGTCTGGTTTTAACTTAACTTTGCCAGCTTGTCTGGCTTTAATTTGACATGAATTAGCGACTGTTGAGTCGTCTTTAGCTGTTACATATGCTGTTTTTTGATTTTTTGTTTTTGTTGAATTTGCCAAACATTTTGCACTTTGCAACTTAATAGCCGCTTGAATGGCACATCCATGTTAAACTTTTTAGCTAAAATGTTGAACCTTTTTTACTATGAGTCGTGAATCAGAACAAACTTTTTGATTTTTTATTTTTGTTGAATTTGCCAAACATTTTGCACTTCGCAACTTAATAGCCGCTTGAATGGCACATCCATGTTAAACTTTTTAGCTAAAATGTTGAACCTTGATGCCGACTGCCCTTGCCCCTGGACGACTAGGTTACTTCTTGAAAAGAGAGTAATTAGTCGGCCATAGACAGTCGGACCTTAGTAGCAAACATAACAAGCCTTGATTTAAATGCACTTAGTCACTGTGGTAAGGTACCGACTGAATTAACCAACTTATAGTGCATTTCAAGACACAGGGGTTCGCCTAATTCTTAGGAACAGTCGGCTAGTCATTGTTTTTTCGATTATCATAAGTCCCTTGGTATGTTTACTAGAAACATAGTAGGGTGCTTGTTGTTTGGACGACTGTCAATTAGATGTATCAGTCGTTATCACATCCAGTCGGACACCGAGAGGTCCTTCTAGATTGCTCAGATTCATCTAGTATTTTTTAGTGGAAATGTTTTTTTGAGTGCCTCTTTGCCAAAGACCAGGCAGACTGCTCAAACTTTTTAGGATTCCGGACCAAGTATGGGAGAACAACTATGGTTTAACTATGGCGTTAACCAATTGTGGCTGCTCCTAATCCTGAGTAGTATAGGTATCAATCGTCAATGGCCGACTAATCCCCTTGATTCGTCAATTTTTGTTGACTATTAACTTAGAGGGCGCCTCCTGTATTTATCCCAAGTAATACAGGCGGCTATCCGACGCAGATGTCAACTGCTGACACTTATGAAAATGTCGAGTTATCCTTGTCTCAAAACGGATACGTTTTCCTTAAGGACAGCCGTATAGGGGCCGTGTAAGTAGTTTATAGAGCATTATTCCACCCAAATGGGAGCTGCTCTCTACGACGAATCTCATCCAAATGACATGTCGTCGGACGCCTGCTATTTATTGGGACAGGTCGAATTAATTTAAAAATTAAGCGTAATCAAGCGGCTTGGTGCCTGGGTTGATTAACCGTATGGTGGGCAAACAGGCGTGCCCTTTAGTAAATATGTGCTGGAGGGTATTCGCCTGTCTTGAGACAGACGGAGTGTACTCCTTTTTGAAACATATAATAAGAGGATAAACTTGGAACTTTTCATTAATAAACTTTAATTGATTACATCAAAAGTATTATTTTTTTAGATTGTCTACATTCCAAGTCCTAGGTAGGGGTCGGCCCTCTGGAGTTTCCATACGGTAGGTGCCGTCCCTGACCTCCTCATAGATTCGGTAGGGTCCTTCCCAGTTAGGAGTTAGCTTTCCCAACTCATTGGCCCTGCCGACTGATTCCATCTTCCTTAGTACAAAGTCCCCTACTTTGAGTGGGCGCTTGTGTACTCTTCTATTGTAGATTCGAGTCATTCTCAGGCGGTATATCTCATGGCGTAGGGAAGCATTGCCCCTACGTTCTGGAAGGGAATCCAGTGCTAAGCGCATTGCTTCCCAGTTTGCGTCTTCATCATACAACATAACTCGAAGAGTCTGCTCATAGTGCTCAATGGGTAGGACAACTTCTGCCCCATATGTTAGGAGGAAAGGTGTTTCTCTAGTCGCTCCTTTTTCAGTCGTCCTTATGGCCATAGGCCGCCTGCTTTCTCAATCTTCTTCTTTATATCGTCTGAGATGATTTTGTTAAATGCTACGACCTGGCCGTTTTCTTGCGGTCGCCCGACTGATGCAAAGCAGTAGGCAATGCCTTGATCTCTCAACCAAGTTTTGAGAACGGGCGTCTCAAACTGGGGACCGTTGTCAAAAACCATAGACCTAGGCACCCCAAAACGTGTGATCACATTCCTCCAAATGAAGGAGATGACATCCTTGGTCTTGATGCCCCTGACTGCTTCGGCCTCCACCCATTTGGTGAATTAGTCGACTGCTACCAGGATGTATCTCCTGCCGCCTGATGCAGGCGTATAGGGTCCTAGAATATCCATGCCCCACTTAGCATATGGTATTGGGTTGTGGATAGCCGTTAGATCTGTAGCTGGACGATGAATCAATCTGCCAAACCTCTGGCACTTGTCGCACTTTTTAACCAAATCCATGGCGTCTGCCTCCAGAGTCGGCCAGAAGTACCCTTTCCGCCTCACTCTCTGAGCAAGCGACCTACCGCCTATGTGAGAGGCACAATATCTAGAGTGTAGGTCTTCCTGGACCTCTCGCCCTTTTTCTGGGGTAACACATTTCAAGAAGGGTTTAAGGTACCCTCTCTTGTAGAGTTCTCCCTTTATCATTTCAAAACTGGACGCTCGCTTCTTTAGTGAGGCCGCCTGATGATGATCATTCGGCAAGGTGTCGTCTGTTAAGTATGTCCTGATTGGGTCCATCCATGTTGAGCTTCTATCAAGGACTGCAACGTTGTTCTCCTCAATACTCCGCTTTTCCATTACTTCCCAAAATACAGTTCTAGGAGTGTCGCATGAGGCCGAGGATGCCAGTTTGGACAAGGCGTCCGCCTGGTTATTCTCAGACCTTGGGACCTGAGTTAACTGGAAATCTTCAAGCGAGCTTGCCGCCTGTTTCATGGCCTCTAGGTACTTGACCATAGCTGGATGAGTGGCTTCATAATCCCCATTGTACTGGCTGACTATGAGTTGTGAATCAGAACAGGCGGCTATCTTTCTTGCCCCGGCTGCTTTGCACATGCGGATACTAGCCAAAAGGGCTTCATACTCAGCTTCATTGTTTGACGTTTGAAACTTGAAATGAAGAGCATATTCATACCTATCGCCCTCTGGTGACTGACATACAATACCTGCCCCACAACCATTTTCTGTGGAACTCCCATCAACATAGACTTTCCAGAGTTGGTCAATTTTATCACATTCTGGTGGCCGGGTCATCTCAACTATAAAGTCTGCAAAGGCTTGCCCCTTCACAGCTTTTCTGAGCTCGAACGTGACCTCAAGGCTTTGGATCTCAATTGCCCACTTTATCATCCGCCCTGACGACTCCATGGTCGTCAGGGGCCGTTTGATTGGCTGGTCTGTGTAGACGACCACCGGATGTGCCAGGAAATAAGGCTTTAATTTTTTCACTGCCATGTACAGGGCGAGTCCAAACTTCTCCACCAGTGGGTACCTCAACTCTGCATTCTTCAAAACATGACTGACAAAATTGACTGGGAGTTGGCAGCCGTCTCTTTCAGCTAAGAGGACGGCACTTAAAGCATGATCTAATACTGCGAGATACATGTAAAGCACTTCTTTTGGCAAAGAACTGACGAGTCTCGGCAAGGAATACAGATGTTCTTTCAGCTTTTGGAGGGCCGACTCAGCATCCGGTCCCCATTCAAACTTTGCTTTCTTTCTGATTGCCTGGAAAAAGTAGAGGCACTTGTTGCCTGCCCGACTGAGAAACCTTCCGAGGGTTGTCAGGCAGCCTGTTAGCTTTTGTACCTCTTGGACGGTGCGAGGCGACTGCATGTCAATGACCGCCTGCACCTTGTCAGGATTTGCCTCTATTCCCCTTTGATTTATGAGGAATCCGAGAAACTTCCCAGACTCAACTCCAAAGACACACTTTTTTGGATTAAGCATGACTCGGTGCCGCCTGAGTGTGGCGAATGTTTCTCAGAGGTCTGCCAGATGGTCCGTTTGAAGTTTTGACTTTACAATCATATCATCAATATACGCCTCCACATTTCTTCCAATTTGTTCAAAAAACACAGTGTTTATCATTCTTTGGAAGGTAGCCGGGGCGTTCTTCAGACCAAACGGCATGACCGTGTAATAATAGAGCCCCTGTTCTGTGACAAAGACAGTTTTCTCTTGATCTTTTTTCCATAGAGGAATCTGGTGAAAGCCTGAGTAGGCGTCCATGAAACTCATCAAGGCATGGCCGGCTGTTGAGTCGACCAAGATGTTGATCTTTGGCAAAGGATAGCTGTCTTTTGGACATGCCTTGTTCAAATCAGTGTAGTCCACACACATGCGCCATGAACCATTCGACTTCTTGACTAGTACCACATTCGCAACCCATTATGGGTAGAAACACTATCGAATGTATCCCGCATCAAGTAACTTTTTTACCTCGGCGGCGGCCGCCTGATTTCTTTCTTCACCATGATGCCTTTTCTTCTGTCGTACCGGTTTCTTTTTTGGGTCGACAGCTAGCTTGTGTACCGCCAGGTCTGGACTAATACCTGGCATCTCATGCACCTCAAATGCAAAAATATCTTGGAACTCTTTCAGTAGTTGGCGAAGGTCATTGCCAAGTTCAGTCAGAGCAATCGTCCCCACCTTAACAACTCAGTCTGGACAACTGTCATCGAGGGCGACATCTATGTTCTCTCAAGCTGGCTGAGGGCGAAATTCATCCGGCCGCTCCTCAGCCAGTGATTGCTATTGCTTATGCTTTTTCTGGACCTCCGCCTCGGAGGCTTTTCTCTTCCTGCCGCCTGCCTCTTGGGCAGACGCGTCTTCTATGGCTTTGCCAGTTGGGCCGTCTGAAGTTACCGTTGTTTTGATGTCAGTGAGGTAACATTCTCTGGCCATTCTCTGGTCCCCCCTTATGGAGCCGACTGTTTTGTCATCCTTCTCAAACTTGAGCAACATAAGGGATGGAATGATAACTGATTTAGAGTCATTAAGGGTGGGGCGCCCAAGGATCACGTTATAGGCAGTAAGTTCTTCTACAACCTAGAAACGAATGACCATGTGGCGACCCTCGCCTCTCTCACCCAGACGGACGGGCAAGTCAACTTGACCAATCAGATGGACGACTCCTCCTCCGAATCCTACGAGAGGATGGGAGACAGGTTGTATACTCTCAGGCCTGTACTTGAGCTTGGTCAAGCACTTATGGTTGATAAGGTCCGATGAACTCCCTGTATCAATAAGTATCCTGCCGACCCTTTGGTTGGCCACCTTACACTCGATAACAATTGGGTCGTCATGCGACCGTCGGACTCCACCAGAATCTTTTTCAGAAATAATGACTTCGGGAAACGAGGTACCAGAGGTCTCACCCCGATTAACAGAGTTAACATCCAATTGCCTGATGCTATCCTTGTTTCCCGGACAGTCGGGCCTCCCCCTGCATAGCCGCCTGCTATTGTCAGAGTTGTCGGTCGGCTTCTGTCTTTTTTGCCTGGCCGACTAATTCTGTTTGGGGGGCTGTTTTCCTTTAGGCTTCTTGACATAAGAGTCCAGATCACCCTTTTCAGCCAACTGATCCAGCAGACGCTTGAGGCTAATGCATTTTTTGGTCTCATGCCCAACGTCATCATGAAAATGGCAGTGCTTACCTTGGTTGCGCTTGCTAGGATCACCCTTCATAGGTGCCGGCTTCTCGAGTGAGAGTCGGCCCTTAACTTCTTTGAAAATAGTATGATTATCTTTGTTGAACTCATACTTGGGGGAGTATGGAGTGAACTCTTTTCCCTTCTTACTTGACGGCTGACCAGTGGAGTCGGCCATCCAAACATCATTTCTCTTCTTCTCTTCCTTGGGGGCCGCTTTCTGTGAGCGACCCTCCTTTTTCTCGGACCTTTTCTGGTCCCCTTGCTTCCCCATGTGACAGAGGTCGACTGCCTGTATGTAGGTCTCGGCCTCCATCATTGCCTCTTGGAGAGTAGCTACTCTTTTTCTGACTAAATCGAACTTGAAGTTCGACCCGTCCTTCAATCCCTTGAAGAAGTCGGTATAGGCTACTTCATCCGGCAAGTTGGGTATTTGTATCCTCATCAGATTGAATCTCTTTATATAGGAGTGTAACCCCTCCTTTTCTCCCTGCTGGACGGCTCCTAGATCAAGAGTCGTCTTCCTGGCACGTATGTTCATGGAAAAGTTTGATGCAAACAAATAAGCCAATGTTCTAAAGTTGTTGACACAGCCGGCTGGCAGATTGCCGAACCACTGCTGGGCGACTCCCTTCAGAGTGGCAGGAAAACACCTACACCATGTGGCATCGTCCAATCCTTGAAGGTACATTAGATTGGTGAAGGCCATAAGGTGATCCTCTGGGTTAGCAGTGCCATCATAGGCGCCTATTAACACATTTTTCACTTTAGCCGGCTGGGCGGCTTGTAAAATTTCCTTTGAGAAGGCGGTTGGCTGTTCTCCTAGTTGGAGCAGCCGTAACTGCTAGTCCAAAGGCTGGACATTCTTAGCCATCTGACCTCCAAAAGGAGTTGGTGGCAAAAAGTAGTGAGTTTACGGCACATATGGCGGTTGAGTGACATATGGTGCCGACTGTTGTTGGTGAGAGCTAGAACCGGAGTGTGTACTGCCTGTCCGGATCTCATAGTTTGACTTTGAATGATTCATAGAAGTGTTTTGTATACTGTCAAGAAAATCAGAAGTGGAGGCCGACTCAGACTGCTGTTGGCTCCTTTTCTACTTAATCAGCAGCCGGGCGTCTGAGTAGGATTTTTTTGAGCCGTCTGGTTGGACCAGGCAGATTGGTTTCCTTCCCAATGAGGCAGGGATACGGTTCTTGGACAAATTGACTAGAGGTACCCGCCTCTCCTCTTGGCGAGGGTGGGGGGTTGCCTCACGGTCTTTCAATGACTTCTTCTTTCCTGAATAGGAAGGCTTTTTGCTCAACTGCCCTTTTTGGGGGACAGCCATCTTTTTGCCGATGAGATCTTTAATCTCACCTTTGAAACTTCTCATGATGGTCATAAGATCATTCCTCGAGACAGGAGCTGTCCAGTCGACCGCTTGGTGAGAGTCGGCCGAAGGTCCGACTGTTTGGCCTGGACCAGCCTGGTCTTGCCGTTCCTGCCTTTCACGAGGGGTAGTGCGTCGAGCTCTCAAGGACCCGTCTGGGGCCGTGCGAGTCTCAACTTCAGGCTCAGTGTCCTGATAAGAAGAAACGTGAGGCTCGTCTTCTTGGTAATCGTCCTCTGGACGCTTGTCACTATTAGTCGGTACAGATTGTGATGCCATCTCAAAGGTATTCTCCCCTCAGACGGCGCCAAAATGTTCCAGGGTTTTTCTGTGTCCCTTGGGAGAGTTACAACTTCGAGACTGGAACCACGCGCCTGTACCTACAAGATAACGGAGACTCCTTGGGTAGGGAGCTCCGCCTCCAACGATCAAGTTAGTAGATGAAGGAGTTGTAAAGCAGAATGTAAATAGGTGCCGGATGCTAGGACGGGTCTAGCAGGCAGTACCGAGTGGTGTGTGATTGTCTTGGGATTTGTGCAATCCGAGTGTTTCTTGTGAACAGTCTCTATCATAAATGAGCATTTATGACCATATTTATAGCCTAGGGAAGCGTGCCAGGTTCTAGGGTTTTGGCCAACCTTAGGACTGACTGGGCTTTCTTGGGATTTGGGCCCAATCTATTACCTGTTTAGGCAAGGCTGAGAGGGCCACATGGCATTTCATAGGAGGTCCATGGGGGACCAGTGGAAGCGTGCCACGTGGCATGTCCTGATAAGTCAACTGGGTGACACTTGTCAAGCCCTGATTGGTCCACGTGGCGAGAGGTGATTAAGGGAAAATCCCTAAATCAACGATAGTACTATACTACTACCTGCTCTGTCTAGATCTGAGGGGACCAAATTTACCCCTTAATGAAACGGTTCTCCCTCCATTCCATGTTAAGAGTCCAAAATGAAATTCTTGTTGTTGTCAGTGTGAAGAGTCTCTAAGAAATATTTTTTGCTATTTCTGGGCTGCCGGGGCAAGTAGGCATTATGTGCTTGCAGAATCACTTTGAGAGAGTTAAATACATTGGTTATTTACTATTATATCACTGCTTTACATTGTGTCACAAGAAAGGAGGTGTGGGATCTTGTTGGTGACCGTGAGGATGCAAGCTTCTTTATTAGTGGAAGCACTGATTGCCTGGAATGTGAACATTTTTTCCTAACGTGTCAACTTTTAATACTGTTGTCTTATATTGGGGGCGTTATGAGTGGCAATATTTTGGGGGTGAGGGGGAATCTTTAAATGTTGGCTATAATGGTTGATGCTGAAGAAAACTTTAGCTGGGTTGGTAAATCTTGTTCCTTGAAAAGCATCCAGTGTCAAACATATATACGAAGTTGAATGTTGCCTGTTGAGCTCTTGGGAGCACTAATTGTCTAGGAGTGTTTATTTGTGTGCATTTACATCTTGACGAGGATATATTAATGATTGTTAAGATTTTGAAACTGATTTACCTTTCATTCACTTCAAAATCTTCCAGATTAAGATATGGGATCCAAGTCTTCGTGGTTTTGAGCTTCGCACGCCACTTTGCAAGGCCATACCGGGTAACTTCTACATCTTATATTTATTTCTTGTTTTCTCTTTGTCTTCTTTACATTTATTGATGTATATTCTTAAGTTTGCTGTCTTCCAGAGCCGCGCGTGCTATAAGCTCTGACTGAGGAGAGATAGTATCAAGATCAGACGATCAATCTCTCTTGGTATGGGATAAGCAAACACACCAAATTCTAGAAGAGCTCAAAGGGCATACTGCACCGATCAGCACTGTGCGCATGCTTTCAGGGATAATGCTCTCTACAATAAGCTCATGTTTGGTGATGTTGTCTAGGATAAAGTCGTCAATGTGAGGGGACATCCTGTTAGGCCCTACATTGTTGGGGATCGGTGTTTTCCATTGCTCTCTTTTTTGCTGACCCCATTTTCTAGAACTGGTAGAGGCACCCCTACCCAAAATATATTCAATGCTGCTCTAAATTGCTCTGATTTGCACCTCTAGTTCATGTTTCTACTTTGTCTATTCTAGTCTTCATGTTGATATTATTATGCATGCTTGTTGTATAGAGCACTAACTTTTAGGAGTGTACTTTACGATTGCATTTTGTCACATTATGTTGGTGAGTTATCTTATTTTATTTCTTAATAATTAATATAAAAAATAATTAACCATTCCTTAGGGGAGTTTGTGGTTTCTAAAATAGTGTAAGTGTTGTGTGTCAAGTATTTGTTTGTAGTTGCATTTTAGTTTACATAGTTTAAAATGTGTTTATCCTAACTTGTTTGATAGATGTATTAGCCAGTGTTCTGATTAATTTATGGAGTGGATATTGAATGCAATCTGCATTGGTGTAGTTAGGTTTATTGAGCTTTGTTCGGCAGGTTACCATTTTTAAAAAAAATGTGTAGGCTTCTCAGTGGTTTAAGAACTATGATAAATATGCTGAATTAGATCCTTAAGTTACGACTCTATGTTGTTGTTTGCTTAAATCTCAGCTTCTCAGTTGTTTAGGAACTATGATAAATATGCTGTTGTTTATGCTGTTTAATCATTAGAGTGTGATGTTAGATTTTTCCCAGTTTAGTGTGATAGTTATTAAGCCAGAAATGTATAGAGTTTGTTTAGCTGAGAGCAATGAAGTAAGAGTGCAACATGTTGTTGGTCTTATGTCTCAAATCACTCGAACTTACCAATGTATGGCTAAAAGCTATGTTACATGGACTTGGGAACAGGTGTCGGACACGGACACATGTCCAAGTGTCCGATCCGGCAAGTTCCAAAATTTTAGGACACGGGGATTCTGTTCGATATTTGGACACGGATACATAGACACGTCAATACGTCACTTAAATTTATATAAATAAATTACATATTACAAAAGCTTTGAATTTTTCATTACGTCCACCCCTATTTTTTTAATCTTAATTCTTTCCTCGGTAAATTATCCTAATATATGACAATCTTCTTCCCTCCATCTTCCCTTTATCAATGGTGGTCTTTGAACAAGATGTGTTTTTCTTTCATGTTTCTCCTCTTTTTTCCTCTCCACTCTTAATGGAAGTGTCCGAGTGCACCATGTAGGGTCGGACACGTGTCCGTGTCGTGTTGTGTCGACACGGATACTTCACGATTTTAGCCGTGTCCGATTAACATAGGCTAAAAGTATGCCTAGTATTTGTTTACTTTGGGTTGTGATCATGATTTGAAGCTCTTACATTGTTTAGGGTGCATTTGAGCAGATCCATTTTGCCCATGTAATTTGTTAGGACAAGATAGCATACCAGTTACATGTTGCTTCATAATTAAGGGGAACAAAATGGGTTTCTTAAGTTGCTTTCTCTCTAACATGATGTGTAATTCAATATTCATACCTTCTTAATTGTCGTGCTTAACTGAAATGGTTTGGTGATTCTAACTGAATAACAATTGCTGCAAACACTGAATTCTGAATGTGTGTTCTGTTGCCTTTTCTTTTACTTATATTCATAGCTTATAGATTCATCTCTTACAGATTTGGGTGTTTTATTTGCCATATTTGTTTTGGGGGGGAGGGGTTGGGGTGAGGCTGTTTTTCTTAAACTGAGATCGTGCAAGTTGCCTCAAATCTCTATTCTTCCTGCTTGTTTTCTTAGGCTGCTGTTTTGTCTGTTTTTTGCTGTTGTCATGGTTTTATGGTCAGGGTTTCAACTTGTTTTCCCTGTTCTGTGCTGATGCCTGACTTGCTGGTGCTGTGTTGCTGTGTTTCTTGTTGGTGGTGTGTGTTTCTATCTTGTTCAGGCTGTTAGGATACCTGGACTGAGCTTCTGGCTTTCTGTTTGTTGTCTGCTGGTCTGCTGTTCTGTTGTTCTGCCTACTGTCTGCTGTTGTGGTTGCGTTGCTGTGTTCAGTGCTGCTTTGCTGATAAGTTGTTGTATGTTTGTGCTGCTGTTGCACTGTTGTGCTGTTGGTCTGCTGGTTTTGACAGCTCGTACTGGGTCTGGTGCTGGCTGCCTAGCCGTAGTGTAGCTTCTGGTTGCTATTTTGCTTGTAGCTGCTGCTGGGGTTGCTGGTCGTGGTGTGGCTGTGCTGTCTCATTCTCTGTTGCAGGCTTGGGGTTAGTGGGAGCTGCTACAGTCTGCTGTTTTTTTTTGTCTTAGTTTTTATTCTATTTATCAAAGATGTAGTGCTCTTTAATGATGGTTAGGAAGGTATTCTATTTTTATTGACTTTGTGGTATATGCTGCCCTCATTGCTTCAATATGCATTTCTGAGCTTGATTTTTCATGTGATGATGATAAAGCTCCATCAGATGTATGACACAAATATTGAAGAAAATATATGTGTTTTATGTATATTATGATTATATATAAGTATTTGGTACAATTTAAGTGAAAAAATGCAAAAAAAAAAAAAAAAAAAAAAAAAAAATTATTTTTTTTGGGGCACTTTTGGTACCGATTTTGGAAAAGAACCGGTGCTAAAAGTTTTTTTAAAATATTTTTGGAGACTTTTGGCACTGGTGCAAAAAGTTTAGTTTTTGGCACCGGTGCAAAAAGTTTAGTTTTTGGCACCGGTTCTCCCCCGAAACCGGTGCGAAATGTATGGGGTTTTAGCACCCTCCTAAATCCCCACCGGTTCAAAACCGGTGCTAAATGGGGGGTTTGAACCGGTGGGGATTACGTATTTTCGCCTAGTGAATTGAGCAAACAATTACTTACTTATTTGTAAAATAAGCAAACATTTCTTTGACCATATGGAAAATGAGCAATCAATTTTTTGCTCATTTAGTAAATGAGCAAATAGTTAGTTGCTCATTTGTCAAATGAACAAATACTTAATTGCTAATTTAACAAATGAGCAAAAACTTAGTTTCTCATTTGTCAAATGAGCAAATAGTTAGTTGCTCATTTGTCAAATGAGCAAAAAAAAATTTAATCATTCATTAAATCAACAAGCATTTCTTTGCTCATTTGTGAAATGATCAATCAATTTTTGCTCACTTAACAAATAAGCAAATATTTCTGTACTCATTTGTCAATTGAGCAAATAGTTTGTTGCTCATTTGTAAAATGAGCAAAATAGTTCAAATAAACGGTAGGTATAAATGACAAAGTATTTCAAGTAAACACAAAAGATCCAATTTAAATACAACCACCACAAAAGTCACCATAATCAAAAGTCAACACAAAAGATCTAATTTCGATTCAAATATAACCACCATTTTTACATCATTCAAAAACTAACAAAAATCTAATTTTGATTCAAACTAATTATCTAATTTCGATTCAAATCAACACTACTAAACAACTTACAGGTTGATAAAATCATTGTTTCTCTACTTCCCTAAACCTGAAAAGCCATATCAACACCACCAAGTATCTAAATCAACACTACACCAAGCAAAATACTGAAGGTTACACTAACAAGTAGCTTTTTCTTCTTCACCCTTTTTTTCTTCAGGTTTTTCTTCTATAGTCTTAACAGAAACTTTCTTCTACTTTTTCTTCTTTTGAGGAATTTCTTTAACGGACTGAATTGTGTTTATTTCACTTGAAATTATTTCCAGGGTGTACTTCACAAGAAGTTTTTCTATGATTATCACATGTAAGAAATAGAAAAGAAAAAAATAAAACAACAAGAAAATTTTAAAAAAATATAAATGCAGGAAGGAGGGTGAAGCAGGAAGCAGAAGAATAGAATAAGTACTAAGAAACCCAAGTCTGATTTCCTTTACGGTTATTTGAAAAGAAAATTAGCTTGAAATCTTGCTAATAAGCTGCACAGACTATTTATATTCATATGCAGCATACTTGATATGTAAGCCAAGACTATTAAATGTTCTTATTACTTTATAAATTATATTCTAGGTTAATCTTGTATCAGAAGTTAAAGATATCAGTAGTAATGTGCAACAAATATATACAGAAGAAGAAAAATAAGTTAGATCCTCTTAAAATTGTGTTATTAATCCGATTTATATTGTGGTAGCATATCAATAAAGAATAATGTTTTACTACATTTAAAGGTTCACTGGGTTCACTGAACTTTGGCTCAATGGCTCTACAGTTCGTAGCCCAAGTTTCAGCCGAGGTGGAAAAGGGAAGGTACATGAATGGGTGTGCAAGGTCACTCCAAAGCATCTACTACGTATATTGGCCATAGCCAAAATTCAATAAAAGAGGAAAATGTCATAATTTGAGCAAAGAATAATTTGCTCATTTGAAAAATGAGCAAAGAACAATTTGCTCATTTGACAAATGAGCAAAGAACAATTTGCTCATTTGACAAATGAGCAAAGAACAATTTTCTCATTTGAAAAATGAGCAAATAATTGCTTGCTCATTTGAAAAATGAGCAAATTATTGGCTGCTCATTTGACAAATGAGCAAGATTTATTTAAACTTCTATTTAAGAATAATAAAATAATACTAACCTACTAGGTATATAAACTTGGTGGTGCATATAAAACTACTAATATCCTTTTATCATCATGAATTTTCTTTATCATTCAAATTTCAAATACTCCCCCCCCCCAACCCTCCTTAAAATACACTTATGCATGTGAGTGACACGTGGAGTGGCTACTGTAGATAAGTTAAAGTAGCTCTACTCCCACTTTTACAAAGGTTATTATAAATTCATGAGCTATCAATGTTGTTCTAAATATCACATAGACACATAATCACAAGGTAGTGAAGGTACCCCTTTACTACAGCGTCATTGAAAAAGTTCCTTAGCTACTACTGTAATGGCTATTGAAGTAAATTTACACTTTACATGTCCATATTCCTATAAACTCAGAGGGTACTAGAAATTAATAAGTAAACATTGTAGGCCTTGTAGCCAACCTTTTTTAGGCTTGGCACACACAAAATTTAATGAAGTCCAGCAAGAAGCCCATATAAAAATAGAATGGGAATCTATTAGGAAGAAAACAAGTATCTAAGGACATTCCATATAATATGAAAGACTTTCATTATTCTTCTTCAAACCTGAAGGCCACTTTGACAAACCCATGTATGTTTCCATAAGCCTCATCAATGCTATTCCGTAATGCAAATGATTTATACCTGTAGACTTCCAAGGAGAATCAATTGCAGAATACTCCATGCGCTTGATATCGCTTGACAACACAGAGCTCTGTACATTTCCTCCATATTGCATAAAATTGCAAAATGCACTTCTCTGAAAATAAACACATCAAATGAGCAAACATAATAGATATTTCTAAAATCTAATCATTTTACTGAAATAAGCAAACATAATGTTAATAGAAATTAACTTTTGAGTCGTACCAAATGTTTTAAAAGCTTTGTGTGATCTCCCGAATCTTCACTATAATCAATAACCTCGATATTACCATACTGTGTGGTAGTGTTGAAACATACCAAATAATAATGATCTCTTTCGTAAACTGGGAAGAAGAAAAGTTGAATGTCCTTCTTTGGGACAACACTTTGGTTGTATAACTTCTCAACAACCTCACAGAACATAGCATTCCGATGACTAACAGAATCAATCTCATAATGAACAAGACACTCCTACACATTTAAGAAAAAAATAAAATTAAATACAACAGGAATACTGTAGAATAATTCAATAGAACAAAATAAATGAAAGAATATGAACTTACAGTAGCACTAAGCTTAAAAAAGAAACGAGCAGGAGAATTTGAGTCTCTAAATTGCTCATTATAATTCACAATACTACACCAAACATTAATGATTTCTGAATCAACTTTATTTTGAGTATAAAGCTTTTCAAGTTGAAATCTCATGATTTCAACAGCATCCTTTCCATTAACTTTGGATAAAAAATACTTGTTCACTGCATAAAAGAATTAATAAAGTTAGTATCACTAAAACAAATGGGAGTTAGTGTACAAAATAGCAAATTCTATAAAAAAAAATACTTACAAATGATTTTTATCATCATCAAACAGAGCTTCCAAGACACTTTTCTGAACTTCTGATAATGTAGAGTAAATGTTGATAATCCGTGCCTTAAAAGGTGATCTAAGAAGAATTGATAATGTAGAGTAAATGTAGATTAAATGTTGAACTTTACGCTTTCTTTAGAACAGGAACATCAGCAGCACCTGCAGCAGAAGGACCAACATCTCCACTCAGAGGAACATCAGCATCAGCAACAACTGAAGGTCGTACAGGAACATCAGCATCAGCATCAACTAAAGGTTGTACATTAGTTGGGGAGTTCTCCAGATCATCACTATTTTGAGAATCAAATCCTAATCTGAAAGTAGGAGTTCCAAATCCTTTTTTAACCGAAGATCTCAAACTAGATCGAATACTTGAACCTCCTTCAACTTTTTCAGTTTCAACTACAATAGCAGGACCTTCATTTTCAGAAAGACTATTTGCTATCTGAACATTTTCAGCGGCAATCTTTGTAACATCAATGGCTTCTGTTACGGTTGGACAATCAGCCCTAGCAAAGACTGAGGATTCAACATTCTTCTCATTAGCTGAAATCTTGGAAAATCTATCCCAAGCTTCAATGACAGTCGAATCTTGCCAACACTCATCGTCTTGGCTTAAAGAAAGGCTATGTTTTTCTGGCATAGCTTGGGAACTCAATCTTTGCTCGTCACAAATACCCATGGTATCTTCCTTCAACGACTTCCGTATTTTCTCATTGTGAGGAAAATGCTTGACAGCTTGTTCATGCTCATTAAAGTCCATGTATGCCAACACCAGTTTAGTCGAAGCTGCTCCAAGATCCATAAGGCATTTCTAGAAATAAAAAAAAACATAAAAAACATAAATATAAATCAAAAGACTAAATAAGAAATAAGAAAAGTGAATATCAAATAACCAAAGTCATATAAAATGAGCAAATTAAATTTGTTTACACAAATCATTAGTAAAGTTTAGGCTCATTTAACAAATGAGCAAAAAATTAATTGCTCATTTGACAAATAAGCAAAGTGGATATGAAATAAGCAAAGTCATATAAAAATGAGCAAATTGAACTTTATTTAACAAATGAGCACTAAAGTTTTTGCTCATTTGACAAATGAGCAAAAATTAATTGCTCATTTGACAAATGAGCAAATATTTATTGCTGATTTAGGAGGTCCATTGATGCGCCCTATAGAGTGCCACATTGCATCATTATCCACCTGCTGCTGCTACTCCACACCCCTCAATTTTGCCAACCAGTTTCCAAACTTCACAGAATTGTACATTGAAAAACAAACTACATTAATATTAGATCTACATTGAAATATTAAAAATCATATAAATACCTTCTTTGGATCTACTTCAACATCTTCGTTGGATTGTGGAGCAGTTGGAATGGATGTTTCCTAAATGCAAAACACTAAAAAAAATGTCAGTATAAGTTGGGACCATTTGTGATCATACAAATACCTCAACAAATTATAGCCCAAGCTTATAAAATGAGATCTGACATATTGATACTTATTCTACAAGCAAAGGAAAGATTTGTTCCAATTTTATTTAGAAGCAATATAAATGAAAAGAGTAAATATCAAATGAGCAAAAGTCATATAAAAATGAGCAAATTGAACTTTATTTGACAAATGAGCAAAACGTTATTGCTCATTTAGGAGGTCCATTGGTGTGCCATATAGAGCTCACATTGCATCAATTTCCTAAAGGCAAGATTTGTTCCAATTGAATTCTACAAGCAATGCCAAAGGCATAGAAAACCTAAGTATTGGTTGAAAGTGAAATACCATTTTTGGTTGTTTGCTGCCAGAATGACCAACAACCTTTAGATTTTTATCAAAAAGTCCAAGCCTCCCCTTAAAAATTTCCAATTTCTCACAACTAGACAACATATTGGTTGTCCAACCTTTGAGAACCGGAGTTTCTCGTTTAGCTCTAACTTCCTCAATGACAAATTGATCAATATATAAAAGCTACAAATAAGTAAGATAGAAAAAATTAGTACATTAAAATTAAACAAATAAATAACAATTAATACAAAAAAAAAAACTTAGAAAATACCAGCCAAACCACCCACACAAACCTACCCACACATTTCAATTCAGTAGCTGATCAAAATTCTGATTTCAGAAACTGATTTCAAAATCTAATTTCTAAATCTAATTTCAGAATCTGATTTCAAATTCTATTACAAGTTGTGAGTGCGTGTATGTATGTGTATGTGTAGGTGTGTGTGTGTGTGCACGCGCGCACGCGCGTGTGTGTGCGTGCGTATGTGTGTGTGTGTGTGTGTGTGTGTGTGTGTATTTTCTTGTTAAAAAGTGTAATGATACTTTTATATACATATAAGATTTAATATTTTTAGCCAATAGTTATTTATCAATTTTTTGCTCAATTTACAAATGAGCAAATAGTTAGTTGCAATTATTTAGTTGCTAATTTAACAAATGAGCAAAAACTTAGGCGATGCTAGGCACGCATGACACGCATGGCTGGTGACAGGCTAAATTCGTATCACCTAATCAAAAGTAATTTCTAAAACCACTAACTAATATAGATAGGGAAGTAGGGTCGAATCCACAAAGAAACAAATATTTCTATTCCTAATTAATTAATATAATCTAAATTATCAAGTAACCAAATTGTTTTTTGTGAGAATTAAACTAATAACTAAACTGAAGCAAGTTAAATAAGGGAGGAAAACAATACAAAAAAAAGGCCTAGGGTATAGGTTCACCAATAAATAATATTCCAAGGTAAAACATAATAATCAATCATCAATGCATAGATTAATCAGATCATAAAGGGCTTTCGCTACATATTACGATCACAAAATTAATCTACCGGTATTAAATCGCATCTCTCGAATCTTGACTTAACCATTTATAAATTAACCAGCCTATTGAAACTAAGTCTAAACATCAATTCTCATCTCTTGAATCTCGAATCAATATTGCAAAACTCATACAATTAAACCTGCGCAAATCTAATTGCATAACATTAAATCAATCAATAGGAAATCAATCTAAAACATCAACAATCAACATTAATAAATTACCCCTTCACTCATATTATTCATGGATCCCCATAAACCCTAGAAAATAAACTACTCGCACATAATTAAACCTAAACTAATCAACGCAATTAGAGGAAGCATATTAACTCAAAGCAACTAAATTACTGAAAATAAAAGGGGAAGAAATCGTTACCAAAGTAAACGGAAAATAATGAATTGCATAAGTCAAAGGTGTAGAGAGAAAATAAGAGTATTAACCAAAGCTTAAAATCAGAAATCTGGTAATTAACTAACTAAAGAAGAAGTAATCGTATCTAGCTTAAAAACGTATTTATACTTAAGCACAAAATCCTATAAACAAATTAAATCGTCAAAACTTCTTCTTAGAAACATGCGCCTGGTCGGGCGGAGCTTCGCCCGGCCAGGCCCACCTTTTTGTTGGTGGCTTCTTCACTTGCGCCCGGTCGGGCGCGAGACAGGGTGAAGGGCGCCTTTCTTCTATATGCCTCGCCCGGCCGGGCGCTCCTCAGGGCGAGGGCCTACCCGGTCGGGCGAGCTCTTCGGGCAACCATGGACATCTCAATTGGGCTATTTTCTTAGCAGAATCCGAATTTCCTCTTGGATCTTGAAACACGGTCCATTGCCCCGAACTCTTCTTCTTCACCGAGCCCTTAATCATCGGTTTGATTACTCCAATGCGGTCTTGGGCTACGGAATATGGTCATATAATGAGACCTTACTCCAATGCTCATAGCGGCTCCAATTAATCCGGGAAAATGCTCCAAATCCGCAATTTCCTATAAAACAATACCAAATCTAGGAAAATCCTAGAAAACGCATATTAGTAATAAAAGTGGCTCCAAGGAGCCAACAATACTCCTAAATATTCCCAAGGGACGGGTGTAAATCTCTATATAAAATGAACATATCAAACTCCCCCAAGCCAAACCTTTGCTTGTCCCAAAGCAAAGAGCTCATCAATGAACATGAAAGGAATGGTGTCCTTCCAACAAGTGTATTCTTCCGGTAGAGGGTTCAAAATTATTACAGAGCTAATTCTTCAGTAAGGTCAAGTGATCGGAATGCCTAGGTGGAGGCCACTTCCGATCAATAATATCAATGTGCAATTGATGTTACAGCTTAATCTTAACTGAACCCTTCGGATCGAACCAAATCGAATCACCGATCCGAGACGACAAATTAATCCAAAAGGATTTAATGAGTCGATAGAGTTTTACGAATACAGACGTCGGACATCGAGCCTAGGGCGTCGAGACCGAGCGTCGCAAAATTACAATCGACAAGTATGAGCGTAGCCATAACTAGGCTAGGCTAGCTCATCATAGGCACTAGGCGCGCCATAGCAGCCCTAGCATCATGCCTAGGCACTATCGCAGCCTTAGCGTGATGGCTAGGCACCATGGTTGGCTATCGCTAGCACCAGGCGCGCCAACACAGCCCTGGCATCATGCATAGGCGCTATCGCAGCCCTAGCATGATGTTGGGCACCATCGCAGCCCATCGCAAGCCAAGAGCATCACTAGGCGCACCATGCGTGCCCTAGGATGGCTGGGCACCATCGCAGCCCAGGCAGCATCACTAGGCGCACCATGCGTGCCCTAGGATGTCCTGATGTCGTAGCGGCCCTAGAACAATGTTGGGCGCATGGCAGGACCACACGCACCAAGCACAACTAGTGCTAGGCACTAGCGCATGCGTGGTGCGTGGTGCTTGGGCGAGGCATGTGTGTGCATGGTGCACGGTGCATGGCCGAGGCTGATGCGTGTGGCTGTGCGAGTGTGTGCGAAGGGGCTAGCAAGCTAGCAACGTCAAGCCAAGCATGCGTGGCTTGCTAGCAGCACGCATGCTAGGTATTGCGTGCGAGAGGGACTGATGCGTGGCGCGCATGATGTGCGAGTGTGGTGCGAAGCGAGAGGCCAGCATGCGAAGGTCGCTAGCAGCACGCATGCTGGGCCATGCGAGCATATGGTGCAGCGATGATGCATGGGATGCTGGCACCAGCGCCAGCACGCACCAACATGCACCAGCGCCAGCACGCACCAGCAAGCACCAGCGCCAGCACAAGCAAGCACCAGCGCTGCTGCTGGGCTTGTGCTAGCATGCTGGGCTAGCTGGCACAGCCAGCTGGCAGCTAGCCAGCAGCCTTGGGTGATGCGGTTTTGTGAGGGTGAGGACCAAGGCTTTGGGAAAGCCTTGGGGAGCAAGGCATTGCCCCCCCCCCCCACCTCTCCATGGTCCTCACCTAATGCTCTCTCTCCCTTTGACACTTGTCGAATTGTGATTGCATTTATTTATTAATTTATTTTAGAAATAAATTAATTAGCAAATTAAACATTCTCCCACATTGGTTGGGGAATGAAATACAAGGGTTCATTTCCCTATAAATACTAAGCTTGGGTATTGGGAAATGAATAACCTTGAGTGGAATTAAAAAGGCAACTCTAAGAAAGAGTAAACCTTTGATTCGTAAAACTTATAGTTATTTTGTCCGGGTCTTGACTAACCTTCAAGACTTAGGACGCTCGGGTCGGGTCGAGGGTACGATCCGTCGGAGATCTCGTCTTTTCGGGATTTTGAAGTAAGAGCTCTTTGGGAGCGAAGCACGCATCAAAGGTATAATTCTTGTTCTTAATCTTGTTTGATTAAGTTTATTATGCTTGTTAATTGCTTTAATTAAGGGGCGGGTCTTGATGGGTTTCCTTCCACGTAGTGTCGGGTCACTACGAAACCCTACAGAACAAATAAAACATACTTCACCCCAAAAATCAATTAAAACCAAACATAACCAATTCAAGGCAAATCTAACAAATATGCATCAAAATCAACCAATCAAATCCATCCAACTACTCATCCTCCCTAACAATTGTCAAATAAAGCAAACCACAAGTGTATATGGAATTCAAGACTACTGTTCACGCACTCTTCACTCTTTTATGTGGCGGATAAAAAATGTATCCGATCACTCTCCATCCAACCCCTTTAATGTGAACAATGCCCTCCCAAACTCACAACACTGGTGTGTTTAAAAGACATACACTCAACCTAGTAGTCGACTCGAAATATATCAAATCATTCTTTGCATTGATAAACAACTAATATCACATTCATACAACTCTATGCATGAAGGTCGGAAGGTCTTCAAAGCTTCTAATGTAAGGCTTAGGTAAAGGGTAGGATAAATTTGGGAAAATGTGAGAGTAAAGCCATACTTAAGGGAGCCAAAATCCTAATAAATAAAACCAAGGTCAAAATTAAATAATGACCAAATCATCTCCAACACAACTCAACTCTACCAAAAATTCACCAAACATCCAATTATATCAACAATATTTCCAACACTTACAACTTCACTCATATATACAAAATATAAAATTATAGAACTTGAGTGAACAAACAAACTTTGAACTTTCTTTTTTTTTTTTTCCTTTTTTTCCTTTTGATCAATCTTCACTTAGAATATTTGAATATTGAAACATTTTTTTCTTTTGATCTTTTTTTTCTTTTTATCTCACATTGGAATTTTTCAACTCTGAACAACAATTTCTCAATTTTCCAATCCACGAAAATAAGAACAAATAAATAACTTCTCAAATCCACCCACATTGTGAAAATTATGTGCACACTACAACTTCCTCACCTTACTCACTAATAGCTCCCCCAAGCCAAGCTTGGGACTAGTAACCAATGGGACTTAAATAGGCTTGTAATGTGGCAAATAAACAATAAAAGGGCACAAGCAACAACATGGGCAGCAAGAAGGGAATAAATGTATCTAAAATCATCTGAAGGCCACCTAAAAGAACAAATGCCTTCGTCCTCCTCAATGTGCATAATAATGAGTCATACAAACATTACTCAAAGTTACAAATCAGTACTCAACTTCATTGACATACCAGGAACTAACACACATTCCTAACCAAATCAACTAGTCAAGCACTATATTCACAAGCAGTTGGGCAAAATTGACGCATGTTAAGACATCCAAGCAGTCAAACATCAAATCATGGCTAACCTATCCACAATACTCATCATTATATACCAAGAATCAAAACAATTTCATGAATGGGGCACAGGGAAGTATGATTTATCATTCGTTGGATCGTATTTTTGTATTTTTTTATTATTTTTATAAAGAAACATAAAATCTAAACTATAAAGCAATAATAATAAAATAAAAATAAAAAAAAAACTAAACTAAGCACACCAAAGAAAATAAAAAGAAAAAGGAAAGAAAGAAAACCTATATATACAAGAAATTCCCCCCAAGCCAAACCATACAATGTCCTCATTGGCTTAAAGAGAAGTTAGTAACCCAAGTAACTACCCCTCATCATCAAACTCGTATCCACCACCATTCCAAGCATTGCAATGCATCACCTTGGTACAATTCTGGACAAGAAAAAAACAAAATGTTAGTAGGTAAAGAGGTAAAAATGAGTCAGGCTCACTATTTTGTTCATAACTTGTTTTATACAAATGATAATGCAGTGATTCTAATTGCATTGGAAAGTAGAATTGAAGAGCTTTCCGAAGATAGGTCACACGCAACATTTCGTAAAGAAACGCAAAAGTTATGGCGTCTTAAAGTTGGCCCGTTTTGCTGTCCCGCTCACGCGCCCGGTCAGGCGAGTTTAACTCGATTTTCGACCTTTGTTCTCGCGCCCGGTCGGGTGAATTTTGGGCAAAAATCCTCTTTTCTCTTGCGCCCGTTCGGGCTCCATCTCGTCCGGTCGGGCGAAATTGCTCATATATGGACTTCCGCTTGCGCCCGGTCGGGCGAGCTACAACATTTTGAGTCCGTTTTTCTTCAAGTTGCTCCTTTTTCTCCACTTGTTCATCTTCAAGCCTAAGCCCTACACAATTTAGAGCCCTTTCTATAGCATCCACTTCATCCTTCCATGTAGTGGCTTTTCCTGTGGAAGATGTGACACAAAATACCGCCTCTAAGGGATCTCTAACGAGAGCTTGGGGCCTAATAGAAAAATTATTTACATCAACCACATCAATACTATAGCACTTTTCTTCCAGCATGGGGCTTTTAGGAGCATCATGTAGATTAAAAATAATATTTTCATCCCCTACACATAATGTAAGTTTACCACTCTTCACATCTATTATTGCCCCTACAATATGAAGGAATGGTCTACCCAAAATAATTGGAATTTGCAAATCTTCCTCCATATCAAGGACAACAAAATCAACAGGTATATAAAATTTACCTACTCTACCAGGAACATCTTCTAAAACACCTAAAGGATATTTAAGAGAACGATCAGCCATTTGTAGAGTAATATTGGTAGCTTTTAAATTACCCATATTCAATTTAGAGCTCACAGATAATGGCATAACACTTACACTAGCACCAATTCACAAGCTTTATCGATCATCAGATTACCAATATGACAGGGAATAGAAAAACTACCCGGATCTTTTAGCTTAGGTGGAGATTTATTCTGTAATATAGCACTACATTCCTCAGTAAAAGCAACTGTCTCTACCTCGCTAATAGATCTTTTTCTGGTCAAGATTTCTTTCATGAATTTAGAGTATGCAGGAACTTGAGTAATTAAATTTGTGAAAGGAACCGTTACCTGCAAATTCTTGACAACTTCCAGAAACTTACCAAACTGCTTATCTAACTTACTCTTGAGATGTCTATTAGGAAATGGTAGTTTGATAGCTGGCTTCTTTACATCTCCACTCTTGTCTTGAGTTTTACCCTGCAATTTATTATCAAAAGAGTTAGTTTTACTCTGGGGCCCTTCAAGGTTAGCAACAACAAGATTTGGTGTAACAGAATCAGAATTAGCAATTTTTGTAATAATAGGTTCATCATCTTTGGGCATAGAAGGCCCATCGTATTTTGATCCACTTCTCAGCGTAATTGCATTCACGTGATATGTGGGTTGCACCGGCTGTGATGGTAGGGCTCCCTGCTGGCGAGTTTGCAGACTAGAAGAAAGTTGCGCAATTTGATTATCCATGATTTTATTATGTGCTAGGATCGAGTCAATTTGGGCATCTCTAACCTGCATCTGTTTTTGTATATTAACTAACAGCGTTCTGATTTTTGCTAAACTAGAATCAGGGGTAGGAGTAACAGTCTGTTGTGATCTCTGATGTGGAGGTTGGTAGTACCTCTACTACGGTTGTTGTACCTGTGGTGGGGGGTTAGGCACATTCGTACTGTTGTACGACATATTCTGGTTATTTTTCAACCCTGCATTGTAGGTGTTAGAGTATGAACTAGTTTGCTTATAGGCCTGAAAAACATTAATCTTCTCTAGCGAACTGGTACATTCCTGAGCCCAATGACCTACAAGTCCACAATTTTCACAATTAATTGCAGAGTTAGTACCAATAGCGGAAACGTTAGCAACGGAAGATGAATTAGAATTATTAATATTGTCTAGTTTCTAGCTAAAAGCAGTTAATTGTGCTTGCAAAAAGGATATAGAATCAACTTGGTGCTTTCCCTTATTTGCAATTCCCCTGGGATTCCCATATTGGGAATTATGAATAGCCATCTCTTCAACAACATTGATCGCTATATTCACATCTAAATTCATAAATCTTCCAATAGCTGCAGAGTCCAAAATCATTCTTGAATTATATCCAATCCCGTTGTAGAAGGCTTGGATTATCTGCCATTTTTCTAGCCCATGATGAGGGCATTCTCTCTGCAAATCCTTGAATCTTTCCCAAGCTTCATATAAAGACTCATCCGCTTCTTGGGAAAAATTTAGGATCTTACTCCTTAATAAAGTTATTCTCTCTGCAGGGTAGTATTTGTTATAGAAATTCAAAACAAGAGTTTCCTAATCAGTAATACCAAGTGCAGTTCTATTCAGTCCATTGTACCATAATTTAGCTTTATCACATAAAGAGAAGGGAAAAAGAATCTCCATGATTTGATCCTGCGTGACCCTAGCTTGTCTAATGGTGTTGCAATATTGGCAAAAATCTAATATGTGCAGATTTGGATCTTCACCCTTAGCTCCGCTGAATTGGTTCCTTTCAATCATAGTAATGAACTGGGGTTTAATCTCGAATTGTACTCCCTCGAGATTCGCTGCGGGAGCAAGGTGTGGAAAATCTGCTAGGGACGGCTACGAATAATCGCTGAGCTTGCGAGGTGGTTGAGCCGTCATCTCTGATTCTGGTTCTAAAGAAATTTCTGTATCGCTAGAATCAGATAGGGGTTCCAAAGGTGTAATACCCTCGGAAGTAGCTTGTACCTGTCTAAAAAGATTCTTCTACTTATGAAAAGAACGTTCGATTTCAGGATCGAATGGGATTTAACCTGATCTAGAACTCTTGGGCATAAACACGGAACTAAACGAACAAGTATGAGAACTGTCCCAAAGAACTTGCGTTCTCTGAGACTAAAGGAAAATAATCTAGACTATAATAATAATCAGAAATAAAAATAAAACCCGTTTCCCCAGCAACGGCGCCAAATTTTGACAGGCTAAAGTCGTATCACCTAATCAAAAGTAATCCTAAAACCACTAACTAATATAGATAGGGAAGTAGGGTCGAATCCACAGAGAAACAGGTCTTTCTATTCCTAATTAATTAATATAATCTAAATTATCAAGTAACCAAATTGTTTTTTTGTGAGAATTAAACTAATAACTAAACTGAAGCAAGTTAAATAAGGGAGGAAAACAATAATAAAAGGCCTAGGGTATAGGTTCACCAATAAATAAAATTCCAAGGTAAAACATAATAATCAATCATCAATGATAGATTAATCAGATCATAAAGGGCTTTTGCTACGTACTACGATCACAAAATTAATCTACCGGTATTAAATCGCATCTCTCGAATCTTGACTTAACCATTTATAAATTAACCAGCCTATTGAAACTAAGCCTAAACATCAATTCTCATCTCTCGAATCTCGAATCAATATTGCATAACTCATACAATTAAACCTGCGCAAATCTAATTGCATTGCATTAAATCAATTAATAGGAAATCAATCTAAAACATCAACAATCAACATTAATAAATTACCCCTTCATATTATTCATGGATCCCCACAAACCCTAGAAAACAAACTACTCGCACATAATTAAATCTAAACTAATCAAAGCAATTAGAGGAAGCATATTAAATCAAAGCAGTTAAATTACTGAAAATAAAAGGGGAAGAAATCGTTACCAAAGTAAACGGAAAATAATGAATTACATAAGTCAAAGGTGTAGAGAGAAAATAAGAGTATTAACCAAAGCATAAAATCAGAAATCAGGAAATTAACTAACTAAAGAAGAAGTAATCGAATCTAGCTTAAAAACGTATTTATACTTAAGCACAAAATCCTATTAAAAATAAAACAAATTAAATCGTCAAAAATTCTTCTTAGAAACACGCGCCTGGTCGGGCGAAGCTTCGCCCGGCCGGGCCCGCCTTTTTGCTGGTGGCTTCTTCACTCGTGCCCGGCTGGGCGCGAGATAGGGCGAAGGGCGCTTTTCTTCTATATGCCTCGCCTGGCAGGGCGCGCCTCAAGGCGAGGGCCTACCTGGTCGAGTGAGCTCTTCGAGCAACCATGGACATCTCAATTGGGCTATTTTCTTGGCCCAATCCGAATATCCTCTTGGGCCTTGAGACAAGGTCCATTGCCTCGAACTCTTCTTCTTCACCGAGCCCTTAATTACTGGTTTGATTACTCAAACGCAATCTTGGGCTACGGAATATGGTCATATGAATGCGACCTTACTCCAATGCTCGTAGCGGCTCCAATAAATTCAGGTAAATGCTCCAAATCCGCAAATTCCTATAAAACAATACCAAATCTACGAAAACACTAGAAAACGCATATTAGTAATAAAAGTGGCTCCAAGGAGCCAATATTACTCCTAAATATGACCAAAGGACGGGGGTAAATCTCTATATAAAATGAACATATCAGTTGGTGACCTCACTTAGCCTAGCACTCGCATGGCTAGGCCAATGCGAGGCTATGGCTTGACTCGAACTTGTCACTTGTTGAATCTGCATCTCGTCGTATTCGAAGTTTGACTTGACTTGCGACGCTCGGTCTCGATGCTCTAAGCTCGATATCCGACGTCTTTGTTCGTAATACTCTAATGACTCATCTAATCCTTTAGATTGATTCGTCGTCTCGAATCGGTTATTCGATAGGGGTGCGACCCGAAGGGTTCAGTGAAGATTAAGCTGTAATATTAATTATGCATTAATATTACTAATCGGAAGCGGCCTCCACCAAGGCATTCCGATCACTTGACCTCACTGAAGAATTAGCTTTCTAATAATCCCGAACCCTCTATCGGAATAATACACTTGTTGGAAGGACACCATTCCTTTCATGAAAATGAAAAGACTACCTGACATTAAAGTGGAAACACAAAGAACTACAAAATTCGTTTGAACATTGGCCCAGCTGATTTATGGTCCTTCAAATAAATTGAAAGCTCCCCAATGTTGACAGATAATGATTTCTTTTTGAACTGTTTTTTCCATTGGGTAATGACTTTATTATCCTTTGAAAAACCATTTGCATCCATCTCCATGCCTCCAACTGGCAGCCCTAGGACCTCATGTACATGTTGTTCTGTATTTTTGAAAGGCTCGAATTCAGGAATATTCAAGGAACAACTCTGAGCATCAAAGTGCTTGACCAACCAAAAACCCAACTGCAAAGGCAGTTGGGACACTTTCAAAAACTCCAAGGACCCAAATCCTATAGCTCTAATAGCAATCAACTGATCTTCTAAAAGCTTCTTAACAACATTAACGACAGATGAAGGCGACATCCTATTACGCAACGTCCCATAAACAACAGACTTTGATCCCTGCACTTCATCAACAGCATCTTCACCATCAGGAACCTCATACTTCACATTCGGTTTTTCTTTCATTCCTTTTTTAACCTTTTTTCCCTTACCCTTAGTAGTGACTAATTTGAATCTCTTCTTCTTCTTTTCTGGGTTTATAGATGCACTGAGCTTCTCAGACTCTACAACCACTACAGCCCCTGATGAACCAACATCGACAGCACACTCCTTTTTAAGTGTCCTGCTCATTTGTCAAATAAAAAAAATGTAATGAAGAGGATACTTTAGGGGAGGTTCTAGAGTATGTTATGATAGAAAAGCATAGGTCGATAAATTATCTAATGAACAATTGTCAAATGAGCAATCAATATTTTGCTCATTTAGCAAATGAACAAATAGTTATTTGCTCATTTGTCAAATGAACAAATAGTTACAAATGAGCAAATACTTATTTGCTCATTTAACAAATGAGCAAAAACATAGATGCTCATTTGTGAAATGGGCAAACATTTGTTTATTTGTCAAATGAGCAAATAATTAGTTACTCATTTGCAAAATAAGCAAACATTTCTTTGATCATTTGGCAAATGAGCAATCAGTTTTTTGTTCATTTAGCAAATGAGCAAATAGTTAGTTGCTCATTTATCAAATGAGCAAACATTTCTTTAATAATTCATTAAATCAGCAAGCATTTAATAAGAAAATATAGAATGAGGAAATAAGAAAACACATACATTATCCTTTCCAAAGGTACATCCGTAAAATCTTTAGCATTGGTAGAATCAATAGCAACCGAAGAATCCATAGCACTGAACAATTCTACAATTATAAAAAAAAAAAAACCCGAAAAAAATGTAAGCTAACTAAAAAAGGAAAAATCCAATTAAGAAGCAAATTTTTAAGAAAACCCTAAACCAAGATCTTCTAAATGAAAAGATGTGTTTACATCCTACATGGCTGCATAACCAGCCCAAATATCACAAGGTACATATATGAATGATATGCTTATTTCTCCCTTTAAGATGGATTTGAGTCATTATCAATTTCAATGATGCTTGTCAGCTTTTAACCAAACAACATCCCTTAGCCCAACAAAAGCATCAAGACACAAGCAAGAATTGACAGCATTATCAACAACTGTAACTGTAATCACAGTTACATTCCAATTTACAATTCAACATATTAATAATCACAATTGCATTCCAATTTACAAACACTCTCTGCAACTGTAATCTTCTGTCACAGCTACTAACTAATTCTAATTCTTGCCAGTCAAGCTAAAATCCGTCACACAACCTTAGCCACAAGATTGACAGCACACTAGGTGTAATGCAACCACGAAACTTTTCACTAAATTCAACACTTCAAGAATATTATCTATGCAAACTTTTAGCTTACAACAGTGTGAAAAAAGTATTCATATATCAACGCAAAGGAGGATGGCATGCATGGGAAAATATATCGCATAATATGAAGAGAAATAAAAAGGGGGAAGGGGGGATTCACCACATTTCTAACAAGAAGCAAAGGATCCTAAATGTGAGAAAATAGTGTCCTACCAACCAAGAAAAAGTAATTCAAAAGGAACAAATTTGGGTAGCTTCTATACTATAATGGTATAATGAATTAGAAAACTACCCATTTTAAGAACCTTGTGAGTTGTGACAATGTTAACATATAATATTTCAAGAATAGGAATATTTGGGATGTTATTTGATTCTTTATGGGTGAAGTGGGTGCATGCATACTATTTCAAGAATAGGAATATTTGGGATGTTCCTGCTCCTCAGAAGAGTTCTTGGGTTTTGAGGAAAATCCTTAAATGCAGGGAAGTTATTGATCAGATTGGTGGATAGGATAAAGTTCAATATGGGGGGGAAATGCAAATTAAGAAGGTTTATGATCTCCTTAGATTCCAATCCCCAAAAGTTATTTGGAAGAGAGTAACTTGTAATAACAGAGCCTCTCCCAAAAGTCTTTTCATCCTTTGGCTTGCAATCTGGAATCGGTTATTGACTAAAGATAGATTGATGAGGTGGAACTTGAATTGTGACCCTAGTTGCTTGTTGTGCCTGCAGGCGCCTGAAAACACTCCTCATCTCTTCTTTGAATGTAGTTACTCCCGGAGAATTTGGCAAAAGGTCTTGGATCTTCTAAAATGTAGGAAAGTAGTCCAGAACCTTGATTTGGAAGTTGAGTGGGCAACCCACCATTGTAGGAAATCTAAACCTAGTGGCCGGTCACATTTAATGTTCCTGGCTGAAGCGGTTTACAGTATTTGGTGGCAAAGGAATACACTATATTTCAAGGAAATGTGATCCAGTAGAATTTGTCTTTAAAGAAATTGTTTTCAAAGTTGCTTGTCGATGTTTGGAGGATGATCGAAAGCTACGTATGATTTCTAATTGAGCTTTTGGGTTGTTTTGTCTATATTTTGGTTGTTACTGTTTGCTGCTTCTTGTGCTGTCTTTCTCAGCCTGGGGTTGGTGTTGTTGGGTTGCTTGCTGCCTATCCCGGCTGTTCTTGTTGGTTGTATGGGGTTCTCTGCTAGTGCTCTTGTTTGCTACTACTACTGTCCTATTGCTGCACCGGGGCTGGTTTACAACCAGGCACTATAGAAGGTCTCTGTTTCTAGTGTTGTTGGGTGCTGTTTCTGCAGGTTCAGGCTACTGCTTCCTGTTTCGCAATTCTGGCTGGTGCATTTGCTCCTTGTTGTTGGTGTTGCCTACTGTATCGCAACTGATTCTGGGGCTACTGGTGGGGTGCTACTGCTGTGCTGGTTTCCTACTGCTGCTAGTTTCTCAGGCTGCTACAGCATGCTCCCCTTCTTGCTGGTCTTTGTTGATACTGCAGCTTGGCTGCTGTCCTTTATTGCTGCTGGGTGCTACTTGGAGCTGCTGCCTTGGTTCAGCTTGCTGGGTTTAAGTGCATAGATTATTTTTTTGTTGTTCTTTGTTTTATTGCTGGTTGTTGTCCTGTTCTTTTGGTCGGGGGTGCCCCTCCTAGAGGGTAACCCTCTTCCTTTGAGTTTAGGGAGCCTTGTTTTTGGTCCTTGTCCCAAAGGAACCCTTCCTAGAAGATGGCTTTTGGTTCCCGGACCTCTAGCTTCTGTTTTGTTGCCCTTGGACTTGTAGTCTTTGGGGGACGGTTTTCACCTTCTGGCCATGTGGGCTTGTACTTTTATTGCCGTTTTGGCTTTTCTTTATGGTAATGTTATTTCTATTTACCAAAAACAAAAAAGTTAACATATAAGCAAAGGCAGATAAACTGAACATAGTATCCTAGTTTGGGGAATTGGAAATTTTCAAAATGAGAAAATGTAACTTTCTGCCCTAAAATCTACCAAGAATCACATATTTCCTAAATGATTGTTCATTTTGGATAAGGCATGAATATCTCAGAATCATATTCCTCCATTCTTTACTCAGGTACAGCCTCCTCCAACATATTCTCGAGATCAAGCTCCTCCAAGCTACTCTCAAAATCAAGCTCTTCCAAACTATTCTCAAAATCAGGCTCTTTCAGAAAAGTTGATGAACAAATTGAAAAAATTGAACACAAACTAATAAAATTAAGCTGAAATAATCGAGCATAACTGATACAATTAAGCAGAAAATTAAACAATAGAAAAAATTAAGCCGAAAAATCAAACAAAAATCAAGTTAAAAACTGAAATAAAAAATAATTACTCAAATAAAACTAAAATCAACTTAATAATTATTCAAATAAACCTAAAATCAAGCACAAATTATCAATGATTTCTAGGTTTCCAAAAAAAAAAATTAAAAAAAAATGGAATATAACTAAAATTAGGCAAAATAAAACTAAAATCAACTTGATAACTACTCAAAAAAACGAAAATAAAACTAAAATCAACAAAAAAAAAACAAACTAAAACATAATCGACACAAAGTAATAAACAATGTGAGCTGAAATCAACAAAAATTAAACGAAAACTAAAACGAAAATAAACGATGAATGTAACCTAAAATTAATTGAAAAACAGCAAAATATAAACAATAAACTCACCTTGACGAAGAATTGATGAAGATTAAAGAAATTATGATGAAAAATCAGAGAGAAAGAGAGTAGAAAAACGGATGAACTGAATGAGGAGAGAGAAAATTGCGCGTGAAAGAGGAAGGAGGAGTGAGAAAAAACGCAGGTTCTTGATTTCAAATGAAATTGTTTTGTTTGACTCGAATTGTATTGTGATCGTTGGATGGTACGCAGGCCGAGGAAAGTAATACATGGCCATTCGGCCGTAGAAAAACAATTCAAGGCTTAAGCTTCAAGAGGGGGCTTCTCAGTGTCAGCAGCTACATCCTTCTTTTTCCCAGCCGGCTCCTATTCCTTTTCAGCTTCCGAATCCTCTTCCTGGTCAGACCCCTTGGCCGGATCAGACTCTTCCTCCTCCTCCTTTTCCTCTTGAACTTGATTCAGGAGTTACATTGTACTCTTGAGAGGAGGCGGCGAATTGATTCTTCCAGCCTTCATAGCCAGCATTCGGGAAAAGAGCCTCCCAAGTCATCTTTATGATGGCGTGTAGTCGTCCATCATCTGTTTGACCAGGGCCTCTTTCTCCTCCTCAGCCCTTGAAGTATACTTCTTGGCGAGTTGGACCTCCTTGTTTTGCAGCCTGGCCTTGAGTTTGTCCACCGGGGTGCAGAGTCCGGTTGCTTCAGAGTCCGCCTCTTTAAGAGGCTCAAGCGTAGCCTTGAGGTCCTTAAGCACCTTCTCCAGCTTGGAGATCCGCCTCTTCGCCGCGTCCAAATCGGCCTTGACCTGCAGATTGGCGGCCGCCTGATAATATAGGATGTTAGTGGTCAATAATTCATTCTGAGCATTCTAAAACATGGTCGTATCTACAGAAAAGGCGGAGCGAGCATTTGCAGCTTTTACCTCTTTGGTCTTCTCGTGGATGGGCTTTCTAAGTCCATGCACTCGCAGCATAGACTGCATTCGGCAAAGAGCAAAACATTAGTACAGGCGGCAAAAATAGTTGCACAAAAAAGTAAAAATTACAAGTTAAAATATCTTAGCGAGAAGAGCGAGGATGGCATCAAGATTGACGGTGTCGACTCCTCTAAACGACTTCTTGTCCTCAAGGGAGATGGCTCTCAGCATAGTCTTGGCCAGCTGTTGAAAATCCGGCCTCTGAGGGGCATCTGCACAATCAACACTTTGTAAATACTTGGTGTAAATTCGACCTATAGACCGGCTACTTTCAGAGGTACTGGTCGACTGCTGATTGAATTTGACCCTACAAAGGTAAGGCAAAGGATTAAAGCTTGTAATACCTTCGGCTGCCTCCTTCTCCTTTTGGGGTCGGCTACTCCCAGGGGCGGCTGGGGACTTAGGAGGATGGGTTCTTCCAGGCCTCTGGGCCGCCACATGTTTCCTGGACTTGCCAGGAGTCGTCACATCGCCGGCCGTCTGCTTCAGAAGCTTCGGGTCCGGCTAAGAAGAAATAGAGGGTTTGGAGGAACCGCCCTGCACGTAAACCAACTTGAGTAAGAAGAAGGCGAGAAAAATAAATCAAAACTTAGCCAAATTGAAGAAAGGCTCACCTTGGGTGTCTGAGCTGCACGCGACTCCTCGCCCTTCCGCTTGCCCAAAAGGGAGCGGTAGTAGGCGGCTCGCTTCTTGGTGGCCGAGAGTTTTTCCATTGCTTTGTCTGCATAAGAAGAGTCAAATGGTTAAGTAAGACACACAAAACAAAACAAGTCTTACTAAACATCTTAACACATTCGGTCCTCACCTCTCGGCCTCTCAACGCTAAGGCCACAGGCGGCAAGATAATCCCCATCAGATAGCCAGACATATCGGGGAATATAACTATGGGGAATGACTTCCTTCAACTCAGTCTCCTCATTAGGCTTGATGGTCACTTTGAAGAGACCCTTATCCAAGATCTCCTCTCTGGCCTTTCCGGGAACAGGCGGCAATTCAGATCCGCCTGATAGCAGAGGTGGGTTTCGGTTCCACCTGTTGTATTGTTTGTTCTTCACTTTGTCAGGAGAAGAGACAATGTAGAACTTGCTCCTCCAATCCTTTCACTTGTTCTCTTTTCCTATTGTCATCATATAGCCTTTGTGGCTAGACAAAGTGTACCATCCAGACCCGCTTGCCTTTGGGATCCGGCTGAGATAATGCATGTGGGCGAATGCCTCGAAGCTGGGATCCACCTCCAACATTTCGCAGGCGGCAATGTAGCCCAGAATATTTACCCAAGAATTTGGGGCCAGTTGCCAGATACCCAGCTGATATCTATTAAGAATGCTCTCTACGGCCGGATGGAGGGGGAACCTGAGACCAGCCTGAATGGCCGCCTCATAGCAGCCAAAGTATTCATCCCCGTAGCTTGACTTTTCTGGCTAGACTATGGTGTCCTCGGCATCCGGCACGTACAAAATAAAACCATGTCCCATGACATGTTCAGCTCTAAAATCCCTATTTTATCAGCCATTGCTTTTCATCTACCCGAGGGAACGTGATGATAGTAAGCAGCAAATTCCTCTCGGAGGGTAGCAGACGGCTCGGCCCAGTCCTTGCCCTTTTCCACAGAATGGGACTCTCTCGCTGTCTCTAGACGAGAGCGCATTTCCTCAGAGTCATTGGAGGATCTACCAAAAGTATTAGGCTCTGACTCACTGTCTAAGCCGTCGGACATATCGTTTGCCTGAGGGTCCTGTTGAATAGAGCCGGAGGCATTACCCTCCAACTCCTCCCCTGATTCTAGCAAGATTGAATCATTGGGGGTACTTGGGGTGCTAGGCGACACGTCCGAGATTTCGCTAAGAGGCGCCCTAAAGGAGTCGTCCGTGCATTGCTGCCTAACTATTTGCTTAATTTTGGCCATGGTGTCCTGCGCAGACACAGCGACAGTCGACTTGGAGAAGTTCGCAAAGGGTGGTCCAGCAAGGGGCAGTCGGCACTCCTAGTTCTAGATTCAGCCGTCCCCGGTGATCGGCTGATCACTAACCTAGGCCGTGCCGTGTGTTTTTGGGAAACCATTTTCAAAAAGAAAAGAAACAAAGTAAATACGAGAGAAAAGTAGGCGGTTACCTTTAGTTTGAAGGTACGGTTGACGTTTGAAAAGAGTCTTAGGCGGCTGTAAAAAACAGGTGGTCAGGTAGCCGGCGACAGGTGCTTTTCTCATAAAAAGACAAGTTCTTTTCTAAAAGTCAAAGATTCTATGTCCGAAAATCTTAAGAATGTGTGAAAAAATGATTGGGGCATGACCCTTATATAGGGGGGTGAGAATTTCAAGGGGAACCCTTGAGAAATGTTCCAAAAGAAGAAACGGTAAAAAACAGTTCGCCTATACGCATGTGACACATGTCACAGGCGTCACGTGGCAAGCCACGTCACCCCTGTGTGGGGCAAATGATTAGGGGATTTTTACCCCGCCACGTGGACCAATCATGGTTCGCCACGTGGACCAATTAGAGCCTGCCACGTGTCATCTTAAGGAGAGCCCAAAGTAGACGTACCAGGACATGACACGTGGCAGACAGATATTTGGCAGCTTTCAAGGCCCAAATCCCCAAGCAGCCCGTCAGTCCTAGGTTTCTTAACCTAGGAAGGGCACGCATTTCGAGACCCTATAAAAGGGAGATGTTTCCTTAAAAGAAACACAACATAGAATACAACCAGAGCATTAATTGCATAATTTAATTACACACGAGAGTTTACACTCGGATACTGAGGCTGTCTGAGATAGTCGGATGATCGTTTCTCTCCAAAGAGAAACCTGATCCCATTTACATTCCACACCTTTTACATCCAAACACGTTTTAACTTGATCGTTGGAGGCGAAAATCCACGCACCAGGAGTCTCCGTTGTTTTGCAGATACAGGCGCCCGAAATCCAGTCTTGGAATTGTAACTCTCCTGCAGGACACTAAAAAACCCCAAAACACAACCCATCAGTTAAACTAAGTCCAGGAACCAGGTAATACACACTCTCAACCTTTTTTTGTCTCTCCACAATCCTTCCCTAACATAATTACGTCCCAGTAACATAGCTCACCAGGGTCTACTTGCTTTGTCTTCCCTTTCCCTCCTTCATACACTAACTGCCCATTTGCAACATGCTTGAAAACCCCCCATGCCAAAACTTCAATGTATATTTGTGAAATTTATCACTCATATCACCCTGTCAATATGACCATAGCAACAACAAACCACAATTCAAACAAAATCCAACCGCAATTCATACAAATTCAAACCACATTTGTAGCAAAAACAAACAACAAACTCAATTCTTTTACACCAAAATTAAACCCCAATTAACAGTCAATTATTACCAAATTATACACAAAACATACCAAAAAATGAAGCTTTTGGGTATTTGTACATGTAATTAGCACCAAACAACTACGATTTAACAGCAAACCACTCAATTAAACATGCAAAATCAACTAGATTAAGGGTTACCTGCAATGGTAGTACTTATTGCGTGTGCTTTTACAATTTCCCTTCGCAAATTCCAAATCTTTGCTTGAAATGGAAGCTCTGAACCAAGGTTTAATGGCGTCACCATCCTTTTCGAAGATTTGCGAGAGATACAGGGGTTGGGTGTGATGTTGACAGAGGTGGTTGGGTATTAAATGACCCTTATAATTACTTTAGGTGGGAAATTAGTAAACTTAGTCAACAATTGGGAAGCTTGACTTTCTTACGCGGTTATAGTCACCCAGGTCTGTTAAAAATTAAAGGGTGGTAAAGTTGAGATTATTTAAAAATAATCTAAAGTAGGGATTTCTTGAGCGAACTGGGCGAAATTGGGATTATTTTTAATAAATTTTCCTAAAATAAATTGCAATTTATTTTAAACCAAAAAATTTATATTAATTATAAAAATAAAATTAGCACGTTTTTGTGTGGCTGGCCATGTCGTATGACCGGTTGAGACATACCTAAACACTGACCGACCAACCCCTGACCGTCCGAGTAACCCTTAACAAACCAAGTAACTCCTGACCAAGTAATTCCGACCACACAATGTGACTAGCCACATATGAAAGTTTGTGAAATCAAATATTATCTTTTTATATTACGTATTTTATCTAAATATGATAAACAAAGTAAATAATTCAGTTTATAAAAAAAAAATCAAGTTGTAAGCAAGCGAATATCACAAAGTTTATTAGATAAATATATATTATTTAACTATTTTATTCGAAAAAATACAAAAAAACCGTGCATCGCACGGGTTTCATCTACTTATTATAACAACTATGATAATAACAAGAACAACAATAATTATAATAATTAATACCATCTTTTAATAAATTTTTATTGTTTATAAAATTTGTAGGAAGGGGGGTTTTGAATTAAAAAAAATCATTAATTGTTTACAAAGTTTATGGTATGTCAATTGAATTAATTAATTATTTTCAAAAAAATTGAATAAGTTAAAATAACTTTCAAAAAATAAAGGGGGGATTACATTTTTGTTAAGATTCGATCCTTGGACCAAATGCGCTCCATAAAGTTTTAAGCAAAATTGAAATGCCATTGGGACAGTACTTTGACTATAGTACATAGTAATATAAATAATATATAAAGTTTTATTTTACTTAACACACCACAAAATTTAAAACTTTTATTATAACATCGCAAAAAAACTAAAAAATTTGATTTCACCACCATTCTACTGATGCCATTCAACATTAGTGGGCCCTATAACGTACATGTGTCACTAATCTAGTGGATAAAAATTAAAAACAAATTTAATTTTAAAAAAACCATAAACTCTAACCCAGCCACCACCGCCAGCCCTACAACCCACCGCCGGCACCCCCCTAGGCCCTAGTGCCGCCAAACCTACGCTGCCGCGGAACCCCCTCCTTCATAATCGAAACAACTCCTAGCCCTCCTTACCCCCCAGTGAACTCCACCCCCTCCCTTTCCCTCGCGCCTTTTAACCCCCAACTCGCAACTTCCTAAACCCTAACCAACCAGAAACGCACGCAAACTCCCATTCCACCACCTAAACTGCCACTAGCGGTTGAAGTCAGTCAGTTAGGGCCTAAGTGGTCGAATTCGGCCCTAAATTTATCGATTTCGGCCGCTAGGTGCTCTTTTATTTTTGGGGAGTCAGAAAACAGGTAGATGGTTGTTGGTGAAGGAGGGAGGGTTCCGGTGGTTGGGGTGTGTCGGTAGTGGCGTGGGTTTCGGTTGCTGTGGGTGTGTTGGAGGTGGTGCAGGTTTTGGTGGCTGTGGGAGTGTCAAGAGGGAGGGTTCCGGCATGGAAGGGGGTGCCGATGGTAGGGATGGGGTGGCTGGGATTATTGTTTTGGGGGTTTTATTTATTTATTTTTTAATTTCTAATATGGTGACAAGTGATAGTGTGAACCCCACTTAACGGATCCCATTCAAGAATCTGTTAAGTGGTGGTGAAATCTATTTTTTTTGGATTTTATGTGGTGTTATAATAAAAGTTTTAGTTTTTGTGGTATTAAAATCCATTATTGTGCTTCTTTGTGGTATTATAAGTCAAAAAATCCAAATATATATACTGTAATTTAAAAACAACTTGATACTGTCTAAATACAATATTGATATTTATAAAGATATTAATTATTTTTGTATGGGATGGTGCCTCAGTATGACTTGGACAAAGGCCAGGTCATCAACTCTTTACCAATTCCGTTATCGGCCTACTACCCATAATGGCCTACTACCAATCGCAAACAACAAAGAAACACTGGAAACCAAAGACTATCCTGTACATTTGTAGGTTCACCTATGCCTGGATTTAGGCAAATTTGACTTGATTATATTCAGTTGGGGTTGTTTTGCCTGTTTATTTTACTTTTAAAACTCTTGAAAGAAATGATCATCAAGAACAACAAAAGCGTAAAATGAGTAAAAGATACGGTATAAATTTTGACAAATATTTCCAAATTGTTAGCACTATTTAACTAGTGTTTATTTTGGCACAAGAGGAAACCATAAATTTTCAAGTCATTTGACTAAATTCTCATTGCAACACAAAGTATACACACCCTCGGCGAAATTGGTACAGGTTTAAAGATATAGTTCCCAGGAAGTCAAACAGCACCCTTCACATCCAAGTTAACAGCATCATAACCATCAAGAAACACACCTAGGAAAGAAAGTTTGACCCACATAACCCCCAGCCATAGCTCTTCTCACATTAGATTCAAACATTTTCGGATTATCCCTCAACACAGCAGCGGCATCATGATTTAAAGGGTCTTCATAGTTTGGTTGCTGCACACACAAATAAACATGCCACTATAATGCAATGCATGTAGCAATAAAAGAAAAAACAATATCTAGATAAAGGGAAATGTTAGTACCGTGAAGAGATGATACAACCCATAGATGACAGTGTTTACATTCAAAACAGGTTTCCAGTCTTCTCTTAGAATGTTAAGGCAGACATTACCTTCTAAATCGATGTTGGGATGGTATACCTGCCAGATGCATACAAAAAGTTAGGAAACAAAAATTCAGAAGTGCACTTATAACTTGTCATTTTATGTAGCATAAGACGGTTTTACATTGAGAATCACTCTATTTACCTTTGTCTTGCACTTAACCTTTGGAGGTTCATGAGGATATACAGATGGAACTTGAAAGGTAAATACAAAGGTGCCGCCTCTGCAATCAAAAGTTCCCTTAGTATATCAATACACTATGCAATTATTCCTCCGTCTCTTAAAGTTCTACCTATTTTAATGGTGTGACTCACCACAAAAAAAAAATAAAAAAAAAAAGTCAAGGAGAACTTTTTGAGATGGAGGGAGTTGATAAGATGAAAGAAACAAGTAATGCAAATAAAGCATAGCCAACTGAATTATTAATGAAGTTCAATGATCCAAATAAAAATATACTAAGGGGCCGTTTGGTTTGCACAGGGGAATTAGAATGGAATGCAGAAAGGGAATGAAGGAGAAAGGAAAGGAATTCCCCTAATTTGGCCTGGTTGTTTGGTTGCGTCTAGGAAACAGAATGAACTGCTCATTGATTCACTTTGTTATTGTTTGGTTCAGAAATTAGAATATCAAATCCCTCAAAAATAAAAAAAAATTAAAAAGATAAATTATTGGTCAAATCTCATCTTCATCGGCCTCAAATCTCATCAAAGACCACTGCCTCAATGTCGCCGAAAACGGTCTCACGCCGCCGCTTCCGACTCGATGCGCCACCACCAATGTGCCGCTTCCAGATTCTCCGATGGTAACAATCTCGGTTCTTTTGGAACCTTAGTCAGCGAATTGAAGTTGAAGAAGATACGAATAGAGTATGGTCGGCGAGGTTCATCTTCCTCGTGTTCTGGAACCTTGGTCGGCGAGGTTCATCATCTTCCTCGGCGAGGCTTCCGGAACACGAGATTCCAGAACCAAGGTTCTCTTTCTCACTCTTCGTTTCTGATCGGCGAGTTTATGCCATTCCGGTGAGTCGACTCGGCTTACCGACCTGGTCGGAGAAGAGACGTTTATCGGTGGTCAGAGGTCGACGCCGGCCTAGTTCTTCGAATCTTCATGTGAGGGTTTGAGAGGAGAGAGAATGGTGGGTAATGAAGAGGGGAAAGAGAATGGAAAAGGCTTGGGGGGGTGGGGGAATGAGAGTAGAATTAATTTGGGTAAACCCAAAAATAAAAAAGGGGAAAAGGAATGAAAAAAATTGGCTAACAAACAACAACAAAGGGAATGATTCCCTTTCCCTTTGCTTAATATCCCCAACCAAACAGCCCCTAATCTAATTGCCCTCCACACTAGTATAATAACTTCCTCAGTAACAAAATACATGTATTGTTTGGACCTTGGACTGTTGGACACTATTCATTTATTAGCTTTGACTATGCTTTTTTCTATTACAATTAATTATCAAAAATAGAGTTTAGGCAAAGGCAAAAGTCAAATGATGCGTTCATTGTAAAATGGAGGAAACATAGAGATATAGATTTTGACAAAAACTCCACCCTCTCCATACCTCCATAATTACAAGAAAAAAAGAGAAAAAAGAATAAAGCAATATTGATGGTTAAGAGATGATAATAATAATTAAAAAATAAATATAAAAAGGGAAAGAAGCAAAGTCAAGAATCAATGACATAGGTACAAAGACGAGCAAGAACTACACACTAGTTAGCAATAGCCTATGAATTATGACTGGTATTAATAGAAGATGTCAATTATGAGACTTGTGATGCAATCTAGGTGTTGGCATGATTTAGTAGAAGAGACACTTACAAATAGTATCCCTCATCAGGCCGGATAGTAACTTCAAAATTCATCAGGTCATCCTTCCCATTAGGAAATGATATGGTACACGATTTGGGCAGGTTCAGTTCACTGATATCTAGAAAGGGTCAATAGTTTAGAGCCACAATATGTAAACAGAAGAGGTAACAGTAACGTGAAGCATAATAATATGTTTGATCATACGTCTCATAAAAACCTTCAATCTCCACAATGCAGATTTAGTGGATACAAGGAGTCCGGGACCAAATGCAGCAGATGATGTTAATAGATTTCCACATGAAACTATTCTAATTAAGGATAATGTGTTTCTTTTATTATACAGAAAGATCAGTTTACTGGCAAAAAATTATGAAATAAAGCATGAAGCTTGCAAACACTTTTCAGTGCAAATCATGACATAAGCAATCAACAATAAATCTGGTCAGAACAGAGCAACTGATGAACAAGAATCTCACCAATCCATCCAATCCACACACACAAAAAGAGAGAGAGAGTAAAATCTCCATCCCAGTCTCTTACATATAAATATAACTAATGACATGTTCATATATGCATGAGTCTAGGGTAATCGAACAATAGAGTGAGGAACCCCATATAATTCATGCGCAGATAATGAAAATGAAAAAGAATGATACAAAGTCAAATAAATTTTTTCCCCTTCTTGGATCAGCGAGTCTCATTCTTTAGTGTGCTCGTCGCCTAAATAATATTTTTTCATTACTGGTGTACCACAAATATGGAGCAACATACAAAAAGGATGGAAATTGTGAATTTTGAGCTAAAACTCTAGTGCTTAATTGAAAACCACTTACACAAGACCAAGACTAGAGCAACATTAAATATGACCATATGAGTACCAATAACTACAACAATTTTAAGAATGAATACCTTTATGAAGACGTAGTTCGCCAGCTGATTGCTTCTTGACATGGGTCTTTCCATTAAGATTTTCAGCATTTTCCTTTTGTTTTGCTTTCACTCTGAATAAGTTAATCATCTTCTCTGAACAACAAAAGGAAAAGGGTGAATAACAACCTCAATTGACTAGATACCAGAATTCATTATACAAGTACAATTATAAAGTTTCATTGCTAACATAGTCATAACAAATGAAAGGTACATACAATTGTTATCGGAAACCTTTAAATCCAAGCAAACATACATCATACTTACTCATTCAACATTAATTGATTTAATACAGCATTAATTAACAAAAAAAAGGCACCAAATTTAACATTTTTTTTTTAGGAAACCAAATTTAACAAATTTAAATTGGGAAAGAATTTACAAATCCAAACGCCAAGATCTTATTGCAGCATCTACAATTTCATATTAGAATATAACCTTGCGAGTTTATATAATCAACTAATATTAAATTTTCAACAGTAAATACAGTAGCATGAACCCTAACTGATCTTTTTTCCATAATTCGTTAATCCCCTGATTAAAAGCATAATTAGAAAAAACACCTAAATAAAATTTACAGAACACTGCACCTGAACTATTTTTTATGCAAAATTTCGTGAAAACCCCTATTTAGAACCGTAATTAGAAAAACCTGTAAAATTTTTACAAATTACCTGAACGAACAATCCCCAAATCTGCCGGAAACTTCCAATGAAGTCACAAAATTAGCACAACAGCGTAGTTTGAGGAGGAATATTTAGTTTGATAACATTGAATTGTCGTCGAGGAGAGAGAATTGGTGTGATGATTACTACTTTGGTCTAGGGTTCTTTGTGAGGAAACCCAGAATTAGAAAATAAGAGAGCGAATTTTAGATTCTAGAATCCAATCCAAAATCTAATACGGGGTATATATGGAGTTGTTCTCTCCACCTAAACAAGTAGATCTGGTCTGATTTTTTTAAGGTCTGATCTGAAGTTTTATTATCTGGTTTGGTCTGATCTGTAATAAATTGACTAAACTTTGATCGCATTTTAATACTAATATAAAGAAAAACATCATCAAAATGGATCTTGTTAAATTCGTTTCAGAATGAACTTTCAAATATGTAATTTTTATAATTTTTTTTAATACGCAATTAACGATATTTAACGATAAGTAAATGATAATCAAAAGTTCTGATCTGAATCTTTCTGATCTGATCTGAATTTATTAAGAAATAAGTAATAAGTATCTAAAATAAGTCGATGAGAACAAATCTTATACTTAGGACATGTTCTTTCGAGCTCCTATGCATAGTAGAGCAGATTTTAGCAAAATATTTTTATTTTATCAAATTCAAGCTTAATTTGGATTCTTAAACGCTAAGATGATTTACCAGAATACCTTTCATGACGTAAACCAAGAAAATAAAAAATTACTCCCTCCGTCCTAGAATATCCAAGACTTCGGGATGGACACATAGTATGAAAACTTTGAGTGAGACCATTTAATACATTTGTGTAATGTAAAAATATTGCTTTTGATTTTTTTATGTGGCTGAAACTGTTTTCCAAAAAACAACGGGTCATGAAAGAGTAGTGGAAAATTGTTTTTAATTAGTGGTCTTATACTATGTTTAGTAATGTGCTCGTTATTCTAGGACGAACGAAAATGGAAATTGTGTCAGTAATAGGTGGAGGGAGTAATAGGTGGAAAGTAGCCCTATTGACGCCTTAACGATAATTAAAAAAAGAACATAAGCTTGTTAACGGCTACATGACAACAAGGTCATCGTATAGTTATTAATTGTGCTATAGGTGAAAGGAATGGTGTTCTTCGAACAAGTGTATATTCTAATAGAGGGTTCGGAATTAATTAGAAAGCTAATTATTTAGTGAGGTCAAGTGATCAGAATGCCTAGCTGAAGGCCGCTTACGATTAGTAATATTAATGAATAATTAATATTACAGCTTAATCTTGACTGAACCCTTCAGGTCACACCCAATCGTTTGACCGAACCGAAGCGACGAATTAATCCGAATGATTAAATAAATCAATAGAGATTTTACGAACTAAGACGTCGGATTTCGAGCTTAAAGTGTCGAACGTCGAGTCGAATTTAGGAATCAACGAGACGAAAAAATCAGTCCAACAACAAGTCAACACGCGCGAAAATCCTAGCCTCGCAAGGGCTAGGTAAGCTAGCATAGCTAGCCGAGCACCTTGTTGCAAGGTAATGCTTGGTCGCAAGCCTAGCATGCATCGCATGCATTGGCTAGGCAAGCTAGCCTAGCAGCCCTGCTAGCAAGGCGTGGTAGCATGCCCGAGCATGCATGCGAGCTGGCATGCCCAGCAGCTTGCGCGCCAGGCACGTGCTAGCACCGAGCTTGGTGCTTAGCAGCAGTAGCGCCCAGCAACAAAGCAACCCGCATTTGCAAGGCTTGCTGTTGCGGGGTAGTGCGGGAAGGCCTAGCTGGCAGTCCCAGCTGAGAGACCAGGTGTCAACATGGTTGCCTTGGTGCTCAAGGCGGGCTGCCACTTGGTGCCATCTTATTGCACCCGTTTAGTGAAGGGGTGGCTTGGGAAGCAAGGGGAAGGTGGTCCTCCCCTGTGGTCCTCACCTACTCCCTTGTTCTCCTTATGCCACTTGTCGTTTGATGATTGTTTTGCTTTTTAATTTAATTTGGAATTAAATTAAATCTTATTTTTGCTTTTTACCAACTATCCCACATTGAAAGATGATGGGAATTCTTGGGGACATTTCCCTATAAATACACATCATTAGGTATTGCGAAATTCACTTAAGTTGGTGAACTTTAGGGGATCTCCAAAAGCGAGAAAACCTTTGTTCGTAAACTCTAATTTATTTTGGTCTAGCCTTGACTAAGTTTCGAGGTAAGGACCGATTACGGTTCGGTAGCGAGGGTGTGAGTCGTCGGAGGTTCTCGCACTTGCGGAACTTGAAGCTTTCAAGTTCGAGCTCAACGGTTGAGCGAAGCACGCTTCTAGGGTGAGCATTGTTTTTCTCTGTTCTTTCTCTTCACTCATGTTTATGTTTATTCGCATGCTTTTATTTATGTTGTAATTATTATGCATGCGATCCGGGTTTTGTTTCCGCACGGTATCAGACACCGCGAAACCCAACAGCGGTATAAGAGCTCTTGTATTTATTTTTTACAACTAAAAATTAATTAAGCTGATTTAAAATGGATTTAAATTTCTGGTTTAGCTTCCTAATTAGATTAGGAGCTCATTTTTTAATTGGATTAAAATCATATTTATGCTATTTTTGGCTTGCGAACTCTGATTTTGACTCAAAATTAGTGAATTTTGGGTGGAATCGACGTTCCAAATCATTCTTTACTCATAAAGTGATTAAAAATTACCTTCCAAAAGCCAAAATCCACCCAGAAAGTGGTTTTTCGAGGGGTTTTTTGTTTTTGACGAAAATTTTTAAATCTTTAAACCTTGATTAATTATGGCATGCAATTGTTGGATTATGTGTTTGATTATACCATTAATCTTCTGCAATTCTAACCCTCATTAAGCGTGTTTATGAAGTCATAATTGGTGCTTAATTTGGTTAGCTCTTATTTTCACATAAACTTGCAATTTCACATTTTTGCTAATTAATTGCTTGGAGTGTGAATGTTTATGGTGAAAATGTATTTTTGAAGCCCCTAAAATATTAAAGATTCAATCTTTAATTGTTTATTTGGTTGGATCTTAACTTTCTAAAATCCATAATGAACAAGTTTTTGGTTTTAATCATTTTTGAGTTGGTTAAAATCTTAAGATGTTCATACTAATGCTTGAAAATTATTGTTCTTCATATTGGAAGATTACAATATTCAGATATGCACAAATGAGTGTTGAATAAAAATTTTCATTAGATGAATGATTTTATTTATTCAACTAAATTGTCAAATCTCATTATTAATTTATGTTGGTTAAATTAATTGTGAGAATAGCTCTCAATTTTTTGTAGCATCAAGTTGAGCCAAAAACAATTTAAAGAATGGTTCTTGAATTAATTTTGGTTTGTGCACTTAAATTCAATTTAATTAAGTTCGACTTGGTTTAATTTCAATATTGCTCAAATATTAGTTCTAAAATAAATTTAGAATTAATTTAAAGACACACACAAAATAGGAATTTAATTCCGAAGCATGAGCATAAAAAAATCGAAGCGTCAAGCTTCGAAGCACCAACTCGGCTAGCTAGGCTGCTTGCACATCCCACATGTGGCTGCCGAAGTAATGCGTGCGAGTGTATGCGAGTGTGTGCGAGCGTAGATGTGTGAGGGCTGCCATGTGCACGCCGCTAGGCAGGGCTGCCCAGCAGCGCCTGCCAGCCAGCTAGCACGCAACCACCAGCCAGCCAGCAGCACGCAAGCATGCTAAGCATGTTGTGCGGCTGCCAAGGCCAGCCAGTGCTGCGCTGTTGTGCTATGTGTGGCTAGCACAAGCTAGCAGTGCGCTAGGGCTACTAGGCAGCACCCAGCCCGAGCTCCAACAAGGCTGTTTGGCTAGGCAGCCTAGCAGCACCCAGCCCTTGGCTTAGGAGGCTAGGCTTTGGTCTAAGCTTGCGGTTTTGCGATGTTGTTTAAAACGAGGCTAGGCCTCGGTTTCTCACCTTCTTTCAAAAATTATTTTGACATAATTTTTGGGTTAACCGACTTAATTAATTTTAATTAGATTAATTTTAATTAAGTTGGATGTGGAATTTAGTGGGAGCTTCATTAATCGTTTTGAGCTATTATTATTGCATTAATTCACATAATCGGATAACATCTTTGACCAGTTTTAATTAGGCGCGTTAATTGGATAACCACCTAAGTTAGTAGCTAGTTTTGCGCTCGTTTTGAATTGTTGCTTGAATTATTTGTAAAATGCATGGGGCCATTCACTTTAGTAGTGAATGGATGAATGGAATAGATATTCTAATGCAGGTTTTACAAAATGGCAACTTGTGGGCCCCGACTAGGATAGTAAATATGGACGGCGTTCCGTTTTGTATTTTTGTAAATCTAAATACGTACTGCGTGCCGTTAAGTATTTTTATACTTAAATTATTTAGATTAGTCCTAGATTTTCTAGTAGTTGCATAATTGGTGGTGATGTCTCGAAGACGGCGTTTCTAAGAAGACAAAGCCAAGAAGATGCAATAAAGGCCCTTGAAGATTTGAAGATTCAAGTTTCACGGGGTCATGCTAGTTGCCAAATGCATCTCTATTTATGCCCTATATATTTTGCTTATATATAATTGCGATATTAGATGCATGTTTAGGATTTCGAATGTTGAATGATTAATTTAGTTCACTTAAATTAACCAACATAGAAACCCTAAGTCCCAAAGAATATTGAGTTAAATTTGCCATTCCAAAATGACACTTACAAAACTAATGAGAATAGTAATAGGCTATGCCAAAGCAAGACATTACTACTTTCCTAGGGAAGTAAGGTATGTTGGTGGGCTTGCCAAAGCAAGGAATCATATACACGTTAGTTTTGGTTAAACTCAACAATATCAGTACGGAGTCCTTAGATTTCGTGGCAAAGGAGATAATCGTCAAGGAAGCATTGGATGCGACGATTTATCAAACTAAGAATAGCTTAGAGCTATTAGCAATTAGATTGCTTACCTTAAAATATTAAGTGTTAAGACAAACCAAAGCATGCTTAATCACTTTTTTATTTTTGGGGTCTTAGAATCGCTTTATTCTCGCCAAATTGGGACAAATTTCTAAATGTGTGAATAGAACATTAATAAGTTAATTGAAATTGCTAGTTTGCATGTATTTCAATGCTTATTATGTTATCTTGATAAATGGTTATACTTTGCACTTATATTTGTAGAATTCTAAATCAAATTATAATGTTTCCAACGATTGGTAAAAGGAAATCTTTTGAGAATGGTTCTCAAGGAAAGAAAAGGCATTTCTACAACTTCTCATAAATGACTTTTATGGCTTAGTCCGAAAGGACGATTGAACATCATGTATTCAAAATACTAGGTAGTTTTGATAAACGTGAAGTATTGAGTTGTAAAACTCAAATTGTCAATAGTTGACAACCAACATATCTTTTCGCTTCATACACTAATGAGTAGGACTCATTGATGTAGTAATTCAAGTACGAATTAAAGGAAAAGATGGAACTTTGTTTTACGGCGCATTAAATGCTTAATTATGCCTAACAAAGTATAAAAGTCAAAACACTAAAGAAATGGTTCTTAAAAGTTATGAGATGATGTATGATAAGAAATATAGGAAACAAGGAACATTGGAAAGGAATACGAGATTTCAATTCTACCTAAGAGTTCATGTTATCGTAGTTAAACTTAGCAACTCATTATCTTTACAAGTATCAAATACTGCTTGAGTGTTCCATTTTTAAAGTGACCTCAAACCATTGAAGTTAATCTAAGTTATTGACTTACAAGCTTGGAATGAAGAAAGTAGTGCTACATCAATTGTAAGGTCATCTGGTTTGTTTAAAGACCTTTTAAAGCTAAGGCTAGAACAAATAAATGGTTATTGTGTTCCATAATCAGCAAACGTTCTGTTTAAACACGGAAAGACTCACATTCAAAGTAAAAGAACAATAGTTGGTTTTATTTGAATGACATGGTTGAGTCAAGGATGCTTGATTATAAACAAACATTTCCCTAACATAAACTCACAAGGTTCAAGTCATGGACATGATTAGTGTTCCGCCTATCTTTAGCAATGTCACATCAACAAGAACATACTCAAGGCTCTATTAGATAGACTCTTGAAAGTAGATCGATTCGGAACCGTTCTAAGGCAAGCAAGTTTTACTTGTTGAAACCGACAAAGAAAGGACCTATTATGCTTGGTATAGACAATTGACTCCAAAAGCTAAAGAGGATTCCATTACTTCAACGTTTTCACAAAATATGAAAGAATATGACTATATTCATCAAAAGTGAACAAACTGGATTTTGAGTAGTTCAAAAGTTCAGTGAAGTATAGAATTGACTTGGCAAGATATCAAGACATCTAGATTAGATCGAGCGATGTTTGCTTGAGCCAAAAGTGATCATCTCAATGTTATGAAATTGAAATTTCATAAATAGCTCCACAAAGAATATAGTATGTCTTCACGGAGACCTCGATGCCATTTGGATATGACTCAAACGATAATGGATCACATCCCTTCCAATAAAATTCTTAAAGATTTACACAAATGACTAATGTTATACACTAAATAAAATGTCGAAGCTAAGAAAGGACACCATATTCAGTCATGGATAGAAATAGTTTCTAGCGTCTTTTCAAGTATATGTCTAAGGCTCTTAGCTCAGCGGGAGTTCATTGGCTCAGTGGGAGCTAAGTGGCTCAATAAGGGCTAAGGTAGCTCGAGTGGGAGCTAACTGTTTGTTTCACAACGAACTTTTACCCAAAGATAATATACATGTCTCTTTGTAAGCATTCAAGTGAGACTACGAGCATTACTTCCACAACCAGATTGAGAACATAGTATTTGTTGCTCTCAGTGGTGTCTTTTTGGAAAATAACACATTTCCAAAATGACAAGTGGGAGGAAAACGAACTCGATGACCATCGAGATTAGCAACAAACTAGAAATGAGAATCTCGGAAGACTATAGAAGGGTTTCATGAGAATGATTGATCATGAATACTCAAAGGACTTTACAAGTGCCTTATAAGAGAATTCATTACTCACAAAAACTTTAGAAGTGTGGGAGTAAGATCAATATAATCAAAGGGCTTTAAAAGTACCTTGAGACTTAGTGTTTAATGCAATTACCCTGTATAGGTCTAGAATTCACCAAAGGCTTGGATTGAATCCTATAAATTTCTATTAAGTTAGAAATAAACCTAAGACTTACAAGCATACTATTTACTATTAGATGGTAAGGGAATAGTGTCTTGTAAATTAGCTACGACAAATCCAAATTCTGAATAATGGTTAGAGGCCATAAAAATCCAAAACAGACTCCATGTTTGAAAATCATGTTTGAAACTTAATTAATTTGCATGAAGGGTAAAGACTCATCAATTGCAAATAATTTTTCAAGGAGAAAACTAACAAATATGGAAATGTATATGCATACATAGCTAGATTGGTGTTATAATTAAATTCACGGCTTTGATTTAATAAAACCTGTTTCGGGGTTTTTGGAGTCCCTCGGGAGAGTTACAATTCCGGGAATGCGCGTCGACTGTCTGCACCTGCAAAACCACGAAACTCCGGTTGGGTGGAGTTCCGCCTCCGACGATCAAGTTAGAACGTTTCCGGATGCATTAGTGTGCGAAAAGTAAATGGATTTTCTCTCGGATTCAGAGAGAATTCTGCAATTAATATTGCTCGGTTTTTTGTGTTTGTATTTATGAATGTGTAATAAATGAGGATTTTCCTCTATTTATAGTGGAAGGGGATCAGTTCTCCTTTTAGGGTTAAGGTGCCACGCGTCAGCAGAGGATTGGCTCTCGTCGGGCCTCTCTGAGGCTAACACGTGTCAGCATACCATTGGGACACGTGGCATAGGGTAATTTTATCCTAAACATTTGCCCCTCACAGGTGTGACGTGGCTTGCCACGTGGCACCTGTGACATGTGTCACATTCTGGGAAGGTGACGATTGGTCTCCTTCCCTCCATTTTTTTTGAATTCGAATTTCGAATTTGAATTTGAAGGGGAGGTGACGGTTCGCCTTCTGCCTTTTTCTATAAATAGAAGCCTTCCTCCTCTCATTTCAACACTTTACAAAATTTTCGCAAAACTTCCTGAGAGAAAAAGCTCTAACACCGGCTGCTTTTGTATTCAACCACTTCTTTTCACACTCAACCGGATACCGTCTGAGTGCTCTTTGCTCAACCTCTAAGGTACCGCCTGACTTTAGTCAATTTTCTTTTCTCACTTTCAATATATCCACAGCCAACCTTTTACCGTCCGGGGCATCTTTAATCCATTTTCTTCAAAACCGCCTGACCTCCCGTTTATTTTCTTTAGCTTTCAAAACACCCACGGCTGGTCTCTACCGCCTAGGGTATCTTCAAGCCACATTTTAGGAAACGGTTGAGTCTTCTGCAAATTTTAGTTGCTCTTCAAAGGGGTACGTCCGGGACACCGTTTGGGGCATCTCCAAGCAACAAAGAAGATTTCCGCCTGCTAACCTAAGCAAGTCTACCGTCTTCAAAGTTTCTTACAACTTCAAGGTGTCGTCTCTGCCCCTTGCAACTTTTTTGAGTTTTTTTTTGTTGTATAGGTTGTTAGAGAATAATGGACTCACCCAACACACACACGATACGGCCTAGGGCAGTTGTCAACCGGTCATCGGACACGGCTGAATCTAGGACTGGGGATGCCGTCTGGGGGTGTTTGGACCACCCTTACTCTTTTGCGAATCCGACCGTCTCTGTTCATGTCTAGGACAGAATGACTCGGACTAGATGGACGGTTGTAGACCCCGAGTATCAGTCAGCTGATTCAGTCGAAACTGCGGTTGATGATGCACCTTATAACCAGCAGGGCGTACCTAGTACGCCCGGAGATGAGATCTTGGAGGAGTCCGGGAGCTCAGATGGCGAAGAAACCGTCCAACAATCAGACTCCACTATGTCAACTATGGAACCGGATGCCCCTCAAGAGGACGAGGAGGCATATAATTGGCCCTCAATAAACAATCCAATAGAGGCGCATATGAGCGCCCGGGATGTAGTAACTTTAAACGCCACCCTTCCGGCATTTTTGGAAAAGCGCCCGGTAGGGGCCGAATAGGAGATCGTTGTGCCGCCTGTTGAGGCATCCATCGTCTAGGATGACGACTTAGATCATGCCGATGATTACTTCGGCTACTATGAGGCGGCGTTCAAAGCCGGTCTCCGGTTCCCCCTCCACAACACAATAAAGGCCATTCTAAGGGGTTATGACCTTGGCGTTCGGCAGCTCACACCCAACTCATGGGTGAACATTCTTGGATACATTGCCGCCTGCGAGATGTAGGACATAACGCCTAGCTGGGAGGCGTTTGCACATATGCATTACCTCAGCCGTGCCCCAGCTGGAATGCGTGGTATACATTGACCACACATTCGGAGTATATGATGACGCTGGAAAAGCCGTTTAAGTGGAGCAGCTGGAAGAGCAAATTTTACATGGTCTCTTCCCCTTCTCTGTCTATTAACCACTGGCTGCATCGTTACAACAAAAACCCGGCTCTTTTGGGAAAGAAGTGTGCCCTCCCCAAAATACCGGAGAGGGCCTGGGACCAAATTATGGAGACGGGTCTTTTTAAGAAGACCACCTTGCCTCTGGATGATGGGACAGAAGTCATTGTCCCTAAATACTGGGTCCCTCATCCGGATTGGCTTAAGGACGAGGTGTTCCTTTCCGCCTGTGGCCTTAGCACTTTTTGGAGCAAACGTATGTTGACTGTTAACCGGCACTTTTTGCCGTCTGTATGATGCTTGAATAGTTTCTGATTTTGTATTCTTCTTCTTTGCAAAGAAAGGACTGGAAATGGTTTCTCAAGAGAAAACTTCGGCTAAGTCAGCCGCTGAAATCCGGAAGGAACAGCTGGAGAAGAAAAGGGCCAAGCTAGCGGCCAAAGATGATGGGGTAAGCACTGGCTGATCTCTCAACCGTCTGTATTGTTTGTAGCTCATTTTGATACTAACTGGTTGCTTTGTTTTATTCTGCGGACGGGGAGCAAGAATGTTCCTCGCTCCATTAGACAAATGTTGAAGAGGCCGGGAGAGGAGCCTTCCATGCCTGCTTCACAAAGGCAGAGGGTTCCAGCTGCCCCTGCCTCTGCTGAAAGACCGCCGGCTCCTGAGAGGCCTACCTCAGTAGGCAAAAGCCTAAGAGATCTGGGCTTGAGCTCAGGGCCGGCTGAGGCCGGAACTGGGGAGCCCAAGGTTCCCTCAAGCCGGGTGCTTGCTTTAGCATCCGGTTCCAATGCGGCTGGGGGTGGTGAGACCCCTCTGCCTGAAAATCAAGGTACTGCTCTCACCTTTGATCCCCCCTGGCCGCTTGGGCCTGTGCGAGTCAAGTCCTAAGCTACCCAGTCAGGGGATTCTTCAGGCAGCCGACAGAATATAGGCGCTGCTTATGCTCAGTACTTAACAAATAAATCTCATGATGCAGATGCCTCTTCTCATTGGCCGGATCTGCAAAACTATGCCAAGAGAATGCTGAGGACCCTTATCCAGTCCGAAAAGAAGGCGGTACCGGGTATAAATTAGGTCAACATTGACCGCATCAACTCACTGCTGGCTGAGGTAATTCACCGGTTGGGGTGCTTTTGTGCCATTTTGTTCATTGCCGGTTGTAGCATAACTGAGAAGCTAACTTCCTCCCGGCTGACTTTGCAGGTGATGTTGAGGGTAGATGGGATGAAGGTCCCCTTGCGAAAAAAGCAAGAGGAGGTAAGGGATTCCTAGAGACGGGAAGCCGAACTCATAGATGTTACCCAATATAACTGCCTTATGTATGAAATCCAAACTAAAAGTCGGGAGATGAAACAGGAGGAGCTGATCAAGGAGCTCACGGCTGCTGCTGATGTAGCCAACAAAAAAGCAGCCGACTTCGATCTCCAAGTCAAAAAAACTCCAAGCTAACGTCAAAGCCTTGGGGGAGGCTGATAAGGAGAACACCGAGCTGCGGGCTGAGGTCAACCGGCTGAAAAATGAGTTAGCCCAGACCTAGGCGGAGCACAAGGACAAGTTGTCAGCTGAACAAGACCGGCTAGTCACCGAGAACAAGCGCGATTGCGAGGAGCGCATGAAGATAGCCTGGTCCATGATCCATCTGGACACCGACTATGCCTTCTTCGACTTGAGGTACAAATACGCTACGGAAGTATTTGACGCCCAAGTTCTCGGGACCGAGAAGCCGGCGCCCTTTGAAGAGTGGGTAAGCATCCCAGAGGAGGAGGAGCATGCGGAAGAGCTGGTGCCGAGTGAAGCTGGCGAAGCCCAAAACCAGCAAACTCAAGAAGCCCCTCATGCCGGCCAGGGTCAGCCGTCACAACAACAGCAGCAGCAGTAGCTTAATTTATTTTATTCTTCCTGTCTTCATCCGGCCTGCGTGCCGTGTATTTTCTTTGGATCTGTTTCCCCGGACGCGGGTCCGGCTAACATTCATTAACTTCTTTAATATATTTGCCGACTGAGTTGGTTTTGACTTAATATTTTTGCTTCAATTTTTGCAATTTTGCGATTTTTGCCGATTTTTGCCTCGTACAAATCTCTCTTTTTTTGCAATTTGAATCGATACACTCAGTATGCTGGATGCATTGGCTCTGTCTGCCCCTGGACGGTTGTTTGCTTATAGTTAATCCAACTCTAAGCAGGCGGCCGTCCATACAAGCATCCGGACTAATAAATAGGTAGTCCTTGACCGTTTTTAAAATAGAATTACTCTTAAGTTGGATTTGCTGGCGGTGCCGGCTAAGCCCAACCTAGATTATTCTTTTAACCAGCTGCGGATCACCCTTTGGGTATCCGGCAGTGCCGTTGATTAGTATGCAGGCGACTTGTGGCCGAACGTATGCATCTTAACCAATAGCGGATTTAAATGACAAGGTTTTGACCTTGCTTATGGAATTTGTAGCCGGTTGTAGTGCTTTTTGGCAAAAGCCGGCTACAGACCAAGATTTAATTTACCGTCTGCGTTGCCTTGAGGCAATGACTGGTTGTATCTTTATTTCGATTGATCATTCGAACGGCCATGAGTTATCTTTAACCTAGATAGTCGGTTAAAATCGTTTGAGTTATGACCTGTAGAACAATGTACCACCCAGAAGGGAGATGTTCTCTTCGACAAATTCACCAAAATGGGCGTCGCCGGGTTCCTGCTCATGTTGGAGCAGGCGGTTTAAAATATGTTCGGCCATTGGCCTTATGAATAGCTAAGTTCGATACTTAGCCTTCTACTCAGTTTAGAGCAGGTGGTTGCCCGGTTGTGCATTGCACAGATGGGACTTGGTAGTTGCCCGGTTGTGCATTGCACAGATGGGACTGTATACAAAAGATAATAAAAATAAAGTACTTCTTTCATTAATATACTCTAATTACAAAAAATTTACAAGTCCTTATAAGTAGTACTTTTTCAAGTTATCTACATCCCAGGTTCTGGCTAGCTGCCTGCCGTCTGGAGTAGGCGGTAGGTGCCGCCTCTTACTTCTTCAAAAATCCATTAGGGGCCCTCCCAATTAGGGGTTAGCTTCCCTTGCTCATTTGCCCTACCAGTTGCCTCCATTTTTGGTAGCACAAAGTCCCCCACTTTGAGGGGCCATTTGTGTACTCTTTTGTTGTAGGCCCTCGTCAATCTCAAACGGTATATCTCATGACGCAAGGTGGCATTGCCCCTGCACTCCGGGAGTGAATCCAATGCTAGACGCATGGCCTCCCAATTTTCCTCTTCATCATAGAGCATGATTCGAAGTGTTGGCTTATAAAGTTCAATTGGCAGGACGGCTTCAGTGTCGTATGTCATGAGAAACGGGGTTTCACCGATTGCCCCTTTTTCAGTTGTTTTGATGGCCCATAGGACATGAGGCAACTCATCCGCCCATAGACCGCTAGCCCTTTCAATTTTTTTCTTAATGTCGTCTGAGATGAGCTTTTTGAAGGCTTCAACTTGGCCAATTGCCTGGGGGCGGCTAACTGATGCAAAACAATGTGAGATCCCTTGATCACCCAACCAACTCTTGAGGGTAGGCGTTTTAAACTGAAGGCCATTGTCAAAGGCCATAGACATAGGAACCCCAAACCGGGTGATGATGTTTCTCCAGATGAAAGAGATGACATCCTTTGTCTTAATGCCCTTGACCGCCTCTGCCTCAACCCATTTGGTGAAGTAATCTACAACCACCAAGATGTACCTTCGCCTGCCTGTGGCAGGCGTATATGGACCTAAGATGTCCATGCCCCATTTTGCAAATGGAATCGGGCTGTAGATAACCGTCAAATCTATGGCCGGACACTGTATAAGCCGGCCAAATCTTTGGCACTTGTCACACTTCTTCACCATTTCCATGGCGTCCACCTCAAGAGTGGGCCAAAAGTAGCCTTGCCGCCTGGCCCTCTTTGCTAGAGTTCTGCCGGCTATATGTGATGCACAAAAGCCCGAGTGCAGATCCTCTGGAACCTCTTTTCCCCTTTCAGGGGTAACACACTTCAGCAACGGCTGGAGGTAACCTTTTCTGAAGAGTTCCCCCTTGTAGATTTCAAAACTTGAGGCTCACTTTTTCAACGTAGCGGCTTTTGAAGGGGCATCCGACAAAGTGCCGTCTACCAAATAATCCCGGATGGCATCCATCCAGGTAGAGTTTCAGTCAAGAACTCCAATGGGATCATGTTCAATGCTTCTTTTTTCCATGACTTCCCAAAAGATTGACCTAGGCGCATCACAAATGGCGGATGATGCCAACTTAGACAACGTATCCGCCTGATTGTTTTCTGACCTGGACACCTGACTTAGATGAAATTCGTCAAGTGTCCCGGCCTCATCTTTGACCGCCTGCAGATACTTGATCATCGCCGGATGGGTGGCCTCATAGTCACCATGGTATTGACTAACGATCAACTGAGAATCTGAGCAGGCGTCAACCTTTCTTGCCCCTGCGCCTTACACATGCGTATAACGACTAGCAGGGCCTCATACTCCGCCTCATTGTTTGAGGCTTGAAACTTGAACCGTAGTACTATTCATATTTGTCCCCTTCCGGTGACTTGAAAATTACGCCTGTACCACAGCCGTTCATAGTAGAGCTCCCGTCTACATAAACCTTCCAAACCTGATCGACATTTTCCGGCTGAGCCAGCCTTGTCATTTCAACAATGAGGTCGGCGAACGCTTGACCCATCATTGCCTTTCTTGGTACGAAGGAGATTTTCAGACTTTGCATTTCAATAGTCCACTTGAGCATTCTGCCGGATGACTCCAAGGTTGTCATTGGCCGCTTGAGGGGTCGATCTGTGTAGACCACCACCGGATGTGCCAAGAAGTATGGTTTCAACTTCTTGACTGCCATGAATAGGGCGAGGCCAAATTATTCAACCAAGTGGTACCGCAGCTCAGCATTTCAAAGAACATGACTAATGAAATAGACCGAGAGCTGAATGTCGTCTTTCTCAGCTAGGAGGACGACACTGAGGGCAAGATCTGAGACGGCCAAGTACATATAGAGAACCTCTCTTACTAGAGGGCTGACCAGCCGTGGCAATGAGTGGAGGTGCTCCTTCAATTTCTGGAATGTCGCCTTAGCATTCTCCCTCCATTCAAATCTAGTCTTCTTCTTGATTGCCTGGAAGTGAAGAATCTCCCCAGTGCCGCCAGGCAACCGGTAAGTTTTTGGACTTCCTTGACAGTGCGGGGTGACTTCATGTCAATCACCGCCTGCACCTTTTCCGGATTGGCCTCTATCCCCTTTTGATTAATCAAGATTCCGAGAAACTTCCCACACTCAACACCAAAGACACACTTTTTAGGATTAAGCATGACCTTATGCCACCTGAGGATGGTGAAGGTTTCTCGAAGATCAGCCAGGTGATCCGTCTGGAGCTTGGATTTGACTATCATGTCATCAATGTATGCCTCTACATTCCTTCCAATTTGATTAATGAAGACCGTATTAATCCTATCATCCATTGGAAGGTAGCAGGCGCATTCTTCAGCTCAAACGACATCACCGTATAACAGAATAGCCCTTGATCTGTGACGAATGTCGTCTTCTCTTGATTTTTTTTTCCACAAGGGTATCTGATGGAAGCCTGAGTAGGCGTCAATGAAGCTCATCAAGGCATGACCGGCTGTAGAGTCGACCAGACTGTCGATCTTTGGAAGTGGATAGCTATCCTTCGGGCATGCCTTGTTCAGATTTGTGTAATCAACACACATTCGCCAGGTACCATTTGGTTTTTTCACAAGGACAACATTGGCTACCCAATTCGGGTAGTAGCATTGCCGAATGAACCAAGCATCTAGCAGGTTCTTGACCTCGACGGCTGCCGCCTGAGATCTTTCCTCGCCGTGGTTCCTTTTCTTTTGCCTAACCGGCTTCTTTTTTGGATCCACGACAAGTTTTTGGACATCAAGATCCGGGCTGACGCATGTCATCTCTTCCACTTCAAAGGCAAAAATGTCTTTGAATTCCTTCAGCAGTTGATGCAAGCCTGAACCCAACTTTGCAAAAGCAACCGTCCCCACTTTAACGGTTCGTTCAGGACGGCTGTCATCTAGAACAATGTTGATATTATCACCAGCCGGCTGGGGACGGAGATCATCTGATCGTTCCCCGATCAGTGATTGTTATTGCTTCTCTTTTTTGACGGCCACCAAGTGGTCTGCCTTTCTCTTTTTCCTCGTTGCTTTGGGATCAGGCGCGACTTCCTTGAAGTCATCAAGGTCAATGGGTTCCTCGCCTTGGCCGGCTGCGGCCACAGTAGGCTTGACGTCTGAGAGGTAACACTCCCTAGCCGTCTTCTAATCCCCGTTCAGGGAACCCACTGACCCGTCATCCCTCTCATATTTAATCAGCATGTGGGATGAGATGATGACTGCCTTGGCCTCGTTGAGGGTTGGACGGCCCAGAATCAGATTGTAGGCGGTCAATTCCTCGACCTTGCGCTGATCCTTCTCAGAGATGAGGACCTCAGGGAAGGTGTCTTTCGACGCTTGACCCTCATCCACTAAGTTGACCAGCTTTCGGATGTTGTCCTTAGTACCCCGGATGGTAGGACCCCCTCTCGCGAAGCCGCCTGCTATGGTAAAGATGTGCTCTTTATTAGTGTTAGAGTTCACAACCGGCTTCTTGGACAGTTGTCCATTGTTTGCTTTAGGGTTACCCTTGGACTTCACCAGATATGACTTTAAAGCCCCCTAATCAGCCAGACGGTCCAATAGCCGCCTGAGGCTATAGTAGCCATTGGTGTCATGGCCGATATCCTCATGGAATTGACAGTACTTGCTCTTGTCCCGGATGTTGATGGGACTCTTCATCGCTGCCAGTTTTTCAAGGGTCAACCGGTCTTTGATCTCCATGAGGATGGAAGAATAGTCCTTGTTGAACTCATACTTGGGGACGTACGGCTTCAACTCACTCTTTTTCTTCTGGGACGGCTGACCAGAACGGTCCGCCGTCTAGACTTCTTTTCTTTTCTTACTCTCTTCTTTTTTGGCCGGCTGAGCAGACCGGCTATCTTTCCTGTCGGACCTTCTAGGTTCCGAAGAGTGCTTGATGGCGCAAAGTTCTGTTGCCTGTATGTAGGCTTCGGCTTCCATCAATGCCTCTTGGAGGGTAGCAACCCTCTTTCTGACCAGGTCGAACTTAAGGGTCGACTCGTCTTTCAGACCCTTGAAGAAGTCTGTATAGGTAAATTCGTCAAACAACCCTTAAATCTGAATTCTCATCAGATTGAACCGCCTGACATAGGACCTTAGTCCCTCCTTATCTCCCTGCTGAATAGCCCTTAAGTCGAGACTTGTCTTTTTGGCAGGGATGTTCATGGAGAAGTTGGACGCAAACAGGTATGCAAGCGTCTTTAAATTGTTGATGCACCCGGCTGGCAGATTGCCAAACCATCGTTGGGCTATGCCCTTCAATGTTCCCGGGAAGCATCGGCACTAGGCGAAATCATCCAACCCCTGTAAGTACATGAGGTTGGTGTACGCCATTAGGTGGTCTTCCGGGTTGGAGGTACCGTCATAGGTACCGACCAACACATTCTTAACCTTGGCCGGCTGAGCCGCCTCGGTTATCTCCCTAGAGAACGCCGATGGCTGTTCACCGAGATTTAGCAGCCGGAGCTACCAGTCCATGGATTGGACCTACTGTGCCGCCGGACCCCTAAAGTGGGCTGACTGCATGTATGGTTGTTGGGGCACATAAGGAACCGGCTAGATAATCTGAGGGCCAGTACGTGCGGACATGCCGCGTGACTGACTCTCTTAGTTTGTCTCCGAATACTTCATTGAAGTATTATGAAAATTGTATGGGTAAGTCGACGTTGAGGCCGACTTAGACATTTGTTGACTTCTCTTCTCCTAGATGAACATCTGGGCGTCAGAGTAAGTCTTTTTTTACCCATCCAGTTGAACTTGCCGGATGGCCTGATTCAGGGAAACGCAGTCTGGATAGGTCGATCAGGGGCCTATCCGCCCCCTTTGGTTTAGGGTGAGGAGTTGGCACCCGATCTTTGAGATGCTTCTTCCCGGAGGGATCGGAGAAGGCTTCTTGGCCGACTGACCCTTGTTGGAGCCAGTTGACTTCTTTATTATGTCTTTGATTTCCCCCTTGAAACTCGTCATGAATTTCATGAGCTCGTCTCTAGTGACGGGGGCAGTACCCTACGCCGCCTGGGGTTGCCCAGCCGGCTTGCCGGCTAGGTTGCTTGGACCAGCTTTGTCTTGGCCCCGTTCCCTTGTTTCTTTAGAACGGGTGCGCCTAGTTTGGAATGACCCGTCTGGGGCCACATAGGTGTCGACCTCAAAGTCATCACCACTATCCTGGTCCGTATGGACCTCAGGCTCGACCATAGGCCGCTTTCCCTCACCAGGTGGTACAGAATCGGATGCCATATCGGAAGTACTCTCCTCACAGACGCCGCCAAATGTTTCGGGGATTTTGGAGTCCCTCGGGAGAGTTATAATTCCGGGAATGCGCGTCGACCGTCTGTACTTGCAAAACCACGAAACTCCGGTTGGGTGGAGTTCCGCCTTCGACGATCAAGTTAGAACGTTTTTGAATGTATAAATGTGCGGAAAGTAAATGGATTTTCTCTCTGATTCAGAGAGAATTCTGCAATTAATATTGCTCGATTTTTGTGTTTCTATTTATGAATATGTAATAAATGAGGATTTTCCTCTATTTATAGTGGAAGGGGATCAGTTCTTCTTTTAGGGTTAAGGTGCCACGTGTCAGCAGAGGATTGGCTCCCGTTGGGCCTATTGAGGTTGACACGTGTCAGCACACCATTGGGCCACGTGGCATAGGGCAATTACCCTAAACAAAACATATTCATTAATCGGAATGCTTAAGTCTTTTCGTGATTATTCTAGCGAAATTGCGCATATGAAATATGGTAGAATAGATATCGAAACCGCCTTCCTAAATATGGGATTTTGGAAGAAGCTGTGGATATAATCTAAGGGTTTTGTAAATCTAATAATGCTAGATTTGAAAGCAAGCTCAAGCAATCCATTGGCGGATTAAGAGAAGCATTGCATGTAGGAACTGGAATGTGTTTTCTCATAAAGTAGAAAAAGGTTTGACTTATGGAGAAACATAGAAATTCTTATAGATAAGAAGTTTAGTGGGAGCAAAAGTCAATTTTGTGAAGGTCTAACAAGAAGTTTACGAACTATGTTGTGAAATGACTATCAAATGCTAAATGCTTAGATTTGAAAGTATTTTCGACAATGGACCAAGGTAAGTCGACACTTAGTACATAGTGAGAATTAAGATCTATTAGATAGACTTAATAAAATGTTTGAACAAGTAAGGGAATTTACTGTTAAATATGAAGGACTAACTTGAAAAGTTTTCGACCCATATGTATAAAATAAGTAAATGTTTGAACGAAGTATAAGCTAGGCAAATACTAAGTCAAACAAGAAAGACTCTAGTAGAGACTTTCAACCGTATCACATAGCAAACAGTTTAGCAAGACTTAGTAGAACTGGATGAGCAAAAAGTTACATGAATGGGATGAAATTGGGAATTATTCTGCAATTGAATCCATCATGTATGCCACGATATGGAATCGTCACATGACTTGCATGCTTAGGGCATGACAAGTATAAAATACCAATCGACTTGAATCTAAGCAATGGATCGTTAGATTATGATCAAGAACATCCAAAGTACTTGGTTAAGTAAGAGGATGGGTTCTTGATACATGGAAACAAATATAATTTGAGTATTGATGTTGCGAGCACAACCTTAACAAGGATTAGTTCCTTAACAAGGAAGTCATTTATGAGCACGAGCTTAAATGCGTCGTGGCTTGTGAATGGCAACATGAACTTATGTCCATGTGTATTGTGCGAAAATTTAAGGAAAAATTTCCACGATCGCAAGTGATTAGGGTATCCTAAAAATTTTTCCAATTTGTTGGAGTAAAATCCAATCAAAGCATCATTAGGAAATCTACTAAAAGTATATGTTAAGAACATTGCTGCCTTAGAGGCAATAATAAGGATGTTGTTCAATGGATAGTTCGTTGTTGAACTTTGATGATTATAGGTTGCCAAGTTGAAGGTCTCAAATCATGAAAAATGAGTGGGAGACATCACTTGGGCAATAAATCATAGATAACATGTAATCCATAACACACTCAAATTTATCATCTCATTATGAAAGTGTTCGATGATGAAGATGCTAAGATTTGCAAAGTAATGATAACTAAACCTATGCAATAAAAGAACCACAACATTCACAATTGCATAAAAGAAATCAAGCATATTAGATATGGGTATGATTTCTATATATGTTTTTTAAAGAGTATTACTCTGAAAACATTTGGGGAAAACCATTTATCATAAGCTGAAACATTGAAAAGTTTCATAGTGGAATAATTTTTTTTTTTTTACTAACAATTCCACAAACTATTTAATTGTGGTTTAGAATTAAATAATAAGTCCATTCGATTTGACGATATTTAAAATAGGGTATCAGATCAATGTCTTGGATAAAAAAACACCTATTAAGTGAACGTTGAATATCATATCGAAACTATCCCTAATCGTGGTCAATTGAAAGTTGGGTGATTTATTAATAACCGCGTGAGATTAGTGTGTAGTATGATTTATAGCACCGTTTCTTGTGCTACAAGGAAAAAAATGTCATAAATCATTTGCACAGGTATAAGTTTGGAACTATACCGGATCGACCTACGAGAATACTTTAAGAGATTTAACAATCGTCATAAGTATATTACTCATTATGGCTATCGGAACCTCTTTCCTTAACCATGAGTATTGTAAGTTCTCTTGTTTGAGTACTAGTCCGCTTTGATGTTGACAAACGTTCCGCCGTACAAGGGGATTATAAAGGCAACACTCGGGCGGCTAGGGCCTCTTAGTAAGGGAAGCTAACAATGCAATACTGGTAATGTCCCCCTATTAACAGTAAGGAACATGTCTTTATTGTTTACAAGGCCTCTCAAAGAGTGGGACTGTAAAAATGCATGGTTGTGCTCAAATGGATTTTAGAAATCATCTGCTTATTGACAGTCGAACTCGAAAATTGAGAAACACTTCTAAAAGTAATGAGGATGACGATGAATCTTACCTTATAGTTCACAAACATACATTAAGTGGCATAGGAAACAGGCTATACACAAACAACACACTTGTCCGGAAGGACAAGTGGGACATTGAAAGGAATAGTGTCCTTCGAACAAGTGTATTATTCCGATAGAGGGTTCGGAATTAATTAGAAAGCTAATTATTCAGTGAGGTCAAGTGATCGGAATGCCTAGTTAGAGGTCGCTTCCTATCAGTAATATTAATGAATAATTAATATTACAGCTTAATCTTGACTGAACCCTTCGGGTCACACCCAATCGTGTAACCGAACCGAAGCAACAAATTAATCCGAAGGATTAAATGAGTCAATAGAGATTTTACGAACTAAGACGTCAGATTTTGAGCTTAGAGCGTCGAAAGTCGGGATCGACGAGACGGAAAAATCAGTCAAACAACAAGTCAACGCGCGCGAAAATCCTAGCCTCGCGATGGCCTAGACAAGCGAGGGCTAGGTAGGCTAGCATAGCTAGCCGATCACCTTGTCGCAAGGCAATGCTTGGCCGCTAGCCCAGCATGCATCGCATGCATTGGTTGGGCATGCGGGCTGGCATGCCCAGCAGCTCGTGCGCCAGGCACATGCTAGCACCGGGCTTAATGCGTAGCAACAGCAGCGCCTAGTAACAAAGCAGCTCGCATTTGCGAGGCTTGCTGTTGCGGGGTGGTGCGAGAAGGCCTAGTTGGCAGGCCCTGCAGAGAGACCAGGCGCCAACATGGATGCCTTGGTGCTCAAGGCGGGCTGCCACTTGGTGCCATCGTATTGCACCCGTATTGTGAAGGGGTAGCTTGGGGAGCAAGGGGAAGGTGGTCCTCCCCTTGTGGTCCTCACCTACTCCCTTACTCTCCTTATGCCACTTGTTGTTTGATGATTGTTTTGGCTTTTTAATTTAATTTGGAATTAAATTAAATCTTCTTTTTGCTTTTTACCAACTATCCCACATTGAAAGATGATGGGAATTCTTGGGGACATTTCCCTATAAATACCCATCATTGGGTATTGGGAAATTCACTTGAGTTGGTGAACTTTAAGGGATCTCCAAAAGCGAGAAAACCTTTGTTCGTAAACTCTAAGTTATTTTGTTCTAGCCCCGACTAAGCTTCGGGGTAGGGACCGGTTACGGTTCGGTAGCAAGGGTGTGAGCCGTTGGAGGTTCTCGCACTTGCGGACTTGAAGCTTTCAAGTCCAAGCTCAACGGTTGAGCGAAACACGCTTCTAGGGTGAGCATTCTTTCTCTCTCTTCTCTCATGTTTATGTTTATTTGCATACATTTATTTATATTGTAATTATTATGCATGCGATCCGGTTATCGGGTTTTGTTTCCGCATGGTGTCGGACACCGCAAAACCCAACAGAGTTACAATGTGTAACTTTCAAAAAGAGGGGCACAACTTGGAAAAAACAATAGTTGAAGGTCGCTAACTCACTATGTTGAGTTTTTAAACTATATTTATTTCTTATAAGTCACATCTTATTCAAAATTAATTAAGTAAATAGTGTAAAAAGTCAAAACGTTTTACTTAGAAAATATGCAAAAGAGTATTAAGTTGATAATTGGAAACTATACATTGAAACAATATTTACAAATATCTACATGAATATATTTAATCTTATATATAATGCACAAACTGAGGTTAATGTTATGACATTTATTTTCAAACAAAGGGAGTACCTTGTAAGCTAAAAGATTTATCCTTTTATCTTTAATTTTATTTGTTTACTCCCTTCGTATTATTACACGTTCCACTTTCCTTTGGCGGCCATATTTTATTACTTGCTCTAATTTCTTTTTTGAAAATCTTAAACAATATTACACTAATTTCCTTCCAATAATGGTCCACTCATATCATATTTTAATATTTTTCATATTTTCTCTACTTCCAACTTATACTCACTGTTGCTTTTTTAGATTTTTTTTTATTCTTTAACCAACCCCACTTCCATCATATTTTATTACTTTCCATTATTCCTTCTAAAACTCCGTGCATGGAGAAATGGAGCAAGTAATAAAATATAGAGGGGGTATTTTTTTTTTAAGGTAACATAAAGCGAAGGACCATGTTTATCTGTACCTCAACCCTCACGTTTTTTAGGTACGATAGTTACAACTACAAGTCATACACTTTGAGAGTGATGGGGGGAAGGTAAGTGATCCATACCTTCAAAGTGTCTCTAATGGGAATTAAACCTCCCCCCCCCAACCTCAAGGTTAGAAGGTGCAATATTTCCCATTAATTACACCAATTTTAGCTTGGAATCTTATTATTTTCTATTGATATTAGTATGGAAGCTCATTTGACTTGTAAGTAGACCGAACCCCATGTCCTATAACACCCCAATAATTCTCTCTTTAAACCTGTAAATACCTTTAATAAAATCCAAGAGAATTACTGACATGCGACCGCCACGTGTTCAAACGTTAAGGCTAATTCAAAATTTAGCAGCGGAAAAAACAACTCAGTTATAAATAAGTTTCAAAACCAATGAACAAAACCAAATTAAGTCTTACAAGTTGGAACCATTAAGGCCCTTATTCAAAACCCAACAAAGTAGTAAATAAATCAATCCAGAGTCTAAATAAATTCAAACTTATGGAATGAAATAAACTGTGAACAATAACCAACACTCCACTCAAAATCCCACCACCTTGATGCAAGTCCAGACTACGTAAGCACCTGTGATTAATCTGCTCCCTAATATTACAAGTGTAAATTTTGGATCATTACAGGGTCATTGATAGGCGAAGGCCAATAACCAAGAAAAGACACACAAAAGCACGCAATCAGCAATGATGAGTACATACAAGCTACGAAGTATAACAAAGAATTCCTAACATCCTACTAATTAAAATCAACACACAACAATTTTATTATTGACTCAATATATGACTTAATTGTTAACATTACTAAGACTTCTCTAATTAGCACTGATTATTTCATGTCATTTTTTTTCATTGGATTAAGCAATAGACAAGGTTGTCTCCCATACTCCAATTCAGAACATCAATTAAAGAAAAACCCTATGCCTCCTTTCGGAAACATCAATAAATATCCAATGGCAGACGGGTGGGACTTCGTGGCCATAACTAATATGAGATCTCACCTAACTCCTTATAATTTTAAAAAGTATTTGAAAACAAGAGACTCGTAGATCAGACGGCCTCTACAAAAGTGCACAACTAATACCTTGTGTACCCCAACCCTTGTTTGTCATTACTCTAGATGTGCAGAGATCCAGAGTTTTATTGTTCGTCCATCTTACACTTTACGTGATTTACATGTTTAAACTTGATGATGACTCAAATGCAAAATAATGCAACCAATCAAACATTAATCATTCAAGCAATTCAAATTTTCAATTCAATTCTTGATTTATTAGTGATAACAAATTTTATCATTAAATCATTTAACTACCTCGGTGTATAAACACCTTAAGCGCATAAGGCACCTCAAATCTTCAAACTCGTCTCATAAGACTTCGATTCTCCCTTTACTCATTCCATTTCATAAACATGAACGAGTAATAAGATAATTCATTCCACGTATTTATGTACCTTTGCCTCTTAGCTCATATTGCATGTTAATCCATAAATAATACATACAAGATAAATCAATACGCATTTCTCATACATGAATCAAACCAATGATCACACTAATCACCAATCAAACTTACTACCATACAATTTCAACCAATCCACAAGTTTCCTGACATGATTCTAAATTTTCCAAATCCTTAAACATGTTCCTAAAGTCAAGGTTTTTCATATCCTTGTACGTACCTTGAGTAAACGAGTTGGGTGGCCACTTTAGGAACTAGAAAATCGCCCTCTACGAAGTCCTCTCCTAAACCAAACAACAATAATTCAATCAATACCTAAGCAATATAATTTACAGCAATACTAAACTACTTTAAAACCCCTTAAACCATTGAAATAATGCCTTTAAATTATTCACAATAGTCAAAGTTAATAATTTAATAGTTCAACTATAAGTTTATATGTTAAAATCATGAAAATACAGCTTATAACATAAAATTCCAGCAACTTTAAAGTAAGAAATATAATTTGAAAATTTAGTTTAAAATTATAAAACAACCTCATAAACATCTCTACTTGAAATAATCACTATGTAGTAGGTTAGTATGTTAAAAACCTAAAAATCCATCGTATAATCATGATTTAAAACCTTTAAAACCAAGACTAAAAATCTTGAAATTAAATTTAATAATAGAATGTATGAATACAACAATCTAAACTTGAAATATATAATTAGAATTCAATTAGTTTCATAAAAACTTAATTAAACCTTCAAATTTCACAACTTAAACCCTAAATAAACATAATTCAAATCTGAAAATTAATTTATAATCAAGATAATTGAATTTAAACATAATTTACACATGATATAATTAGATAACTTAATCAACACGTTATAAACCCTAAAATCATGAAAAATCAAGCTTTAAACCCTTAATTCTTAATTAAACCAAATTTGAAATTTTATTCCATAAATCAAACATAGTATAATTCATAAATTTGTAGTCTTTTGTAATTCATAAACATAATCAAACCATAACAATAAAAATTAGAAACAAAAATTTATCAAAGGTTGAAACTTGAATCAATTAAACAAAACAAAAGAGAAATAAAGAAAGGAGAGAGGAAGGGGGCAAATGGTGGTTAGCTAGCGTGCGGTGGTTGGCGTGGCAACAGGTGGTCATCGGAGGTGGAGTGCGCTGGTGGCTTGTGCGTCGCAAGCGTCAATTTTTTTTTTGTTGATCGTGAAATAGGAGGAACAAGAAGGAAGGCAGTAGCAGCAACACTTTTGTTTTTTTTAATAAGAAAAATATTTCATTAATTAAAAGTCATACGACATCTACAATAGAGATTCGACGTTAACAAATACATAAGATATTGAGTCAAATTAAATTTTCCTTCATAAAAACTACGATCGTCGAGTAGATCTTGCACTGTGGAACATCTCCCGCTTATATCGCTAGAAAATACACCCTTGTTGGAGAGACGATCTAACGATCCTTTGTAGCTGTGAGGATGCTTTCCTTCTTATTCATTTGTCTGTATTCGAAAACTTGATAACTTTTTCACTGACGAAATAATTTCACGATAATCCATTAGATCTAATATCATGGATCAAAACTAAGAAATTTCTCCCTCGAAAAGAGAAGATAAACTTTGTCTTTCGAAGGAGGTCGAAAAACCCTTGTCTTTCGAAGGAGATCGGAAACCCTTTCTTTCGAGGGAGAAATGTTCCTCCCAAAAGGAAGAAGCATTATTACAGTAGCAGCAGCACTTGAACGTGAGATTTAGGAGTGAAGAGGTGAAAAATTTTAGGTAGTTTTAAATAATAAGAAGTGGGGTTTTGGGTTTCCTAATTCGAATTGAATTAGGATGACATGTTTAGGCCCGAGTACATACCAAGGGTTAGATATAAGATGTAAAGTTGGACTTTGAGATAATTTGGACTACACACTTAATTTGTATGGGTAGAATGATTATTGACAATAGTTAGGAAGTTTTTTTTTTATTTTTTATTTTTTAATTTTTTAATTTTTTTTTAAATAAGGAATAATGACTAAATAACTTAGAATTAATTTATTATTTCAAAATATTTATAAAAATATATAATTATCGTAAAATAATCATATAATTAATAATAAAATATAATTATAATTTACACAAAATCATGGGTGATTACATGTCCTATCTAATGGCTTCCAAAAATATGTCCAACAATTATATTCTTCAAGCTCTTGAACACAATTAGAGGAATAGGCAATGAGCATGGCATATTTAGGGAGCTTTATATACGATACTCCCTTCGTTTCATAATGTTAGTCACATATGGAATCAATCACATAAAATAAGAAAAGAAGAATATTTGGAATCTAACATTAAAGTACAAAATATTTCATAATTAGTTTACCTTATTTAAGTTTTTTGATTTTTTTTTTTTTTTTTTTTTTTTTTTTTTGGGAAAGCATAAGTCGTAACGCATAATTCAAGGTAGAGATTTCTTTACTTAGAGCCATGTCTTCAATCCACAATCAATTAAATCCAAAAAAATTAAGTTAAAAATGAACATATTCAATATGGGTAGATCTTCTTAAAACCCCCAAAATAGTACATGGGACTAACATTATGAAATGGAGAAAATATTAATTTTTGATTGGTAAGAAAACTTCAATTTGTGTAACAACTTGTAATTCTTTTTTCCTAATATATTTATTTCCTCCATTCACTTTCAGCTACAATATTTGAAAATTTGTAATATTCACCTTTTTCCCTTTGACCACTTTTGTATATATATATTTGTATGTTGGGAAAATAATTAATATATGAATATTTGAATTCATCTCAATTTATATGTTCGTGCTATCAAATTTTTATATCTTTCAGTTATATATATATATTAAAAAATGCATTGGTAACATACAAATTAAAATGTTGCAACCAAAAAAGAATGAAGGAAGTATGTATATTATATGGAAATTCGTGTAGAATATTTAAGTATTTTTACTACCATCTTCTTAAAATTTGTACTCCGTTTTAAAATGAGACGTTTCCTTAAGCAGGAAATTTAAGAAAATTATGGATGGGGAGCATAAATGAGTTGTTTATTGTAAAGCAAAACTAGTCAATTTAGTTTATATTACTTTGACTTTGTTTTTTTGCAACATTACTAATTTTCACGTTTGCCAATGCATACAACAACTAAAACAAAGCCTTAATCCCAAAATAATTTGGGGTCTACTAACGTTTGTGTCAAGGTATAACTTCAACAAATTATATTCACAAACAACAACAACAAAAAAACCTTAGTCCTGAAATGATTTAGGGTCATAAAAAACCCTCCGAAAAAGTAAAAAAAGAACATAACAAGGTAATCAGTAGAAAATTTTGATTAAAAAAAGGTGTGTAAGCTGAGAATAGGAAGAGTATATTCAAATGAAGTTTAAGAGAGTTTTAAAATAGTACCAAAAAAAAAACAAAATTAAGAGAGTTTTAAAGGATTGGTGAAAGTGTGTGAGTAATAACATAATGATTTGATAAAATCATGACACATCGTTAGACTATTTGTAAAAATTAAAAATTAAATTTTGATTGATATATAATGTAAACTTTGATACGAATATAATAAGATTGAAATAATCACGAAATATAAATAATCACGAAATATAATTGTAATAAAGCATGTGAATATTGTATACTATCCAAAATATTGTACACTATCCAAAATGAGAAATAAATATGATGATGGAAAAAGTTAATGAGCCATAAAAGCTAGGTATGGTAAATATAATCTAATAGGGAGTAATAGTTAAAAAATTTTATTTTTGACAGTGTAGGTTTTTATTCTATATTAAGTGAAACGCTAAATGACATCCTTATTTTACCGGGTAACGTCAACAAGTTAAAATGACTGGACGAATTTACCCTTTTCATATACTCTATGGTTTTCACCTCTCTAACTCGAGAACATTCGCTCTCCTCCTAACATATTAAACCACCACCGATCACCACTAATTAAGGGACATTCACCGGAGAAAATGTGGTGATATTTTTTTTGTATGTTCTGACAAAGTCGTAAACATTTTATTTTAAAACCAAGGTTGAATACACAAAAATTCGTAAACCCGCATGGTTCTACGAAATTTCTGGGCTGTTTTACCATGATATTCTTTAAAAACGGCTAGAAATTTCATTTAACCGTGTGGTGTTATGAAAAAAATTGGCGTTTCTGCCATGATAGTCCAAAAAAACAAACCCAAACGCCTAAACAATTAGAACTACCAGGGCAGAATCGCCCAAAACTTTCGTACACCCACATGGTTATACGAAATTTCTGGGCGTTTTCACATATAACTGTGCGAGTTTATAATTTTTTTTCGGCGTTCACCCATGATTTTCAAAATAAGTAGACACTTTGGTATTTCAAGAAAAAAAAATAAAAATTATTGTGGTGGTTTGTGTAGTGGGATGGTGGTAGTTTGTATGTTAAAGGGAGGAGGAGGAGGAGGAGGAGGAGGAGGAGGTGATGGTGGTGGTGATAGTAGTTTAGAGAGAGAGAAGGTAGTAAAATAAGGGTATATTCGTAAAATAACTTCTTTTTTTTTGCTGGCGTTAACTGGAGAATTGAGGGTGTTGTTTAACAACCCTCTAAATTAACTGTTGGTATAAAAATGCTAATAAGTCAATGATTTCCTTACAAAAGTTATAAGTCTTATGTTATACGTGTTTTAGGGTCTTTTTAGTTATTTTCAAGTCTAGTTCACTTGATTTTTTTCTTAATTAGTTTAATTCGGTTAATTATAGCTTAGTTTAGTTTCAATGTTGTTTTTTATGGGTTGTTCGGCGCTTTAATTTTATATGGTTTTCAGATCTTTTGGAGAACTCTGGAAGTACAAGAAGATTTTAGCACTTGGATCATGAGCTTTCAAATATATATCATAAGGCCAACACATTGGAATTAAGGAAGATGCTAAGTGGATACTAAAAGTTGCTCAATAATTAACAATGCTTCACTATTTTGATCATAACATATTATTAATTGCAATTCTAATTGGGTTGAAAAGTAAATTTCAAGAACTTAATTACCAATAATATATTACACGCATCAAACAAAGCTCCAAATCTCATGTTATGACCGTTGAGATGAGTGATATGCGAAGCAGCTAGAGGAGCACATCCGCGTGCTTTGAGAAGCATGCCCATGCTTGACGGAAGCATAGAGTGGCACGTTTGTGCCTTAGTGAAAATTATGAAGCTAGGAGAGGCACGTATGTGCCAGATTTGGACACGTCCGTGCCTGGAAGCATGCTATGGTGGTTTAGTCAGTCATTTTCCATCTTCTTTTTGCTAGCTCTTTCATTTTCTTATAAATATTGTTTCAGTTTTCCTATTTTATCTATCAAGCATTAGACTTAGTTTTCTCTCTAGACTTTTATTTTCATTGTAATTCAATATTTATGCACTCAAGTTTCAACACTTTGATTCTCATAATTCAAGATATGCTATTTTCTTATTCTCTTTAATTCCTTTAACTGTTAAATATAATTTCTATTATTTTTATTCTTGTTTCTATTAGGCTTAGGCCCTGTTCACTTCACCTTATTTCGCTGAATTGAAATTAAATTTACAAAAGTTAAATTATTTATATTGAACTTAAATTATTTTAAAACTTTATTTTTGCGGAACTGAAATATAAATTATTTGTAGTAATTCTCTATTATATTTCTTCTTTAAAGTTACTGAATTTTATTGAAGTGAAATTATATTTACCGAATTCATTTTTTTTTAATGATTTGAAATTGTTTATACTGTACCAAAATTATTTTTACTGAATATTATTTTTGTAGGGTGAAGTGAACAAGGCCTTATTCTTAATATGAGTGAGTAAATTTTTATTCTGAAATCTAGTGGATCCCGATTATGATTGATGCCTGAATTAATCCATTAAATTCTCTAATAATAATTGCAATTGAAATGTTTTTTGGATTCTGTCCATACCAATACTAGATTAGTGATGATTAATATTGTTATCAATCTATCGTTTTAATCACAACAAAAGTTGGGTTTTAAGGAATTTGAATGGATCAATTAAAGGTTTGGAGTTCTTCACATAAATAGTTGAATGGATGATTAGGAAGATGAATGATAGATTTGGGGAATACTCCTCAAATTTGAGTGTGTACCATTGATTAATTAATATATTAACCCGTCTTGTGTGTGGCTGGCACACTGTGTGGCCACTTATAAAAAGAACAAAGTAACGCCTATAAAACTGACGAATTAACCCCTGTAACACTACCCGATTTACCATAGTGGGCTATCACGCGCAATTGCTCAACTAGTTATATGCAATTATTACTTGCATTATATTTGTAGGTTTTCTTCATTGTCATTTCATGAATTATAATTTCAATTTTTGTATTGCTGCCGTCTATGGTTACGACTTACGAGTATGTATTATTCCTGTTAGATTTTTTCATTTTGAGTTTATGTGCTATGTGCTATGTGGGGTGCTTGAAACTGCGACCTAAAGTTTAAACACTACGAATTTTTCTAATGATTTATGCCATAATAACATATCTCACCTAAGTGTAGTTAAAACATCATAGCTTAGCTCAATATTGCCTGCTATAATTTACGTTGAGGTTACAAGTTCGAACTCTACCAACTGTATTTGCTTGGGAGTAGGGGATTCCCTTACCTCCCCCTCCTACTCTCAATCGTTATAACTTTTATAACACTGACGAAGTAACCCACCAAGTAACCCCTATTACACTAACGACATAACCCTTATTGCACTAACGAAGTAACCCCTATAATAATTGGCCATACGGTGTGGCCAGCCACATATGAAAACTTTGTGTTAATTTGTATAGGATTACAAGACTAGTGCTAATCACGTTATACGATAAGTATGCAAAATGTATCTTAAATCTGCGACAAATATTATCTTACTATAATATCCATTAATAAGTAGTGTGTTTAATGCCCTAAATTTGCATGATTCCACAGAAATAAACTTATTGTGATTAGGAAAGCCATTGATAACTCAAAAAAGACCTTTGGTATAATCTAGAGATTACTTTTCCTCTTTTTGATTAAATTTATATTTTGTTGATAGAATGACTATTGCATTGATTATATTTCATTCCTGGTGATGTTTGATCTTATATGTTTTTATAATTTAATTTCTCTTATTATTCAGATGAAATTTTGTTATTTAGTTAATTAGCTAGTTTTTAATTCTCAATATTTTGTTTGGTTACTTGCTTAGTTATTGCTCGAGTTTGATAAATTATCTAAAACAATAGTCTCTTAGAATCTGACCCTTACTTGTCCGCCTACATAATTAGTTATCTAGTTATGTATAATTTTTTATAGGTACGTGACACTTATGTAAAAAGGGAAATAGTACCTTAGGGGTATTTTGTTAAAAACTACTAATCTTTGAGTTAGAGGCCTTACTAGTGTAACAAGTATGTAATTTATGATAACCTAGACAACAAGAATTTAGAAACAATAATAAATGATTAATCAAAATTAGAGCGCAAAGTGCAAATAGAAAACTTTTTAGAGGAACAAACAGGCTAACGATTAAATTAAAACCGAGGAGGAAAGAATACCTCTATGATTAATCCAAATCGGAAATTATAACTTCAATAGAGGAAATGATTTTGGCACACTACAGTTGATTTTGGCACACCTTTTATATGAGAACACAGTTTTCTATGCTCTCTCACATAGGGGTGTGCCAAAATCAATTAATGGTGTGCTAAAATCAATTTCCCAATAGGACCAAAGCCTGCTAGTGCGTGCTTTCACAAACTAAATCTAGGCTACTAAGCCTAAAGTGTTAGGAATTAAGAATTAAGAAATTGAAATCAAATTGGAAATGTAAGTATTTGATATAATGTGTGATGATGCTGAATTCTGCTGGTTGGTTGTGCTTTTATAGAGATTTTGGGGGACAGTTTTCTAATTATGAGTTTGTAATTTCTCTTGTAATGGTTATTTTATCTTTGACGCTTCTTTCCTCCTTTTGTTTTAATCTGACTAGGCTTCTTTTATTTTAAACTCATTGACTTTACTGTTCCAAGCCTCTTTGACTTTTATGGGGCGTTTGGAATGTGAGAATGGGAGTTTGGAGAATTAAAGGTGGGAATGAGATTGAGAATTAATTGTTGAGAATAAATGAAAATATGCCAAAACCTTGTTGGATAGTAGTGGGTGGGAATATATGGGAAACAAATAATAATTTTACAAAAATACCCTAATTAGCATTTATTTTTCATTCTTTTCATTAATGGCAAAAATGTCATTTTATACTTGTTCCCACTCCCATCCATTTATTATCTACTCTCCCTAGGTAATAAAATGGTGGGAATTCACTCCCAAATATTCCCATCCCTAAACCTCCTTTTATTCTCATTCCCATCAAACAAACACTTTTTTTTTTCCTTCAATTGAGATTAAAAGTCCCAATCCCACCCTCAATTCCCACATACCAAACACCCCTTATTTTATGTAATTGTGTCATTGGGGTTGTACGTTGGTCCATTCTCCCAATTGGGTCCAGACCTTTAAAAATCAACAAAATTAAAATTTGAGACTAACATCGACAAAAAAGTACTTCCTTCGTGTTTTAATAAGTATTACAGTTTGACCAGCACATAGTTTTAAGCAATTAAATTAACTTAAATAAAATAAGCAGAAGTGGGGTAGTTAGAGTATAAAAAATTGTAAAAGAAAGATAGCAGAGTTAATAATTTATTGAAAAGTAATGAATGTGATAGTGATAAAGTTCTTAAAGTTTGAAGAACTTAGAACAAAAAAAAGTAAGAAGAATTTAGAAAAGAAGAGAGAATCGATTTTTATTGATTTCAGAGAAAATGGAATTGAATCAATGAATCTAACATCAACTAAACTCAAGCGTATTTATACTAGAACAATACAATTTCTAGAAATATTACAAGCTTGTAACAACCCCATAACAACCAACTAAAAGTTAGTTACAGGAAAGAATCAATTATGTTATGATGCATAACAGAATCTGTTATGCCTTCTGTTGACTTGTAACTTGGCACACGGATTGATGACTTGGCAGGAATGCTTGAGTCTCGGATTGCTGACATGGCTCATTATCCAACTCAGCTGTATGCAGTAAACAGGCAACTAAGGTTGTGATAAGTTGATCATGACTAGCAGCTTCAGCATATACTTCAATACCCCCCCTCAAGCTAGTGGGTGATTGAGTATCAATCATGCCTAGCTTGGATAAAAGCTGATTATGTTGAGGAACATAAAGAATCTTGGTAAAAACATCCGCTAATTGTTCCTTAGTTGGCACATAAACCAATTCAATCAAGCCTTCTAACACTTTCTCCCTTGTGAAGTGACAGTCCAATTCAATATGCTTGGTTCTTTCATGATGAACTGGGCTCTTACCAATGTGAATTGCTGACTGATTATCACACTTCAACTGTATGGGACCCAAATTAGGTACACCTAACTCTTGTAGCAGCCTGACTAACCAAGCAATTACTGAAGCAACAACTGCCATAACTCTGTATCCAGCCTCTGATGAAGACCTTGAGATAGTGCCTTGCTTCTTAGACTTCCATGATATAGGACTCTGACCTAGAAGCATAACAAAACCTGTAATAGACCTTCTAGTATCAGGGAAAGCAGCCCAATTTGAGTAAGAATATCCTTGCAAAACAAGCTTACCAGTAGACTGGATCATGATTCCTTGACCAGCTGTATATGCCACATATCTGAGTAGATGATGCAGAGCTTTAAAATGAGACATCCTAGGATTATGTAGATACTGACCGAGTGTTTGTACAACATAACATAAATCTGGACGAGTATGAGTCAGAAAATTCAACTTCCCAACTAAACATATGTACTGTGCAGGATCACCATAAGGTTCTGAATCATCTGCTTTCAGCTTCAAGGAAACAGGTAAGGGAGTTTTTGCAATTCTTGAGACATCTAGCTTACAATCTGTTAACAATTCCTTTGTGAACTTTCTTTGTGTAAGAACCACTCCATTTTCAAGCCTTGAGACCTCTATCCCCAAGAAATAATTCATCTCACCCAAATCTTTAAGGAAAAATTCAATTTAATAATCACAACTTTTCCCAATTCACTTTAAATAATCCCAACTATCGATTATTCTGTAATAATCAAAACTTTGATATGCGTTTTCTTTAAACAATTCCAAACCGGTCAACAAAAGTCAACAACCCATTATTATAGGTTGCTTAACACGTGTCAACACGTGATTGGTCCGATAAAATAAAAATAAAAAAAGAAACAAAAAAAAAAAATTACAAAATTTAAACAAGCAGCCACCAGCCACCAACGGTGGCCACCTTTCTTCCCAGCCAAACCCCAACCACCCCCTCCTAGCCTCGCCACCTATTTACGACCCCTCTTCCGTTACCCCAACACCGAAAATTTGTCCCCCACTCCAACCACAGCCACCGGGAAACAGCTACCTGAAACACTTTAAAAACGCTTGAAAATTACACCCGAAACAGCACCAAAATCGCACCAAAAAACGAGATAAATGCCTGAAAATACGCTTGAAAAAGTCCACCAAATACGTCTGAAAACCGCCAGAAATCGAAGCCCTTCGCTTGAAATCCTAACGTGAACAGAAACATGAACGCGCCTATGCCGTCGCCTGAAAACTACAGCCTGAATCCCAGAAAATTCGCCCAGAAATTGAAACCTAAAAACGAGAAAATTAGACCTGAAACTCGCAACCTTTAAACGTGTGAAACCACCGGATAACCGTAGGCGTCATTCGAAGCGCTCCTACGTTAAAGCATGCTGTGAATAGGCTTGGCACTCATAGGAAGTGAGAATTGACATACGATTAGGGACAAATCAAAGTAGGAAGCCGCCAACAAGTTAGGAACTTGTAAACCATTCACGGATCATTAAAAGGCAACCACGAAAAGGGACAACGATAGGCAACAACGATTGACCCGTGAAGGTTACACCCCAATCATAATCCATGAGATTACTAACTCCATATGGTTCGGAACCACGAAAGGAGGATCATGGATGATGGTACGAAGTTAGTCATGGAGTCACGTTCGCCCGTATTGGCCTTTACTCGATTCTTATTGTGAAAAGTGATTCCTGCGATCTCAAAGGAATACAAAAAAAGATTCAATTTGCTCCAAACTAGTATTAGGCTAAATTGGTTGAATGTTAATGCAACATATAATTCTAAAATATTGTGATCACTTGATTAAACAACAACATTAAAAAGGAACCTAAACCGGTTGTCCAAATTATCTTATTAGTTGTGATATTCTATTACATATTCCCTTTAAACATTGAATATGGTGATCAACAATAACAATAGAATAAACAATAATATTGGAAGCAATTTAACCATAATAACGTTAGTCAAATCAAAGCATAATAACCCTAATCATGATACTAGCAATATAAAATAAAATGAGTAATTAAATTAATTAATTAATTACTCACGTTCCGCGCGCTTCTTTAAATTGCTACATCATGAATAAATTGTTAGTAACTTCAAAGAATAATAAATCAAAATTGAAATAATTAAATTAAATAAAAGTAGAGTTGATTTGGTCCAAACCCTCAATCGGTTCTACCTTTCACGCTTTGGTTTAAGTATGGAACTTTGAGTGTTGTATGGACTCCGGGGAGTGCTTAGGGGATGTATTAATGAAGAATAGGGAAGGCTAGTGTTTAGGCTAGAGCATAAGAGAGAAAGAGAGAATGATTTGGTGTATAAGAGGGAAAGAGAGAATTATTTTGGTCTATAAGAGGGAAAGAGAGAATTGTTTGGTGCCCCGAAACTGAGAAATCAGCCTCATATTTGTAAAGAAGATATGAGGGGTGAAGCACGGAACCCTAGAATTGAAGCGTCGCGAAAGAATTAAACCTAAAAATTGCTGTGTCACGGCAGAATTGCCGTGACGTGGCAGAATTTGCCATGACGAGGCAAATGTTGCCTTGGCGCGGCGGAAATTGCCGTGTCGCGGCATTTTGGTTTTCTGGAAAATCGTCTAGGTTCATTATTATCTTTAAAAAATTTGCATTAAGCACGTGATAAATTAGGCGCCGTTTCAGAGTTACAAAATTTTTTAATCAGGCTTAATTAATATATATAACACGAAATGAATTAAAAAGGGTTTGGGCTAAAATGTGAGTTGGACTGAGTTTAAATAAACATTTCGACTGAACTGTTGACTGATTTGCAGGCTATGTTTGACTGAATGTGGGTTTTAAGCACTCCCAAGATTAAATACTTAACCCGACCAATAGTGGCGGTGAAAGGTTGTTCATCATCTGGTTTGGTTTTGGGGAGACATTTTTAGGTGTCTATAATAACTGAGCCGTCGTCAACCCTTCACCGGGCCGGTTTCGAATAGGGGGGGTTATGGGGAGATTAAGGGGGTTTCGGGGCTAGGTTGGGGTAGGGAGAAGGGAGGGGAAGGGGGAAAGGAAAGGAAGGGAGGTAGTAGGTGCCGAAAGCCGAAAATCGGGGCTGAGTTGGGAAGGTTCTGGCCACCGGTGGTGGTCATGGCTGTGTATTGGCTTAGGGTTTGATTTTTTGGTTTTTTTTTTTTTTTTTTTTTTTTTTTTGTTATTAATTTATTTTTTATTTATTAAATTTAATTTTTTTTCTTTTTTGAACAAATATACATGCGACACGTGGAAGTTCTATTTTTAAAAAAATAAAATTAACTCTTTCTTCAGGTTACCGGTAGTTGGGATTGAAGAAATAAAGCACAGGTAAAAGTTGGGATTATTGCAGAATAATCGAAATTTGGGATTATTTAAAGTATATTGGGCAAAGTTGGGATTATTAAAGTGTATTTTTCCTTATTAATACTGAACTTATTATGAAGAGTGTTTTTGAGTGACTGAACTTCCACATCATCTAGACTAGTGATAAGAATATCATCAACATAGACTGCAACAATGGTCTTGGAACTCTGAGTATCCTTGAGAAAAAGAGAATAGTCATTCCTGGATTGAGAATATCCCATAGAAATTAGCTCAGCAGTGAGCTTAGCAAACCACTGTCTGCTAGCTTGTTTTAAACCATAAAGTGATTTTTTGAGTATGCTGACCTTATTATCAGGATTATTTTTGAGTATGCTGACCTTATTATCAGGATTAGAAACCCCTTCAGGTACCTTCATATATACTTCTTCAGTCAAATCTCCATGAAAGCATTATTAATGTCGAGCTGATGTATAACCCACTAATTATTCACTGCTATACAAATCAAGCACCTCACAGTTGGTAACTTTACAACAGGCGAAAAGGTTTCTTGATAAGCAACCCCATATTTCGAGTGAAACCCTTAGCTACTAGCTGTGCTTTGAATCTCTCAATGGTTCCATCCTTTTTTAATTTCACTTTGAACACCCATTTGCAGCTAATTAACTTTTTTTTTCCTCCTTTAGGAAGATCAGTGAGCCCCCATGTGTGATTTGCTGTAAGGCATCTATTTCTTTATGCATTGCTTTAACCCATCTCTAATCTTGTGAAGCATCTAGATAGCTGACAGGCTATACCACCTTTACCATTTCATTCACTAAAGCCTTATGAGTACCAGGTAATTGATCATATTGAACAACATTGCGCCAATGTTGTTCTGGGAGAACAGGACACACATAATCTTTCATCCAACTAGGGGCAACATGAGGTCTTGTGGATTGTTCAATGGTATTAAAGTTAAGGTCAGGTTCAGGATTGAGAATAAGGGTAGTGTTTGTGGTTTCAGTGTTTGAGGTTTCAGTAGGTTTCAGATTCAAATTCAGAATCAGTGTGTAAATGCTTAGGTGCAGGTTCTAAAAAAGAGAAAACATCTGGATATTCAAATGTTGTCTCTAAGTCAAAGATAGTGTTTGAGGGTAGAAAAATGGGTTCAGGTTTGTGTTTGGTTGAAGAAAGGTGAAAAGAAAGGTGTTTCTCATGAAAGGTAACATCCTTGGAAACAATGATTTGAGAGGTTTCAAGATTAAGCATTCTGTATGCCTTTTGATTTGGTGGTTAACCAATCAAAACACATGGAACAACTTTAAAATCAAACTTCGACTTGTTAGCCTTGAGTGTTGACACATAACCAAGACACCCAAACACTCTTAGATGACTCAAATCCACCTTGACTTTGTTCACCTTTTCATAAGGAGTCTCAAAATCAGTAGATTTTAAAGGCATTCTATTGATTAAGTAAGAAGTTGTTAATAAGCACTCACCCCAAAATCTAACAGGTAATCTAGACTGAAAATAAAGTGCTCTAGCAGTCTCAAGTAAGTGCTTGTGTTTTCTCTCAACAGTCCCATTTTGTTGAAGTGTGTCAGCACAACTCTTTTGGTGTTTAATCTCAATTCCTTGTTAAACACTCAAAATTCTTCCTTCACACAACTCTTTACATTATCTGTCCTTATACACTTCACTTTCAGATTGTATTGAGTATCAACAAATATCATAAAATTGGACAGAATATCAACTGAATCACTTTTATTCCTCTTATCATAAATGTCCAAGTATTTCTTGAAAAATCATCAACTATTGTAAGAAAATAACTACAATTGTCATGAGTTTTCACCGTATAAGGTCCCCATACATCAACATGTATCAACTCAAAACATTCACTAGTCTTAGAATAACTAGTGGGAAAAGATTTCCTAGTTTGCTTTGCTGTAGGACAGACTTGACAAAACACTTCACAATTCTTTCCTATTTTTGGCAAAGCTTTATTAACAAAATGTAATTTGTCAAATGGTAAATGCCTTAATCTCAAGTGCCAGAGCTTAACATCTTCACTTATTGACACAAGAGCTTCATGATCATTCTTCAAACAGGACTCCTTATTCTCAACACCAACTTGGTCAAAAACTGCATACAAGCCTGATTCAAGCCTACCAAGAACCACTGTACTTCTCTGAGAATGATCCTGAATCATGCATTTATCATGTGTGAAAACTATGTCACAAGATAAATCTTTACACAATTTATGAGTAGAAATCAGATTAAACTAAAATCATGATACCATGATAAAGTTCTTAAAATTTGATACCATGATAAAGTTCTTAAAATTTGAAGAACTTAGAACAAAAAATAGTAAGAAGAATTTAGAGAAGAAGAGAAAATCGAATTTATTGATATCAGAGAAAATGGAATTGAATCAATCAATCTAACATCAACTGAACTCAAGCGTATTTATACTAGAACAATACAACTTTTTAGAATATTACAAGCTTGTAACAACCTCATAACAACCAACTAAAAGTTAGTTACAGGAAAGAATCAATTATGTTATGATGCATAACAGAATTTGTTATGCCTTCTGTTGACTTGTAACTTGGCACGGGGATTGATGACTTGGCAGGAATGCTTGAGTCTCAGATTGCTGACATGGCTCATTATCCAACTCAGCTGTATGCAGTAAACAGGCAACTAAGGCTGTTATCAGTTGGTCATGACTAGCAGCTTCAGCATATACTTCAATAGATAGGAAATAGATACAGTAATAAAAAAAGTAGTAATGGGTTTGAGTGAGGACCATAAAAAAAGAGAGATATAATATTAAAATGTAACTATTTGCCAAAAAAAAAGTATAACACTTTTAGAACATGATCACATTTGGTAACCGTAACACTTATTAAAACATGAAGGAAGTATGTAAATTTCTGAAACATAAGAATTACTCAAATGCACTATAATTTTAAGTGAACCCCTCACGGCCTCACATGCCCGTAGCTGGAAGTTCACATGACGTAGGGTACATAGTCTTCTTGGCCGGTTGCCATTTTTCAAATATGTACTCATATTATTATTATACTTCACAACTCACTACTTTGATCAGTCATCATTTTTGCTAGTATCCACCACAAGCTGACCAATCCAGCCTTCCAGGTGCTACATATTGACAAAAAAGACCAATTAATATTCTTTCATCCACTAAAAATAAGAGGTTACCCAATCAAACTACAAAAAAATGGCATGTTAGCACGATATATTAGGAGTACTCATAATTATTGACTAAAAAAATAATAACAATAATAATAATAATTAAGCTGGCCATGTGTGAAGCTTAAACCTACTATATATAATCCCTTCACCCCGTGTGTTACTCTCCATCATTCCAAACAAGTAATGCCATAAAATTACATCCTCAAATCTAGCTAACTACCAAATTTTATGTACTCGTACGTGTACCAGCAATTAAAGATCTAGTGATTACATACAACAATATATTTCATTTTTATGATTTATATCAACTTCGCCGATAATTAATCTCTCTTTTGTTTCCTCGCAACCATCCTTAACTCCCCCCTCGCTCTAGTGGGAGGTAAGGGTGATCCGGAGGTGCTAAAGTGAGAACGATCACGGTATACAAAGTGGAGTCATCGGAAAATATTGATATTGATATTGGTATTGATATTCATATTCACATTCGTTTCGTGCAATGGAAACATTGATGCAATGGGAAAATGGTATGATGAGAAAAAACAAGCCGACATCGATATCATCCTCATATTCATATATGGAGTCTGAAGTCATAATGTCTAAGTTTTGTCAAGGGATATCGAGGGTCCTCTCTGAATGGAATGGCTTGCAAATGGCCATCCAAAATGAATGGGGTGGCCATGATTCTAACCAAAAGTCCCAACAACTTGTTTTTGATATCTTCTCTTGGTTTTGTCAATCTAAAGGTATTTATTTTTGTCTATTACTTCTTCAGTTTATTTGAATTTTTTATACTATTTTTAATTGACGTAATTTTTTTTTTTAAATTAGCAATATATGTGTAACAATGAATTTTAACAAATTATAGAAAGTTAATACTTTAAAATACACATCCAGATTAATCTATTATTACGTAACACTTTATATAAAATATATGTACGTCGTAATTAATTTATATATATAAAAGATTTCTAGTTATTAATTTTATTTTTCTAGTCAAATTGAGAATATAATCATTGGGAATACAAAAGGAATTGGAAGAAGTATGTAATAATTAATAATATAATTTACTAATTTACTAATTTTTCAATAAAATAAAAATTTATTGAATTTTTAGTGCATTTTCCCCTGTTTTTCTCCTTTTAACGGGTATCATTTTGTTGCAATTTCAGGTTCATTAAGTGTAGAAGAATTGGAAAATTTTCTTCATGAAACTATGTTATTTTCCTTCAACACAGACATTGAAGATGGTAGCATTGAAGAGGTATATTAATTTTATGACATTTCCTTAACACCAAAAAAAAAAAAAACAAAAAAAAAAAAAAGAAAAAAAATCTTATAAGAAAATAGGTCAAATTAAAACTAAAATTTTATGTAATTGTTAGTTACAGGTTGCAGAGCAATTGATGAACATGCATGAAGGATGCTTGAATGGGTGCTATACATAAGTTGCAACTTTCAAGCTATTTCATCACATCTACTAATTACTTCAGCTTGAAGATCAACTAGTATAATAAGGTGCTCAAAGCTAAGGTAAACAATTGGTTAACCTTTTTAATTATGTATTTTCAAGTAGTTTATAAAATGATTTTTTCCTTCATTCAAATAAAATTATTCTTGCATTCTACTACTACATACTTGTATATCATAACAACTTCTCTCAAAATGAATATGAATAATAACATTTTCACAAATACTTAACGATTTTAGACACTTTTTTTTATTTTTCTGAATGCGTCTACAGACTACAATGATGATGAGGACCTATTCGTTGAAAACTTGGAAAGGGCAAGAAACAGTTAAGGAGTACTCCCTCTGGTCCTTTTGGTTTCTTAGAGGCGTATTATTTTTGACAGGTGCATCAAGATCCGTATCCATGTATTGTGTAGGGTAGACTACACAAATTAGAGAAATTGTAAAATTCTGAAATGTCGCCATGTATGATGTTATGGTACTCGAAATTCAATAGAGTGCTAGACTGATCTCAAGTTTTTGCGATTTGAACTGAATGATTTTAGTTCATTCAATGATTTTTTTTTTATTTAAACTTTTACTTTTTAGCTCTTTTCCTTTTGGAATAAAAAACTATTCATCTAACTTATTTCAATTGCAAGCCTAACTTATTCTTGAGATTTCATACAATCGATCCGTAATCCACCAAGCTTTATTAAATACAAGTGTTTAAGAAGAATATTAGATTAAAATAGTGTGTATTTACCTTCTAATTCTCAATGATGAGATTGGTGACTCTCAAATTATGCTTCACGGAAATGGTGGCCCTCTTGAAATTGAACTAATTTTTGGGCCCGTTCTATGCATGGCAGTTTATAAGTTATCATTTATACTTAGGGGCCGTTTGGTTCACACAGGGGAATCGGAATGGAATAACCAAAGGGAATGAAAGAGAATGGAATGAAAATCCATTCCATGTAGTGTGTTGTTTGTTTTAAAAATATAAAGGGAATCACCCCACCACAACACCACCACCAACACCACCACAGCGATGGCCGAGGGAAAAGCGGTAAGGTGGCTGGGTGGTGGTTGTGCCGTGGGGGTAGGGTAGAAGGGTGATGGCTGGTGTAAGCATGGTGGTGTAATGCTGGCTAAGGAAAGGGAATGGAAAAGGCTAGGGGGGGGGGGTGGGGAATGAACTTAGAGGGATTTGGGGGAATGAAGGGGGTAAAGGGGAATGGAAAAGTGGCCTAACAAACAACAATAAAGGGAATGATTCCCGTTGATTCCCATTCCCTTTGTTGAATACCCCCAACCAAACGGACCTTAAAACTTACAAATTACTTGAATAACTTTATTTTATCGTCTTTTGACATATTAGAAAAATTGATTTAAAAAATTGTTTATTCAAATTATCTAATTGTATGGTAGTTAATCAATGATTGGTTAAAAAAAAAAAAAAAAAAAAAAAAAAAAAACCTAATTAACAAACCATGTCATAATTTTATATTTTTAAATCAAATATGAAGCTCTTTACCAAATGAGTTTCTCTTAGAGTGGTGCGCTTAATATCTTGAAAATAATGACTCTCCTCCTCCATCTTTCCTTTAAAGAAATGACCCCATGACATGCAATCAATGTTATACTATGAAATTTCCATAATATTCTTACACAAAACTCTTTATTTTTCTTGACATACTCAAGTCTCCTTTTTTTGTAGACTAAATTTTTTTTCCTTTTCAATCATCATCTTCGTTATAGAAAATTTTACATAGAATTTAGAGAGTGTAGATACCTGATTGTGTCTCCCCAAAAACCAAACCCAGTGATGAGTACCTTTCACGTCTTTGATTAACGAGTTCGGTAAAAAGTTGAAGAGACTCGTGAAGTTCCCTTAAGACTTGACCATATTCCTAACCTTTCCTAAAATGTTTTAAACCAAAATCATTAATTTCGTGTCTTTAAACCCAAAATCATTCATTTTGTGTTCAACTCATAAAAACGTCAAAATCAGATTATTTTGGACCTTAATACTGGTCCAATTATTGTTTAGTTGGATGGATATTGAATAGAGCTTTCTGACGATATATTATAATCCCAAATCCGTCTTAAAACGAATAAGTTATGGCCAAAATACTAAACCGAGCCCAAACTGAACTTAAGTCCACCTTATCTACGACCCAATGATCATGTGATGGTCTAAATACCATATTCCCAATCCTAAACCAATTAGGATTCTTTAGGAACTTCTAGAGTCCTTTAGAAGTTTCTAATCTATCCTTTCTGAAAAGATAAAGATCAAAGAGTTTGAGGTTGAATAAAACTCCTCTTTTAATAATCCTAAACTAACACTGTCCCACTATTTCAATCATATCTTAAATTATACAAAAGATATAAATTTACTTTCAATTGGGTTGGAAAGTAGACTTCTAGATCTTTCCAACAATATATTATTTATCTTATTCCAATTTCCGGATCAAAGGTTATGATTAAAAAAAATCGCAAAAATTGCTGTCCAACGCGGCGTGATAGTTCCATCGCACTGTGATGGACTCTGTCGTGCCGCGATACTCTTATCGCGCCGCAATGAAACCTGTTTTACTCTGATTTGAATTCTGATCTTTTCTAATCAATTCGACTCTCTTTTTTCCTTATAAATAGAGGGCGTTTTACATCGTTTCAGATCACCAACAATCATCATCAATACCCTCTCTAATATTTTCTCTCTCTCTCTTGATTCTTTATGTTCTTAGCCTTAGCCTAAACACATCCCAAACACACATCCTTGATACTCTCTCCAATTAATCACCATACCTCATTCACGAGATTTGAATACTCCTTGCCCTCCTCGACGTTGCCTTCGACCTCGACGTGAAAGGTTGATAGTTCTGAGGGTTTGGTCCCAAACCTATATTTCAATTCATATTTGATTTATTTAATTTAATCTTTCTTGAAGTTTACTAACGTCTGTATTGTTTTTATAGAAAGAAATACAAAGCATCAAAGTAAGTAATTCGATTACTTAGTTATTCTTTTGATATAGAAATCATGCTTAGAATCTTATGTTAATTCCTAGTATCATGTTAGGATGTTGATTTTGATTCCTAGTATCATGTAAGGATGTTGATTTTAATTCCTAGTATAATGTTTAGGGTGTTAACTAATATTTCTAATATCATGTTGATAGCATCATGATTAGGATAATGCTTTGATTATGATTTTTATTAGTGACATGCTAGGATTGTTATTAATCCGTTTAGTATCATGTCTAGGATCTTACTATTAATGGTTTTGATGATGATTTTATGATGATGATTGTTGTATTGATCATATGTTGCTTGATTATTCATGATTTATTGTTATTGCTCGATCACGCCCCTTTTTGCAGGTTTAAAGGAATTTGTAATTGAAATCACGCCTAATAAGATTAGTAATAATTTAATTTAGGCTTAATATGATTTTAATTCAAGTAATCACCAATAATAAATTTGATTGTCCATTGATAATCAACCCAACGTAGATTAAATATGCTTAGGATTAATTTGATGTATGTATGTTGATTGAAAAGCGCACATGAATATCATAAGAATTAAGTAGAGGCCGATTTAGGGCGGGTCCAATCTCTTTTAGGTTGGATTTGTACCATCATCCCCGAACATCAAGTCATGGTTCTGGACCACTGTGGAGTTACAGATCTCTATGATCGTGAATGGGGTGTAACCTTCACACTTGTGAATGGTTTACAAGTTTCTAAAACTTGTTGGCGACTCTTTTATCTCTAGCTTCCTTCCCTTTGGACGCCACCATGCTTAAAAACATGATCATAGTGGGGCTCAAATTTGAGTTTGAAAAATTCCTTACAAAGAGATATATATTTCTCTTTTTTTTTTGGAACTTAGGTAGTGATGGGAAAAAAAATTTAATGGAAATTTTGTATTTAGATTAGAGATTGCAGCGGAAAGATAAAGGTTCAATGAATTAAATGACGAATGTGATTAAATTGAATTGAAAGATAGAGGGAGAACAGGAAAAAATTAATAACATTCAATTTGTTGGATAAGTGGAGGTTATAGAATATAAAGAGTTATTGAGGAATAAAGTGGAGAGATGGATCGAAAAAAGTTCTTTGTAAATCTAAGAAAAGAGAATGTTCAAGACAAAGGTAAAGGGGGAGGAGGATATGTGGCAACTTTGGTTTGTGTTTTTAAATACTAAGTAAAGATATATACTAAACAAGAAAAAATTGATACTACCTCCGTTACATATTAGTTGCAACTTTGGGGTATTATTTGTGAGATATAAAAAATTCCAAATTTGCAACAGATATGTAATGGAGGTAGTATTAATAATCTCAACTTTTCTCCATGTTGTAGACACCTACTTTTGGCCTTCTGTCCCGACAGGAAGTGCAATGATGTTACAAAAACTCGTTCTTCATGCTAGGTCAAAGTTGAAGTGTTTATGGACTCTGAAATGCAATATGAAGTAAGTTAGAACTTGTATTTGAGACTAAATTATCTTAGAGCCTATTCCGATTAATAATTAGGCCTAAAACGTGTTCATACATGTTTAATCTTAATTAATAACGGACCCAAATGCGTCAAATGCAATGATTGGATCCAATGGATCTTACATTGTTGAAACCTGACGAATAATAAACCACATGATATCCATTCATGGATGATACATATGGATAGCCCTTCCAAAGAGCTTTCCAACGGTATATTATAAGCCCAATTCCGAGTTAAAACAAAGATGTTATCATCAAAATACTAAACCAGGCCCTAAAACCGACATCCTTGCACTCAAACGGCCATATCTTTTGATCCATACAAGATTTTAACCTAGTCCTAACAGAATTGAAAATTAGACATTCAGAGCTTTCCAGTGATATCTTATTTGCCTTAATCCAACATTGCAATCAAAAGTTATGAATGTTTTAAAAACGCGTTTTCATATAAGGCAAACCGCACCGCGCGCAACACTCAAAGTTGCGCGTGCCTGTCGCGCGCAAGGCGTAGAGTTGCGCGTGGAACTCATATGCCTTGAGCGCGGCACTCAACGCGACTCTGAGAGTTGCGGGTTCCACCTGACGTCGCGGCTCTAAAACCCTAAACCTAGACTCCTACGCCTATAAATAGGGGTCTTCGCTTTAACCTAATTAAAGACAACGGAAAAAATCAAAAATAAAACCCTAGAATTCTAAAACACCTCAATCTCTCTTGCTATCACACTATTTTTCTCCTCTCTTCCCATATACTCTCCAACCTTAATTTATTCCATTGAAGTCTTGGAGGTACGAAGAAGAAGGAAGGTCTATAAACATCCAACACAAAGATCTAGCAAACAAAGAAGAATAGTTAGTTTCCTGAGCACCTAGACAAATCACTTTTCTTTTCTTGTTTAAATAACTTTAATTGATTAATTAGTGTTGTTTGATCACTTTAAATAAACTCTAATTAATTAATTTCACATAGTATTCCCGCTTTAGTAAAAGACTAGAATTAAATAAATTAATTGATTGTTTTATCACCTAAATCAAGGCGAATCTTGTTTATTTATTGTTCTTTTCACGAATTTGGAATAAATGAGAATAACGACAATAGTTAGTTACAATGTAATCTTTGTATGAGTAATGTGTGTAAATAAAATCAACTAACTTAGTTTTAGGTATCGCGTTGCACACATTGTTTTGTGATGAAATTGTGAAAAAGGAAGAGCTAGTAGAGGTAGCACTTGGGCTAGAATAGCGATTCCCCCCTAAAGGGAACGTTATTTTAGTACTCTCGCTCCCGAACTCATTTCTGGTACAAGCAGACCAATTTGGGCATGGATAATCTTATGATTCATGCTAATTATCCCTTGAACTCTACTTGGGAGAAAGGCATGAACAAGGTTTATGAGTTATCCTAAAACTCATTGGCGACTCCTTATTAGTTTCTTACAAAAAAGCGTAATGATAGAATCAATTCCAATTCAAGGTCCCCCAAATAGTCAGGAATTCAAATACTAACACACCTTACAAAAGTGTAAAGTCCTAGGCTTTAAAGAGCCATGAGCATAGAGGAAGTGGGATCCTCAACGACGGGCTACCCTCCTCACAGTGGCGACTCTGCTGGGGACTTAGAGGCTACAAGATTAGTTCTTAGTTATGGTTCAAGGTTTCCAACTTAGGTTACCTGTGAGTTGTAACGAGGGCTAACTTGGATAATCTCTAGTTAGAGAGCGAGATTTGAACGCATAATGTCTTCCTTTTTCACAAAAGTAAAAGTCAAACAAGCAACATTGCATTATGCATAATCATAGCACCTTCTAACCATTGGGGATTGGCTAGCTCATTGACTAGGGGTTGCCAACACCAGGCTTCTATATATCCCAAAATCAATAACAATCATCCCACCCATATCGCCAACAAAATGTTTGGAGAACTATGTCATGGGTCAACACGTGGAGTGTTTGATTCGTGCATCGTTTCTTAAGATATAGTACCTTTGGACACCCAAGCTTTAACCTTAGAACGACAATATATGCTTTGACGGCTCCTTTTATGTGCTTATGTGACTACATGAATTTGTGCTTATATGCTTCGTATCTAATCTAATCAATTCCAACTTGTTACATAGAGATATTACAAAATTCGAAAAAATTGTTGTTCGACAAAAAAAAAAAAAAAAAATGTCGAACCTGCCAGGTGGCGCGCGCAACTGTTAAAGTTGCACGCGCCCTCCAAGCGCAAGTCCAGAAGTTGCGCGCGGCCCTTCCGCGCAACTTTGAGTCTTGCGCGCGCCCACTGTTCAACGTTAACTTTGACTCGTTACGAGCATTGTTATACGAAGAAAACGATATTACCGCCTCAAGGTTAATCGTTAAGTAGGTGCTAATAATCTCTTTGGCTAACAATGTTGTCTAACTTAGTTGCTTTTACTTTGTCTTTTCTTTTTTTTTAAAAAAAAAGATCCAAAAACATGTTTTTTATCGTTCTTTTATTTTTGCGTTTTCGCAAAAAAAAAAAAAAAAAAAAAAAAAAAAAAAAAGTATGTTGCAGGTGCTACTCTTGAAGTTGCGCACTTTCTACCTTAGCGAAAGACGGAAAATTGCGTCGATACTGTTTTCGATTATGATGATTCATTCACGTACCTTTTAATCGAACTAATGACATTACTTCTTATAAGGTTCGTCATTAGAAGTTTGCATCCTTTAATAGGACGTCATTAATATTCCCATTCTTTAACGTGCCTATTTTCGTGGTCGTCGTCTTTTAATTGTAATTGGTCAACCTTGACTTAAGAGTATAATTTATTTACCTCTTCTATGGTTTAAAAAGAAAATCCCAAGAACCTTAATTACTTGGGATGATTTCCTCACACAAAAAAAAGAAGAGAAATAGAGCGGAAAAAAAAAAACATGAAATTGTTCTAAAAAAAGAGTATGATACAAAAAGAGAAACTCAAAAAATATTATTCTCAACAAAAAAAAATAAGAAGAAGAGAATAATGAATGATAAAACCGAGAAAATGATTTAATTATTTCTTAGGTTTTATGTTCGGAGGAAACCATTCTTTTTAAGCAAACAGTAATTATCCTTTAAAGATGAGCATTATGAGAATCTAAAAAAAAACAATAAATCTCTATTGTTATCTAAATGGTCAAGTAATACGTTCTTATATATTGATCATTTTAAGGAGTATGTTTGGGTCGATTAATATCTCTAAAAATTTGATAAGCATTTTCAATCCAACTTTCTTTTCTTTCTCTTCTACCTTTTTCGAAAACAGTTTATTTAGAGTAAAATCCTTAGATGATTACCTTGTAGAAGTCAACACAAATCATGACATTCCATTAATGATTGTTCGTGAATTTTTTGACATTCTTCATCAACAAACTTGCTTAAAGTGAATTTGTATTAAAAGGATTAAAAAATATAATCAAATTTGACTTTTGTTCGTTGTTTGAATGCTTGGCAGAAAATGTTTTAAGTGAACACGCTCAATTTCTCGTGATACACATTACTAGGTCATTTTCCACATTCCCATCCTAGTCCAATCATGGGTAACAAAGCAGCATTGGAAAAATTTAGAGAGGAACTCCAAAACCTAAAAGGCCCTATGAGAAGAAGAAGCCCAAATTAAGGCTCAAGAAAAGTAGAAAAGGCTAAAATAAAAGCAGAAAAAGAAGAAGGAAAAATTCTGAAGGAAAAAGCATGAGCCGAAGGAGTAGAGGCCTTGGAGAAACTTGTCCTTCGAGCTAGCTTAGAGACTAAGTTCTTCAATTATGAGCTTTCACCACAAACTAGTGGCAAGACTCTCCCAGAAAATTTCTTGACTATGATTTACCAACCTTTCAGGTTACAGACAATCCTAGGACTCACTTAATGAGCTTTCTTGGAATTTGCATTGAAAGGGGTTGAGCATGGCTTATAGGCATGTACTTTTCCTCTTTCATTAGACCCAGCTGCTAGATCATAGTTTTATAACCTCAATGCAAAACAAACTTCCACTTGGAGTGACGTTGTAAAAGCATTTTTAGCCCAATATGGAGGTAACATCGAGCTCACAACTACCTTGCGCGATCTTGAATTACTCAAGCAAGGGGAAGAAGAAGGCTTCATTTACTTCTTTTCCAGGTGGTGATCAAAGGTTGCTCTTCTTTCACAAAGACCTCCAGATCATGAACTTGTCCCAAAGTTCATAGACAATATGTCTCCACCATACAAGTGCCATTAACAATACCTTGGTTTAGACACATTTCAAAAAGTCTATACTGTGGGAACATTAATTGAAAGGGACTTGATAAATGAAACCATGATAGATGGACTAGATATTTAGAGAGGATCTCACCTACGTTGAAAACAGACAAAGCTCAAAGACGCAATCTTAATAAGTTGTCAACAATTCAAGATGTAGCACTCTAGGTCTTGTTTTGTGTCTTTCCTTTTTTGTTTTCTTTACGATAGACTAAGAGATTCATGTTGTCGAATCTACTTATTATGTACTCTCATTAGTTAATGAATAAAAATTTTATTTTCAAGTATGTTTATTTTGTTATCTTTTCAATCACTTTATTGTTATTAGCTCGAATTAAATGAAATAAAAATAGGAAAAATAAAAAAAGACATACATACTCAACACTTCAAAAATCTTGATGAGCTTTGGCTTACAAGATTTATCGAATCAAAATATGCCCATTTTTGGCCCACTAAGAAGAGATATGATGATTACACCAACATAGGAGGCAACTTGAAACTCCACAAAGATGATCCCATGTTTTTTAACCTTAGAACAATTCCATCTTTTTGGTAGCCCTTTTGAGTCTCGTCAATTGAGCCTTACTTATTCAACCTACATTATTCCAAACCTTGGGATGGGAATGGTGCAAAGAGATACAAATGAAAAATTGGGGGAACGAAACATAAGAAGGGGACACAAAGTTAGTCTAAACCTAAAAAGGAAAGATCCAATGCAAAAGAAAAAATTGTTCTAAACCCAAAACCAAACTTGTTAAAAAAGAAGCAGAAAAAAAAAGAAGAAAAAAACAAAAGGAGAGAAAGATAGGACAAGGACAAAGGTACCCAATGTAGGAGTTGTTGTACAAAGTAAAAAGGTTTTAATTTGAGAAGCACCAAAAGTAAGGGATTAAGGGAGTATACTTGAGCCTGTCCATTCTTCATAACCCCAAGCCTAGCCACGTTACAATCTTGAAAAGGCCCTCCTTGAGGTAGATCATAACCATGTACCACAAAAATCATCATTCTATAAAAAAATATGGCTAATCTTAGGCCTTTGCACATATGGACCTACTATTGAGTAATTATGCCCATACATAAAGTGCATGAAGTGTTTAGCAATGATTAAAAAATTGAAAAAAAAAGAATTGGATGATTTGATAGCCATTGGCTTGATTACATCGTTTTAATAAAGTAATCAAATCAAATTAAATTCGATGTTTTCCATATCCTTTGCCAAGAAAAATAGGTGACTATCACTTTCAAAAATAATCATCTTATTTTCTTTTAATAATAGTGCTATTTATTACCAAGGTGATTCAAGTTCTATATACATTGTTTAGAAAAAAAATGAGTGAATACAGTAAATTGATTTGATATATTGACAACCTCGACGGCAACTTTAGATGTCTTTTACAACTCTTAAGTATTGGTCTTGTCACCTATCATGAGCAACTAATATGTCCGCCTGCGTGGGATATCTTCATCCTCTCTAAGCGAGGAACATCGATAGAACATGATCACTACATGAAAAAATGATCGTTATCGCTATTACACGTATACCTCACTGCTAAGTCATCACGATGATTCAAATATCAAGTCAATAATCCTTACTTTTCGAAAACATGTCTTATTATCTTTCTTTATTCTTCTATGGGAAAGTTGGATTCCCTTTCCTTTTTATGCAAATCCGTCTTTTTTTGTTTATTTCTTTATTGGGGGGTAAGTCGGGATGATCCCTCCCATTTGGCAACTAGAATACTTAAAAAATAGTATAATTTTTTGCTCTTTGCCTCAAACTGGAGGCTAAAAAAGCCAGGACATCCCCACTTCTCTCTATTTACAAATTTGAACACGCTATTTATGCTGCGAAATCAATGTCATGCAAATCTTATTATAAACCATCTTAACAACTTTAAATGACAAGGGAAGAATACTACTTCCTATTATTGACCAAGATAATTAATTATGTTACTTGATCAAACAATTCATGATAAATATATGCGAATTTCTATTATTGAAAATACAAATCCTGGAGCTTAAAACATGAGAAACATACCCTAGCATATGTAGACATGAAAAAGCCACCTAAGTCTACACTTGGGGGCTACAAAAATATAGGTCTCACCTTAACTTTCGTTTTGAAATGAGACTATAATTTGGAAAGTGATTCGAATGATTTTATAAATTATTTAACACTCCATCAAACCTAAGTTTGATAAATATTCATTTTCAAACCATGGTGCCTGCTTAATGGGATTAACTCACTTTCAATTAGCAAAATATGACAATGATGACAAACACTAAAAAAAGGAGAGATAACAAGAGTTTGCTCACATTTTCATATCTTTTTTGAAATAAGTTGCAAATTACAACTTGCATTCATCAATTTTGGACAAAAAATGTCATACTCAATTACGAGCTAGGCTTTTCTTTCCATTTTGGGTCCAGTTTCGAATATAACATGTTTATGTATTTTGCGTACTAGAAATAGTAGCTTCACTTTATTTCAAAACAAACTTTCATTAAATTTATTGGACCCTCTTCAAATTTTGAATTCTAGTTCGAAATAACGTATTTCCTACTCTCTAAATTCTCTTTCTGAATTGTGTTTCATTTTCTCAAAATAAATAAATTTTCAGATTTTCCATAACCTTTTGGACAATACATGTATATACATAAATATTTCGAAAAGGAATGAACTAAGATTCGACTTCTTCTTAACTCAAACTTGTTCTCGCCTAGTTATCCTACGAATATTGGCTTAGGGATGGTAAACAAACCACCTACAAGACCAAAATCAAAGATTGATAAGAGCGAAGAAAATATTTGATGTTCTAAATCAACTTTGAGAATAATATCACCGCAATAATCTTTACAAACGTTTTGGCATCAGGTAAAGATTATTAAACCTTAACTACAATTGTTTTGGTTTATAAGCAAGCAAGAACTAAATTGCTTCCTTAAACATGACTTTAGCTAAAAATGTGTAAGCCATGTCATTATCCTAAAATGTTCTCAGAACGCAAAGCATGGGATACGTAGGCCCATTCCCACATCATGATGATATGAATGGCCTAAACGATAACAAGTCATTGGAACTACCCCAAATTGGAGGCTCCAAGACTGGAGAAATAGCAAGAACGTGCATATCCTGACCCACAGGGGGCTCAAACATTCACAACGGAAAAAAATGAAATATTCATGTCATTCAAGCTACTTTCGAGAATCACCTAAACTATAAATGGTTTACATAGATCTCGAGCCTTACAATTTTCAAATGCATCATAATGATTTAATTATCATTTTGTTCCTTTGAAAACTATGTTTGCAACTAAACTTGGCCATAAAACAAACGACAAACATATCACATATTCAAGCCATTTTTCAAGTTCAACCTCAAAAATTAATCTTAGTGCATAATTATTGTTTTTTTCAATACTTCAATTTACTCTAAGGATTAGAGAGTATGACTAGTATAGAGTGAAAGAAACAAAACCATGCGTAGGGAATTTTTCGAAACTCAACTCTGAGCCCCACTGTGATCATGCTTTTAGGTATGGTGGCGTCCATAGGGAAGCAAGCTAGAGATAAAAGAGTCGCCAATAAGTTTTAGGAACTTGTAAACCGTTCACGGGTGTGAAGGTTACACCCCATTCACGATCACGGAGATCGCTAACTCCAAAGTGGTCCAGAACCATGACTGGATATTCGGGGATGATGGTACGAATCCAACCTAAAAGATATTGAACCGCCCTAAATCGGCCTCTACTTGATTCTTATGATATTCATGTGCTCTTTTTGATCAACATACATACAATTAATTAATCCTAAGCATATTTACTCTACATTGGTTGATTATTAATGCAAAATCAAATCTATTATTGGTGATCACTTGAATTAAAATCATATTAGCCCTAAATCAAATTATTAATTATCTTATTAAGCGTGATTACAAGTATAAATTCCCTTTAAACCTGCAAAAAGGGCGTGATCAAGCAATAACAATAAATCATGAAATCATAGCATGTCACTAATAATAAAAATCAAAGCTTTATCCTAAACATGATACTAGAAATCACAAAGACATCCTAACATGATACTAGGAATTAAAATAATATCCTAAGCATGATTTCTATCAAAAGGACTAATTATGTAATCGAATTACTTACTTTGATTCCTCGTATCTCTTTCTATTAAAACAATACACACGTTACTTCAAGAAAGAATAAAATCAAATAAATAAATCAAATAAGAATTGAAATATAGATTTGGTTTGTGAAGGAGGTATGGTTTGTGATTGGGAAAGTATCAAAGGATGTGTGTTTAGAATGTGTTTAGGCTAAGGCTAAGAAAAGAGAGAGTGAATAAGCTTATAGCTTAGAGAGAGGATTAGATGATGATTATTGGTGAATGAAACGGGGTAATACGACCTCTATTTATAAGGAAAAAAGAGGGTCGAAAGATCAGAAAAGAGTCAGAATTTGAATCGGAGTAAAACAGGTTCCATCGTGGCGCGACAGCTTTGTCGCGGCGCGACAATGCTTTCGTTCAGCGATGGTATTAGAAAGATTGAATCTGTATGGAATCCGATTTCCAATCGGATTAGGTTAATAAAAATTTTGTACGTATTTTAATTTGATCGAAATTAGGCTTATTGAAAAACACATGTTTTATCTGATATAAAATTCTTAAAACTTTATGTTTAGGAAAATAGGCTAAATTAGAACCTTTTAGAGGATTCTAGAAGCTAATAACAAATCCTAAAGGACTTAGGATCGAAAACAACCTTCTAGATGATTCTATAAACTTTAAATAAATCCTAATTGGTTTAGGAATGAGGTGAAGGTTAATGGACCCTCCACATGATCATTTGGTCGTAGGTAAGGCTTGGTTGGAGCTCGGTTTAGTATTTTGGCCATAACTCGATAATCAAAGACGTGAAAGGTACTCATGACTCATCTTCATCGAGTTGCTGCGGCCTTCTAGTCTTTTCAAGAGAGTCGTTTCATCGTTTGACTTGTCCTGGAGTTCTTCTAAGACACTACGAAAATGTTCCATTTTCAATGGGGTGAGATGACTATCACCCCTCTCGACTTCTCTATCATTAGTGGACTCGAGCTTCGGCCGCTCCACTTCTTGCGGACGAGCTATACACTTTGGCTTCTCCCGAGATGGTAGAGCTTCTAGGTCCTGTCGCAGATAAGGCTGCTGCTGAGGCTAGGGACAAGGTCTCGAGCAAGAGGATGATCCATTCTCGATTGCAGGCAGAGGCTTTTGACGATAATGCAACTACCTCAGGTTCGCATTTTTGTTCTTCTTATCTTGTCAGGGACTTTTTCTCCTGCCAGGAGAAGCCGTGCTTTACTACGTTATCTCCCTGCGTTGCGCGACCTCCACCGAGTCAGCACGTACGAATGGGCCAGCATTAGCTCTGTTGATCTACTCTTGGGACTGCGGTGGGCATGTCGCCAGCAGCAATACAGGACAACGATTGCTGTTTCCGCGCTTTGAAAGGTCGTAGAGGTATATTTTCCTCTAATGTGATGATTTCAAGTCATGTCTCGACATTTAATAGGTTCTCAAATTTGTTGAATTCTCACAGGTTTGGCTGTCAGGTACTTCCCTTCGCTAGCTCCGGCGAGGCCTCGAGCTAGAGGGATCCCGAAAGCTGCCAGTTGGCATGGCCGCTGTGCCGGTCTCACTTTTGCTGCCACCGTCAGGGCTGCTATTCTCAACGTAAGAGTACTCCTATATTTTTGTTTCTTTTGGTCTTCATTGACAAGTTTCGGGCTGACACCTTTTTTGCAGCGTCCTGAGGTTCGGTATGGTTCATGGGTTGACTTGGGCGATTTTAGGCTGGCCTTTCAGTACACCACTGAGAGGCGTTTCTTCTGGGGGTAACTACGAGGTGGTATGGTACCTAGGCGAGAGAGTGGCCATCCAGCACTCTTCGGTTGTTCCTCTAGTCCCTACGGATCCTCCTGCTCAAATGATGAGTCAAGAGCAGCTCCTAGTGTATGCTATCGATGGTGTCATTAGCAAGGACTGGCAGAGGTATATTTACTCGGAATCGTTCTTATGTGGAGGAGTTGCTTCCTTGACTAGCTCGTCCACTCTATTGTGAGGAGGTTTGTAAATCTTGATTAGCCACTTCGTCTTTTCTGTAGCCCCTAGCATTGTCTAATTGTTGGATTGTTTCATAAGAGCCTAAGGAGTTCGAGCCACCTTGCATGTCCATCCACTATCAAGGAGTTCATGGCCCTATTGAGGAGATGATCCCTCCAACGCCGGAGGAGTAACGATTGGTGGAACAGTCCATCCCTCGCTCTCAGACATGGGTGAGATCTCACCTCTTCCTTTGTTCGGTGCATATATCATCTTGTTTTCTAATGTTATCTGATTTTTGCAATTCTCTCGTGAGGTGGTGACGTGGATGGCAGCTGCCCTCGACGCTTTTCATTACTAGTTGGCGAGGTGGAGCCACCAGGCTTCGTGTTGACGCACGAGGGATGTTGCACCAGTATGTCTTTATGCATTTCTTTATTTGTCTAATTTATTTTTGTTAATGACTAACTTGCATCTCTTTGTTTTTGTTTCAGCCTGGTCCTTGGCCACGTACTCGTTCGAGGCCGGAGGGCTCGAGAGAGGCAGGAGTAAGGCATCGGCGCACCTCGTTGGAGATCCCAATAAGGCGAAAGGTGCCTGGCTGCGCAGAAGATGATGACAGCGGCAGTTCTTTGTTGACGAAGGTGTTTCCCCCGGTTTTGGTACTCCGGTTGTACGGCCTCACGTGGTCTCAGACGCGTTTACGGCTGGTCCATCGTCTCAGTTCCATGGTGGGACGTACGAGGTTGGCTCGTCGATGCAGCAGCCTGTGCCTACTCCCTTTGATGGTGGGAGTTTAACAGCAGTACGGTCCTCATGGGGGTACTCGGTGGACGGGTCCTACACTCGTGATCCCCACGACTGGTGGTACTGATTCTGGTCAGGTGTTGACCCCGCGGTCTTTGCTTTTCTATGATGCGACGAATATTCCTCGGGAGCCACGTCCTCCAGTGCCATAGTTGTTCCTGTATCATTTTTCTTTGGACTATCTTTGACTTTGCTGTATTATATATTTTATTGACTCTTATGTATGTGTGTTAGACTCATGTATATACTAGACTTAATCTATTTATGTACACTTTTAGTCTTCATTTTTACATCCATTTTTGAGCATATGCATGTGTGCTTCTGTGATATATTTTGCGCAAAAATTCCATCATTTTTATTATCATTGGAGGGTATCCGACTTTTACCCCCAAAAAGAAAAAAATGAGAAAAGAAAATGAAGCAAAAATAAGTTTAGGATTAATTAACTTAAGATTCCTAAAAAGAAATTCCCAAATCAATTAGGATTAAATCAATAAGTTGAGTTATCATGGTAAAAGGTGAAATATTTTGGATAAGGTGGGAAAGGTGAAAAAATTGGACGAAATCCGGAAAAAAAACAAAGTACAAATCCGAGTCAAAATCAAATCAATGGATTAATCAGGATGCACATTTTGTCGGTGACGTCAGGTTTTATCGCGGCGCGACAGGCTTGTTATGGCGATGACTTTGCCTCGGCGCGACAGCTCTGTCGCGACGCGATGAAACTGGTAAATTTGAGTCCAATTAAAACTTGATTTCTGTATCAATTTAGCTTATAAAAAGCCCCCAAACTCGACATATTTTGCATAATTCGAGTCATTAGCTTTCTAAATTCCTCTAGCTTATATAATTTTGTAGTCATGTCTAAGAACTTTCACACATGGTAATGACATGACTACAAAATTTTGTAGTCATGTCATTATGGAATAATCGCAACTTTGGGAGTTGTTTACTTTCTTCAATCTCGACAATTATCGGCTACCTGTTGAAAAGGTTAAATTTTTTATTTTTGAAATGCCACATGTCAAGATATAATTAGTCAAAAAAAATATATCAGTAAACCAGCCCCCTACCCCCCATCGACTCCCTTACCACCCCAGCCCCAACGCCCATCCTGTCCCCTCCCTTCGCTAGACTGCCGCTGATAGGCGTGTCGCGTACCTAACAAAAATAACCTATCTATTCCTCCTAACTATGTAGTCGGGCAAGTAAGGGTCGAATCCCAAGAGACTAAGGTTCACCTAAATTATCTAGACTCAAATAATTACTAAGCAAGAATCAAATCAATGGTGGAATAAACTAAGAGCTAATGTATAGAAAACTAGAATAAATCAAAAGAATATAATGAATCAATAAGCTAAAACATCCAAGATCAAGTATCACCACAATTATGATCGATGCAATTATATATCTACCCCTAACATACAATTCCAATTAACATGGGGAAAAGTAAACCCTAATCAATACCAAGGACCTCTTTCGAGTATCAAGGGCTTCTCTAACCACAATCAAGCCTATTCTCATGGAATCATGCAAATAAGAGACATTAAACACTTTACTTCGCTTCCCAATTATCAATTCAACTACTCTCGTGATGAATCTCAAACCCTAAATTAATCTACTCAAATCCGTTAAAACCCAACTCTCGTTGTGATTAAGACTATGGAATAATAACAATACTAATTATCTCTAATCTAGTATTGGCATAATCACAATCAATTTAGCATAAACAATTGCAATGGTTATTAGAGAATTTAAAGAATTAATTCATGCATCAATCATAATCGGGCTACCCTAGATCTTGGAATATGAAAACTACTCACACATATTGAAAGAAGCAATAACAATATTAATCAAGGAAAACATAATTGAAAATAAAAATAATTAAAAGAGAAAGGAATAGAGATGAATACCAATGATGCTTCAATTAAAATTACTCAAATTGTTAATCAACAATACCCAAATCTAACCTAGGAATTAAATTGCTAAAAAGTATGAAACTAGGGTTCTAGAGAGAGAAATAAAACTTAAGGAGATAATAAAAGGGCCAACTAATGATAATTAAAATGGGTATTTATACCCTTAATGAAATAAAAACTCGAAAATAATAAAAACTTGAATCGCAATACACTGCCCGGTCAGACCAAGCAATAACACCCCGATCGGGCAGGTGGGATTAAATAAGTAGTTGTTTCTTCGTTGCATTCTTCCTCAGCGCCCGATCCAACCGGGCATATGGCACCCGATCGGGCGCGAGGCACAACCCTTGCTGGCTTGCAATCCTGATCTTCGTAGTACAACCAACCCCCACGCGCCCGGTCCAACCGGGCGAGGCCTGCCTGATCGGGCGCGTGGCATAATACCATAAAATCGCTTCTTTATTTCCTGAATAACTTCAACCAGGAATTCCTACTGTGCCCAGTCTGACCGGGAATGCTTAGCCCGATCGGGCACAGTACAAAATATGCTCATTGCTTGAAAATTCTTTTAAGACTGGTTCTTGTTTAGCTTGGTTTTACATCCTTGTCCACCAACATCTCCAAAATGCTCAAAACATGTCCAAATCATCCGAGAAACTTCAAGTTCCTGTAAAACTTATAAAAATACACCGAACACACTAGAGAAGAGAATGTTAGCAGAAAATGGTTGTAAAGAGCCTAAAACCATACAAGAATGTAATGAAAAGTCAGGATAAATCTATGTATAAAACGTGTATATCAAATTCCCCCAAGCTAAACTCTTGCTTGTCCTCAAGCAAGACAATAAAAAATAATCAACAACCAAACAACATACTTCACCCCACAATGCAATTCAAAACACGGATTCAAAATCGAAATTAAACAAGAATGCATCCTAGCCAACCTATCAAATCACTCAAACCGCCGATCCACCTAATTAATCGTTAAACTAGACCAACCATGTATAATTCAAAAATCGATGACTAGAATATCTCACATCGGTGGTCACTCAACACACTTTTTATGTGGCGAGCTAAAAATGAGCTCGATTTCTCACCATCCCCACCAATAATGCAATCCCCCCATCTCACAACACTCACGTGTTTAGAGGGTTATAATATCACTCAACCTAGTCAATGTCGACTCGAAATGCAACATATACTCCAGCATTTTGACAAAAGACTCGTTTCACATGAACACAACGCTATGCACGAAGATCGGAAGGACTTTTGAAGCTTGTAACGTAGGCCGGGAATAAGAATGGGTAGGAAATAACTTGGGAAATGTGGGCTATATTAATCTAATTGGGGAGCTATCCAATGCAATGAGTCACACCTCGATTCACCATTTTTCAATCAACAAAACACAAACCCAACTACAATAAAAGCACCCATTACTTCTTCATATTTCTTTCTAACTCCAAGCATCCTTTTATTCAAAGTTTTTCTTTTCATCAACATTTTTTTCTCTTTTTCTTTCTTTTTTTTCTTCTTTTTACTCTTTTCTCGGGAACAAAGACATTTTTTTTCATTTTAAGTACAAGATTTTCTTTCCTTGTTCTTCGATTTATTCTCTTTTTTTTTCAACAAACCTCCATGCTAGTCTTCCTTCTTTTCTCTCTTTTTTTTCATATGTCTCTCATCAATTGCAACTTGAAATTAAAATCACACAAAATACCGCATAATATAGCTCCCCCAAGCTAGACTTGGGAAAAGTGACCAAATTGGGGCCAAGGGGTAATTTTTGTGGAGTTCATGAAAAATATAGTCAAGCTACAACATGGGTGAGCAAGAAGGGAACGAATGTTCTAAATTCGTCTGGAGGTCACCTAACGAACATGGCCTTCGTCATTTCAACATGCACGTGCAATACATTACGACACACTACTAAGAGTCTAGAATCAAAACTAAGATCAATGCTACACCAGGAACTAAACACACACATGAATGAATATATAAGGCTCAAGCCTCACGGTTAACACAGTCAAGCTCCTAAATCATACATGGTTAAATAGCTTTGGCTCCTACTAGGGATCAACAAATTCAAGGTCAAATCATGATCTTTTAGTCCACAATGCAAGTCTTTCAATCGAAATGAAATCAAAACCTGTTTAGCATTAAGGATAGGGGCACAGGGAAGTAGTTCAATGGCTATTCACTATCATGATTCTTGTATTTTTTTTCATTTTTTTTTAGTTTTTTCAAATTTTTTCAATTTTTTTTCTTGTTCGATATACTAACAAAGCAATTAAAACTAACTAATAAAGAAATAAAATAAAACACACAAAAACACATGAAAGAAAACAAACCAAAACAAATAAAAAAAATTTCAGAGAACATACCTGAACTACTATGCACAAACTTCCCCCAAGCTACACTCGGCAATGTCCTCATTGTAACAAGTGGGAAGTAGGAAATACCTGAGTCCTCAAGCGAACTCATCATCATCACCATCATCATCATCACCACCACCATCGTCACCATCATCATCATCATCATCATCATCACCTCCATCGTCACCAGCCGCCCCGCTAGTACCTGCAATGTCGGTCATATCGGGGAAGGTATACCACGAGGGGTGCTGAGCATCCCTTGGGATATGACCCTGCCTGCAAAAGAAATAATATACAGGATACATAGACTGACGTAGGTCAGTCACTAGGGTGTGAACACGGGAGGCTAGGTTCTGCTGGCCTAACCTAAGCTCCTGTATTCCAGCCATGATAGACTCACGGTCGGTAGGGATATGGGGAGCGGTGGAGGATGAGGATGCGCCGCCCTACTCTCTCCTATGATAGGTCCTAGTAGGTGCATCAGGAGGAGGTGGGCCGTTAGGGGCCTCGAGTAGGTAGGAGGGCTGGTAGGGCTGGATCCTAGTAAGCTCGGGGGCAGGTAAGGTAATGGACTGCTTAGTGCTCCTGTCTAGTTGCCATCTATAACTACCGTACTCCATCGAAAACCAGCCGGTGGTGGTGAGGTAGTGCTGGTCCAAGGTAATGGGACCTGGCACAGGGCGGTTTTGGGCTTCTACAAAGCCCTCCTTAACCGCTAGGTGAGTCACTAAGCCACCTAGGACAATGGGGATGTTGGTGCGGTCGCCATTTGATTTGAGGGTGGTAAAAGTCGCCCCTTGTTTCCTAAGATGGAGGGAAAATAAGTGAGCTATGTTCATCCTTAACCCTTCTCCCTCATCTCCCAACCTAAGGTAGCTACCTAGGATGGCAATCTCATCCGCCCGAACGTTGTTAGGTTCAATTCTACCAAAAATTTTCAACCCCGATGACCTAGTCCAAATCCTAAGGGCCAGTTGATGAATTTTATGGGCACGGGCATGTTGCATTGATTCTATGTTCTCACCCGTCATCGCCAACCAAAAATCCCCCGAGGTGAAACTATCGGGTTGCACAGTCAAACCCGTAGAGGGGAGGCCAAATTTCCTACCGAAACCATCTAGGGTGAGGCGGTGTGATCTATTCATTAATCTATAGGAAGTTTGTGCATAGTAGTTCAGGTATGTTCTCTGAGGTTGTTTTTTTTTTATTTATTTATTTTTAATACCAATGATCTTACCCCCTCTTGCCCGATCGGGCAGTTATATCCCGGTTTGATCGGGCAAGGTAGGGCTAGTTGCCTTGGCAGATTACGCAGCAACCAATATCAAGCACTTTCTCGAGCCCGATCGGGCAGTGATATCCCGGTCAGACCGGGCAGCTAGCAGACTTCTTCATTTTCTCACTTTGACAAATTCCCTTGATACCTTGCTCTCCTAAGCATCGACATTCTCTGTAAAAACAGCAAAACCAACACAAAAAGCGACATAAAAAAAAACACAAAGGAATTAAAACTAATAAGAAAAAAAAAAGTACGAAAAAGCGGGTTGCCTCCCGAAAGCGCTTGTTTATAAGGTCTTTAGCTTGATCATGATGATACTCATATGCTCGGTGATGGGGGAGAAAGTGTGATGTCCACTCCTTCATCGATGGGGTCACCAACTCGGTAATTCTTTACTCTTTGCCCATTGACCTTAAAGGGCTCTCCTCTTGCGTTTTCCAACTCAATAGTGCCGTAGGGATGCACCTTCTTGATCTTGAATGGACCCGACCATCTAGACCGAAGCTTACCTTGGAACACTCTCAACCTAGAATTGAAAAGAAGGACTTGATCTCTTTCTTTGAACTCTCTCCTCACAAGGTTCTTGTCATGCCATCGTTTTGTTGTCTCTTTATATAGTTTTGAACTTTCATAAGCTTCGAGACGAAGCTCATCTAGTTCATTGAGTTGTAACAACCTCTTTTCTTCCGCTGCCTTGGCATCGAAATTCAAGGTTTTAATGGCCCAAAATGCTCGATGTTCTAGCTCAACGGGCAGGTGGCATGCTTTTCCGTAGACAAGTCTATATGGGGTTGTTCCAATTGGCGTTTTGAAGGCCGTTCGGTACTCCCATAGTGCATCATCTAGCTTCGTGGACCAATCCTTCCTTGTTCTTGCAACTGTTTTCTCAATGATGGACTTGATCTCTTGATTGGATACCTCGATTCAGCCACTTGTTTGAGGGTGATAGCCAATTCCAAGCCGGTGTTGTACTCCATACTTCCTTAGAATTGCCTTAAATCGATGCTCCAAGAAATGTGTGCCCCTGTCACTAATCAACACACGTGGGATACCAAATCGAGGGAAAATAATTTTCTTGAAAAACTTACTTACCACTCGAGCATTGTTGGTTGGAGTAGCTATGGCTTCCACCCACTTTGATACATAATCAACTGCTAGCAAGATGTAACGATTGCCATTGGAAAAGGGAAACGGACCCATGAAATCTATCCCCCATACATCGAACAACTCGACCTCGAGTATGTTATTGAGTGGCATCTCATTCTTCTTAGATATAGTGCCCGTCCGTTGACATCGGTCACAAGCCTTGACATAGGAGTATGTATCCTTGAACAATGTTGGCCAATAAAATCCACATTGCAAGATCTTTGCAATTGTCTTCGAAGGGCCTGCATGTCCACCACAAGGTAAGTCATGGCAATGAGAAATAATGTGATTTACCTCAATTTCTGGAACGCATCTTCGGATCATGGTATCCGCTCATTGCTTGTACAAGAATGGATCATCCCAGAAATATCTCCTTGCTTCATGAAGGAATTTCTTCCTTTGTTGAGAGGAGTAGCCATGAGGCATAGTACCTATGGAAAGGAAATTAGCGAAATCGGTATACCAAGGTGATTCAGTTTGCAATAAAGCTAATAGATGTTCGGCAAGGAAAGAATCATCAAAAGGGATATCATCCCCATCCTCGGGGTCAAGGAGAAGACGGGAGAGATGATCTGCAACAACATTCTCCGTCCCTTTTGTATCCTTGATATCTATGTCATAATCCTATAGTTGAAGAATCCACCGAATCAACCTAGGCTTTGCATGGGTCTTGGTCATCAAATATCTCAGTGTTGCATGATCTGTATGAATAATAACCTTAGAACCAACCAAGTAAGAATGAAACTTGTCAATTGCATATATTCAACTAGCATCTCTTTTTCAGTTGTGGCATAATTCATTTGAGCAGAACTGAGAGTTTTGCTAGCATAGTAAATGGCATGGAGCTTTTTCTCCTTTCTTTGCCCCAAAACGGCTCCTACTGCATAGTCACTAGCATCACACATAATTTCAAACGGCAGGCTCCAATCTGGGGGTTGCATGACAGGAGCAGAGATCAAATCTTCCTTCAACCTGTTGAAAGCCTCAAGACAAGCATCAGTGAAAACAAAAGGAACATCCTTAGCTAAAAGCTCAGTTAGAGGTCGAGCAGTTTTCGAAAAAGTCCTTAATAAAACGACGGTAAAAACCTGCATGACCAAGGAAACTTCGAACTCCTTTTACCGAATTTGGTGGGGGTAAACGCTCTATGACCTCTATCTTAGCCTTATCAACTTCGATACCCTTATTTGATACAACATGGCCTAAAACAATTCTCTGTTGCACCATAAAATGGCATTTTTCCCAATTCAAAATAAAATTGACTTCCTTACATCTTTGGAGCACCTTTTTAAGATTTTCAAGACATATATCAAAAGATGTTCCATAGACAGAAAAATCATCCATAAATACCTCCATAGAATTTTCTATAAGACCAGAAAAAATTGCCATCATACATCGTTGAAAAGTGGCGGGAGCATTACATAATCCGAATGGCATCCTGCAATATGCAAAGGTGCCATACGGACATGTGAATGTAGTCTTTTCCTGATTACAAGGAAGAATAGGAATTTGAGAGAAACCATAATATCCATCCAAATAACTGAAAAAGGAATGCTTTGCCAACCTTTCAAGCATTTGATCAATGAAGGGTAGGGGAAAATGATCTTTCCGGGTGGCCTTATTTAATTTCCCGTAGTCTATACACATTCGCCACCCTGTAACAGTCCTAATGGCGACTGGCTCACCCTTGTCATTCTTGACAACGGTCATACCTCCTTTCTTGGGTACTACTTGTATAGGGCTAACCCACTTACTATCAGAGATAGGGTAGATTATTCCTGCAGTAAGCAATTTTAGAACCTCTTTTTTCACTACCTCCATCATATTTGGATTAAGCCTTCTTTGAGGTTCTATAGAGGAAGCATGATCGTTCTCAAGAATAATTTTATGCATACAGAAAGAAGGATTAATACCCTTAATATCATCAATGGTGTACCCAATTACACTTTTGTATGTTTGTAGAACACTGAGCAATTGCTCCAATTCAGTGTCCTTGAGTTCAGCATTGACAATAACAGGGTATGAATTATTGGGACCAAGATATGCATATTTCAAATTAGAAGGGAGAGGTTTCAAATCTACCTCGGGAGGCTTAGTACTCTCCCCAATACTCACTACACTAAGTATTTCTCTGATTGGATTAGCGATTGGGTTGGCCTTTGCTTCTTCAAATAGCCTGACATACTCCCTTGATTCCCAATCTCCATCATCATCCTTCCCTACTAGAACTTGTTCAAGTGCATCATCTGATTTACAAAAAGGAAGTTGCTCACTCTGCAACTCATCAAGCACATCAACCTGACAAACATTTTCTCCTATAGAGGGAGTACCCGTAACATTCAAAAGTGAGTATTCCAATTTTTCATCACCTACTTCAAAAGTAATCTTACCCTTGTCAATGATTGCACCTGCAGTAGCCAAGAAATGTCTACCAAGAATAATTGGAACATTTACATCTTCCTCCATTTCCATCACAACAAAATCACAAGGTATGAAAAACTTACCTACGCGAAGAGGTACATCCTCAAGTACACCCAAAGGAAACTTTACTGACCTGTCTGCAAGTTGCAAGGATATGCGTGTGGGTTTGAGTTCACCCATTTGCAGCTTCTTACAGATGGACAGTGGCATGAGACTCACACTTGCACCAAGATCGCATAGTGCCCTGTTAATTTCAATATCTCTAAGCTTCACTGGAATTGAATAGCTACCTGGATCACCTAATTTCTTAGGGAGAGTATTCTGCAAAATAGCACTACACTCTGCAATCAAAGAAACTGTAGCATTCTCTTCTAGCTTTTTCTTGTTAGAAAGCATATCCTTTAAAAATTTAGCATAAGAAGGCATCTCGGATATAGCATCTAAGAATGGAATATTAATATGAAGCTTTTTCAGGATATCAAGAAATTTACCATACTTTTTCTCAAGCTTAGCTTGGGCTAACCTTTGAGGAAAAGGAACCTTAGGCACGTACGGAGCAAGCGGATTTGGAGTTGCTTCCTTTGATTCATCCTCGACCTTAGCACTATCGATCACTTTCTCACCTTCATCTACTTCTTCAATAACCTCCTTTGATGGCTCCTTGTTAGGAGGATCTTCCAATTTCTTCCCACTCCTCAAAGTTACTGCATTCAAATTCCCCTTCAGTGGTTGCTCTGTCTAACCCGGAAAAGTACCCGGTGACTTTAAAGATTGGCCAACTTGATGAGCAAGTTGACTTATCTGATTTTCCATGAGCTTACTCTGGGCTTGTAACTGTTGTATGGAACCATTTTGTTGTTGGATGGAATTGTTGGTTGTGGTGATAAAATTTTCCAACATTAGTTCAAGGTTGGACTTTTGAGGAGGTGGTTGAATAGGTTGTTGGACTGGAGGTGGCCTTGGTTGGAAATCAGGTGGTGGATTATAGTTGTTGTTTCGAGGTGGTGGTGGAGGTGGATTTTGCTGAGCTTGGGTATTCTTGTAGGAAAAATTTGGGTGATTCTTCCAACCTTCATTGTACGTGTTTGAGTGGGGGTCATATGGCCTTTTGGGGTTAGAGGTGTAAAATGCTTTAGCTTCCTCAATCGACATCTCATCTGAATTTTGTGGGCAATTGGGTGCAATATGACCGTGCACATTACACAATTGAAAAATCTCAGGTGAGCTAGTGGATGTTCCAGCTTGGAGCCTATCGAACTTGCTTGTCAATGCCTGCATAGAACTAGTCAAAAGAGTTAGAGCATCAACATCTAATTTACCACCCTTTTCACACTATTTCGGCCTCCTGGGTGATAGTTATCATTGGTCGCCATCTTCTCAACTAGTTCCTTCACCTCAGTTGGGTTCTTTGTCAATAGAGAACCCCCAGACGCAGCATTAATGTAGATACGGAACTCGTGAGTTAGACCATTGTAGAAGGTTTGGATTAACATCCATTAAGGAATACCATGGTAGGGGCATTGCCTCTGCAATCGCTTGAATCTCCTCCACGCATCGTATAAGGACTTATTATCTGACTGCTTGAAGGTGGATAATTCGTTTCTCAACCTAGCAGTCTTCTCCAGTCCTAGAAACTTTACTAAGAAGGCTTTCACTAGCTTGTCCCATGTATCGAACGAGCCAATGCCTTCATCTCTCAACCACTCCTTTTCCCTATCCCTTAATGAGAAAGGGAAAAGACGTAGTCTAATAGCATCATCTATAACACCATTTATTTTCATTGTATCACATTTCTCCAGAAAACTATCAATACGACTTACAAGGCAATCATGTGGTGTGCCTGCAAATGAATCATTGGAGATGAACTAAATGAATTGGGGCTTTAGCTCAAAGTGCTGAGCCGTCACAGGTGGCCTGACAATGCTAGAAAGGAGTCCGGTAGTTGTATCAGGAATACCGTACTCCAAAAAGGATTTCGTGGCGTCTTCCATGTTTCTCCTTCGTCGATTTCTTGTTCTCCTTCTCCTTATAGTTGCCTCGATCTCAGAGTCAAATGGTTCAAGATCGTCTGACCTTGAGCGTCGTGTGGGCATGCAACAAGAAAACTAGAGAAAGAATATCAAAAACACAAGAGAAAATAGCCGAAGCAACGAACGAAGCTTAGCAAAAACGAATCACAAATAATCAAATGAAACGGTTAGTCCCCGGCAACGGCGCAAAAATTTGTTAGGCGTGTCGCGTACCTAATAAAAATAGCCTAACTATTCCGCCTAACTATGTAGTTGGGCAAGTAAGGGTCGAATCCCAAGAGACTAAGGTTCACCTAAATTATCTAGACTCAAATAATTACTAAGCAAGAATCAAATCAATGGTGGAATAAACTAAGAGCTAATGTATAGAAAACTAGAATAAATCAAAAGAATATAATGAATCAATAAGCTAAAACATCCAAGATCAAGTATCACCACAAGTACGATCGTTGCAATTATATATCTACCCCTAACATACAATTCCAATTAACATGGGTAAAAGTAAACCCTAATCAATACCAAGGACCTCTCTTGAGTATCAATGGCTTCTCTAACCATAATCAAGCCTATTCTCATGGAATCATGCGAATTAGAGACATTAAACACTTTACTTCGCTTCCCAATTATCAATTTAACTACTCTCGTGATGAATCTCAAAACCTCAATTAATCTACTCAAGTCCGTTAAAACCCAACTCTCGTTGTGATTAAGACTATGGAATAATAACAAAACTAATTATCTCTAATCTATTATTGGCATAATCACAATCAATTTAGCATAAACAATTGCAATGGTTATTAGAGAATTTAAAGAATTAATTCATGCATCAATCATAATTGGGCTACCCTAGATCTTGGAATATGAAAACTACTCACACATATTGAAAGAAGAAATAACAATAATAATCAAGGAAAACATAATTGAAAATAAAAATAATTGAAAGAGAAGGAATAGAGATGAATACCAATGATGCTTCAATTGAAATTACTCAAATTGTTAATCAACAATACTCTAATCTAACCTAGGAATTAAATTGCTAAAAAGTATGAAAATAAGGTTCTAGAGAGAGAAATAAAACTTAAGGAGATAATAAAAGTGTCAACTAATGATAATTAGAATGGGTATTTATACCCTTAATGAAATACAAACTCGAAAATAATAAAAACCAGAATCGCAATACACTGCCCGGTCAGACCAAGCAATAACACCCCGATCGGGCAGGTGGGATTAAATAAGTAGTTATTTCTTCGTTGCATTCTTCCTCAGCGCCCGATCCAACCGGGCATACGGCACCCGATCGGGCGCGAGGCACAACCCTTGTTGGCTTGCAATCCTTATCTTCGTAGTACAACCAACCCCCACGCGCCCAGTCCAATCGGGCGAGGCCTGCCTGATCGGGCGCGTGGCATAATACCATAAAATCGCTTCTTTACTTCCTGAATAACTTCAACCAAGAATTCCTATTATGCCCGGTCTGACCGGGCATGCTTAGCCCGATCGGGCATAGTACAAAATATGCTCATTGCTTGAAAATTCTTTTAAGACTTGTTCTTGTTTAGTTCGATTTTACATCCTTGTCCACCAACATCTTCAAAATGCTCAAAACATGTCCGAATCATCCGAAAAACTTCAAGTTCCTGTAAAAGTTATAAAAATACACCGAACACACTAGAGAAGAGAATGTTAACGAAAAATGGCTCTAAAGAGCCTAAAACCATACAAGAATGTAATGAAAAGTCGGGATAAATCTATGTATAAAACGTGTATATCAGCCGACTACCCTTTTCCCTCCCTTCGCCAAATTGTCGCCCACCCTTTCCCTATACTCCCTCCGGCGAACCGCCCCCAGCCACGGAACCCCTTCTCCTTATTTTCTCTCTTCTTTCTCTATCTCCTCTTCCCAACAAACCGCCGCACCACCACCATCGATCTTCCGACACTTGCAACGCATATACCTAACATACACCTAGAACTCGGCAAAAAACTCCACCCAATCTTCAAAACCCCTTCAAAACAACCTTATAACTTCAAATCAATTCTCACAAAGTCATAATCCTCATTAACGATGAAGATGAAAATAAATCTTAGAATGTTTTTTTTTGGATTTAAACATAGATGTCACCGCTGCTAGTGCCGATTTTCCGGAGGTTGTCGAAGATGAGGGGACGGTTGGACGGCAAGAGGAGATTGGTGGGTTTTCCGGCGAGGGAATGGGAGGGGAGTGTGGTGGGTAGGGTTTGGAGTTCCGGTGAGGGAAGGGGGAAGGGTTGGGGAATTTCGGTTTATCTTTTTCTTTTTTTTTTGGACCATTCACAACTTGAAACGTGTCACATGACTTGTTATAACAAGTCATTGACTTTTATTGCCGGTTTGGGATTAAAGAAAGGAAACACCCCCCAATGTTCGGACTATTACAGAATAATACAAATTTTATTAAAAGAAAATCTGGCGACCAATTTTTTCATTATACAAAATGACCTTATTTAAGAACTTTATCCCAAACATGACATCAATGAGTGTTCTTTGGTTAAAAAAATTAAACTATGGTTAGATTTTTTTTACAAAAAAAACCACCTAGCCACCTCAACCTCACCTAGCCGCCACCGCCACCTCCACCTTCACCTCCTCACCACCTATACCCTCATCTTCACCCCAAATTGACACCCCCGCCAGACCTAGCCCGACACCCCCATAAGACCCTAACTTGATGACCACTGCTTCTCCTCCAACGACCTTCCCTTACTCTCTCCTCCGCCCAGACCAAACTCGACCTCGACCACCGCTCCTTCTCCCACCACAACCCACAACCCTCCCTTTCTCTCTCCTTCACCCAAACCCAAACCCCGAACACCTCCCCCCATCTCTCTCTCCTCTGCCCTAGGGGTGAAAGTAATTTGGATTAAAATCGAAAACCGAACCGAGCTAAACCGAATTACTGAGTCGGATTGGATTATTTTTTAATTTGGTTTGGATTGGAAAAAAAAATTATATTCGGTTTTTCGGTTTGGATTCGGTTTCAAGCTCCTCAAAACCGAAAAAAACCGATCCAAACCGAAGTATCTTACTTATGTCCATGTCCCATACATAAATTAGGCCCAAGTTATAAGCCCATATGTTTACTAAAGTTATTAGGTCTTATAAAAAGAGAAAAAAAAACCTTAAAATCCTTTCATCCTCTCTAACTTCACACCTCTCTTTCCCTCTAAAGCTCAGATAACATTTCTTTGTCCTGCTTTTTTTTCTCTCTCCTCTCATCTTCACCTTTCTCATGCCTAGGACTTCTTTTTTTCCATCTCAAAATGCAAGTTTAGCCTTCAATTTTTTACCATCTTTTAATTCGAAATTTCAGAATTTTTTTCTATGCTAAACTTTCAATTTATTCAACTTTGTTTTATTTAATTATACATTTTAACATTCTGGGTAACGTTGATGGTTGATTAATCTAAAGGTCATGTTAACAATCAAGCAAGAGGTGTACGCAAAAAGCATTGAAGAGCAACGAGTACGAACATTCATGGTTTTTTCTTTTTTTTTCTTTTTTTTGTAATAAATAATTGGAAAATTTAAGCCTTTTAAACATTCTAGTTAAGGTTTTGCGAAGTTTAGATCTTGTTAATATATAATTTGTAATTAAATATATACGAAATAGCTTAATTTTACAAAAAAAAAATACAAAAAAAATAAAATAAAAAAAATAATTAAATTGACAAATACAAATTCGGTTTTTGGTTTGGATTTAGTTCCGAACTTCAAAATTCGGTTCGATTTGGATTGGACCGAATTTAAATTCGGTTTGGATTTGAATTCAAAAAACTGGAACCGAATTTCTTCGGTTTGGCTTATAATCCAAACCGAATACCAAACTTTCACCCTTACTTTGCCCTAACTTAAAATCGAACCCCAAACACCTCCCTCCTCTCTCTTCTGATGACCTAGCCCTTTACTATGGGGCTAGAGTTTCGGCTGAGCTGGGGTGTAATACCCCATTTTTCTTAGACGTATTTTCTAATTAATTAATTAATTATTATTTTCTAAAAATGGTATTTTAGTAATTTATTTTCCTATTTGAATTTTGGCGCCAAAATAATATTTGAATTTGGCGCCAAAAATATTTTCAAACACAATTATTATTTTGGATTTTGGATAAGATTTATTATCCATTTATAATTTTAATAAAAACTGAATTATATATATATTTCGGATATCTTAATTAACAACATTATGTTTCCTATTTAATATTTAAAAGGGCTAAAAATTCCAATTAATTAGGTAATAATTTTGGATTTTCTAAGAGTAGAAAAAATTATTTTTCTTAAATATTTAAGTTAGTTTTAAGTTGATATTTTCTAATTAATTATTGTCTACAAAATATATTACATACACAATCATTTTTAATCCTTAAAATCTAGCAAAAATTTCCTAAATCTAGCGAGGGAGGTCCGCAAATATTAAGCCAAAACTATGTTAAATTTGGGTTAATTATTTTGTTAGTTTTGTATTATAATTATCTTCCCTAAATTCTTTATTTCCTTAATTCCATTTTCCCATCTCACAAAGATATGATCATAGTATTTAATTGCCTTAAATCTTTCTTAATTATTCTCCAAGCAAGCTCATTTGTCATCTTTTATTTTATGATCAAACTACTTACCTTATTTCCTTATTTCTTAATCGCCATAAACTAAACTTCCTTAATTCTTAAACTCTCTTTTCCAAGTAATTCCACAAAACTAAAGTTACCATAATTCTTTCTTCAAAATCTTGCCTTAATTTTTGCATGCTCAAGCCTATAAATACCCCCTTGCATCAAAGCAAAAACTCACACCAAAATTCTCGATCTTACTTCTCTCTTATTTTCTCACGGTTTCCCTCATCTCTCTCTTGGTTTCTTACGCCACAACCACTACAAACCATCACCTGACACCGTCAGCTACCCCTTGCCAACCACCGATGCCAGCCACAGCAGCAGTCACGTGCCGACAATTTGCCGCTACCACTGTAGTGCCTTTTCTTCTTCTTCTTCTTCTTCTTCTTCTTCTTCTTCTTCTTAGATTTTCACTTCTCTTCTTCTCTTCTTTTAATTAATTCTATTATTATTATTATGGTTTTACAAAAAAATAATTATTAGTGTTTTAAAGTAAATAAAATCAGAAATTATTCCAAGTTTATGAAAAGGATTTTTATAAGGTTATTATATTTAGGTATCTTATTTTAATTGTTGTGATTATTTAATGACATATTGATTAAGGTCGGTTATATTTAATTGTAGGGTGTCTTAGCTTTGACAAGAGTGCTTGAGGTTATTTTGTGTGTTGCTAAGCAAGTATTCAAGGTACGTTCAGGTGGCTAAATACCTTTGAAATTAAGGTTGAATTACATGTTTTATATATATGTGATTTTATTAATTATTGAATTAAATTAAATTTCCTATGAAATAATGTTGAGGAATGATGTTTTAAAATAAAGAGGATTTTCCATTTCGTACCATTGTAGCTTTGGTTTTTCCATTTGGTACTCAATTTTTATTTTTACATGGTATCATTGTAATTTTGAGTTATTCTTTACTATATTATCCCGTTTAATAAAACATTAGTTTGGGGTGATTGTGGTGCTCTATTTACTTATTTATTTTCCTAATTTTAACTGCAAATTTAGATCCTTTAACGTCATAATGATCCCAAAAACTTTAACCGAACATTATTTTTTTGCGAAACAAATCAAAATATACAAATCGAGACATTTTTCTTGCACATAAATTGGGATATTTTAAGCCTTTTTTTTTGCTAATTTCGACCTCAAACTTGAACCTTAAGGCCGCTAAAAGCTAAAACATCCTCTTAAAACCTGAACCGATCAATTTTTATGATACCCAAATCGAAGAATATATAATATATTTGATGGAATGCTACAGTAGTGAACAAATCGAAAGTATAGTGGTACCATTTGGAATAAAAATAAAAATTGGGTACCAAATGGAAAAGCCCAAACTATAATAATATCAAATGGAACCTAAAATAAATATGTTTGATAATGATTTTAATATCAAGTTGAATGGTTTTAATTACTTATCATGTTTAAAAAGGTTGGATTTTGAAAACATGTTGAATTAAATTAAAAAAAAGTTTTGAGTTAACCTATATATTATCAAGGTTGATTTATTCCTTCAAAAAAAAATGTTGATTTATTGATTTAATTAAGGGATGAGTTTATGAGCAATTATTGAATTATTATTAAAACTTTACAAACATGATTATATTAATCCCATTATGCGGATTTAGTTAATAAGACTTTGGAGTTTGTATGACTGAATCTTTCCTCAAGGATAGCCTTTCTATATAAAGATACTAACTTTGGGGGGGGGGATGTGCACACATAGGAGAGGAATTTAGTTTTTAAAAGAGGAATTGATTTTATAAATCATTATTATTGAAATATTGAGTATTGGAATTATTTTGAGAATCTTGAGAATTGGTTTGAAATTATGAGGTTTGGAATTATTGAATTAAATATTGGAATTTCCAAGATTGGTTTTAAAAGCATGTTTGCTACTCCCTTCATCTCTAATTAAGAGCCTATTTGGGTTTTTTCATAGAAATTAAGAAAGCCGGTGGAATTACATGAGTGCATATGTGGGGTTAGAGAGAGATAGAGAGAAAAAAAAAAGTGACTGGGATTAATTAAAGAGAGGGAGATAGTGTTGGGAATTGATGTAAAAAGTCATCATTAGTACAAAAAAGTGATGACATCTCATAAAAAAGTGGAGAATATTCTCAATTAGTACAACCTTAAAATAGAAATAAGCCCTTAATTTTGGGCTCCCCAAAAGGGAATACAGTCTCTAAATAAAGAGACGGAGGGAGTAATAAATTAAGTTTACTTATTTTGCACTTAAATGTAATTGGCATATTTTGCTAGTTTGTGTTTCCTATTTGTTTGTTTGCCCTGTGTACCTTAATGGTAAGCAGTATTGACTATTTCATATGGAGTCTATATGATTGAGCATATGGGAGTCATAGGATTCACTTCACCCAGTTTAGGGATGTTGGCTGTTTTTACTACGCTATCTATTTTATAATAATTGTACACTAGGTGTTGCACATAGTGTTACAAAAATTATAGGGTGGGACTAAACCTGCGATTCAGACCTTAGCTGAATGACCAGAAATTGACCCGAACCCGAAACTTACATGACCTTACCTGACCCAAAGTGGAGTTAACCCAAACTTGACCCAATACTCGAAGTTACCCAAGTCGACCTGACCCGAAATTGACCCTATGCATGAAGTGACTAGACCCAAAGTTGACCCGATATCTGAAGTGACCTGACCCGAAGCGATCTGAAACTCGAAGTGACCCAAATTTTAATCCGAATTAATTGATCTGAATAGACCTGATACTCAAAGTGATCTGAATTATAATTACCATATAAACGAAATGACTCAAACCAAAAATAATTGATACCCAAAATGACCTTACTAGTTCATTTCTCATTCAATAAAACATTGTTAATTATTCCAAATTCCAAAATATTTTAATTATTTATTTCTCGGCAGATAATGGGGAGCAGGGTAATTAGCAATGTAACATGTATGAACGGCTCCAAAAGATCAATTTATCTTTACACATGTATTCCATGTAATATTATTTAAATACGCAAGTTTGTCTATTTCCTTGATTACTTTATGCAAGAAAACACAATATGCTAAGAATGATAATAATACTTTTTCCATTTCTTTTTAGTTGCATAACTTTTCTAAAACGAAGTTTCAAACTAGTTACATTACTTTCCTTTTTAGTTAGTAAACACTCTTTTTTCTCCCTCCTATCACATGAGTCCATTTTTCATTGTTTCTATCTCTCTCAGCTCCTCTCCAAAAATTTCCTAGGAGTTCGCAATTTGCAAAAAGACGTAACAAAAAAAAAACAAAGGAAATGATAAATTTACAAATTTTGAGCTTGACCCTAAGTATCGATCCAACATGACCCAACCCGAACATGGCCCAAAAATGGACCTGAAAATTGACCCAAATCGAAGTGACCCGACCCGAACTAACCCGACCTAAAATGACCTGACCCAAACTTGACCCTACCCGAACTCAACCCAAAGTGTTAACCTGATACCTGACTCGACCCGATTACCTGTAAACCCAAAGCTAACTCGAAACCTGAATTGACCTGACTCAAAATAAACACGGTTCTTTATTAACCCGAAATAACTTGACTCGTACCCGAGCTGAACGACCCGTTTGCCAAGCCTAGTGGAACCAAAGGGGAGAATTTTATATAAAAAAGGGTAAATATGTAGATGGTAGGAGAGGAAAATATCAAATAATAGTGTAAGTGAGGTTAGTGGGTCATTTCCATATAAGGAGGTCTTGCATTTATTATAAAATGAATGTAAAAGAAGAGTGTTGAGTTTATTTTGAAAGGAAGGGAATAACTTATAATTAGAAATACTAAAAATTGTGTGCATTGTATGTATTTATAAGATCAACATTTTGTAATTTATATCATTAGAAAATATAAGATATTATGGTCATAGTTATAGATTGATAAACGTCTAGATAAAATTGTTACACTAAAAAAATAAATGGAACTAGAACCCTTTATATATCTTCACCTTATTTTTTCTTAATTCGGGACTATTTTTACACAAGTGAACTTATTTTTTGTTGAGCTTAAATCATTTTCACTAAACTTAAATTACATTTACTAATTTTCTACTATCTCAATTTCTTGCTATTTGCAAGAAAAGAATATTTTATGTCTCACAAATAGTACCCCTTTGTTGCAAAAAAATAAGAAACAGAGGTAATATTATAATGGTTCTTTAGAGTTTATTATTTTCTTACAAAAATTAGTTATTTTATTGAATTTAACTTATTTTTACTAAATTAAAATGCTTTTTAAGAAAAGGAAAATATTTTTAACGAATATTATCCGAATAAGGTTTAAAATATAAGGCATAATTCAAATAATAGGAACTACGTTAAACCTAATCTTCAATATATAATTCCTTCATTATTTTTAATAATTGAAATACAAGGAGTTTCATGGTTTTCAATGCACATTTAATAAAATTAATATTTACAATTATACTCTTGTAAAAAATATAAAAATTTTATAATTTGAAAGTTTATATCAAGCTACATCAAAAAAGATCTCACTCCACTTGATTATATTTTTCATAACTTATAAATCACAATAGGACGTCAAAGGACTGTGCGCGGTATAGCAAAATTTTAAAACGTTGTGATTAAAGAAAGAGAGTGGAGGAAGTTCAAAAGTTACCTATTGCATCATTTAAGAATTATTTGGGTGAATTATTTGCTCCTAGTCATATCGGATGATCAACTTTTGGATATTTTTACTATGGAGTTAGGCAAATGGAAATTTTAGTACATACTTTGCAAGCTGGACATTCATGATTTTTATATGCTAGGAGGGTATTAGGATAATATGTTGTACATCGGTTAATGTAATATTTTATGTTTACTGGGGTTGCATATAGTGCATATTGAAAATAAAATACAAAAATTTATTTGAAAATAAAATAACCACCCCCATAACCATCCATCCCCGCTAACGTCTCCAAACAACAATCATTTTTCAAATATATATTCCGCGTTTTCCGGGCACATTATAGTAGCTTTATAAGGTGAGATTAATATTCACAATATATGTAATAAGTAAAAATAAATAACTAATCGATCTTTATGAATTCTTTAGTTTTGCCAATTCAAGTTCCATATTCATAATCATTTGTGGTATAGGCCTTGATTGATAATGAGAGAATTGGTAAGATTTTAGCAATTGTTAAACCTTTTTATTTTGAATAATAAAAATGATTTAAATTTTAAAAAAGAAGGAAATCATTAGTCCATATTTCGTATGACGTTATTATTATTAGCACATATTGTTTCGGGGTTTTCTGATGTCCTGCGGGAGAGTTACAATTCCGAGACTGGAACCGGACGCCTGTACCTGCAAAACAACGGAGACTCCTGGTGGTGGGAGCTCCGCCTCCGACGGTCAAGTTAGTACTTGATTAAGGAGTAATTAATGCGGAAATTAAAGTGATTGGGTCTCTCTAGGTGAGAGTGTTTAATGTGTGTAATCTGCGTTTTTTAGCATGTCCCCCCCCCTTAATGAGGATTAAGGGAGGTATTTATAACCTCGGGAAACGTGTCAATCTAGGTTTAGGTTAACCTTGGGCTGATTGGGCTTCCCTCGGAAGTTGGGCCTAGGTGGCCGGTTATCCCAGGTGTCATGGGATGGACACGTGTCGTGTCGTATTTGGTCCATGGTGGACGGATCATTGCTTGACACGTGGCAGGCTCCTATTGGCCCATGTGACGGACACATGGCGGAACCTGATTGGTCCACTTGTCAGATGGTGATTGGTGGGGAAAAATCCCCTAATCATTTGCCCCTCACAGGTGGCACGTGACTGGTCACGTGTTACCTGTGACAGGTATCGCCCTGTAACAGGCGACGGCCTGCTACAGGTGTCACTCGGCGAGAGGCCGAGAGATTCTCCCGCCAAAATTTTGAATTCTGGAAGTGATCCTTCGCCTTCTCACTTCGCCTATATAAAGGAGTGTTGACTTCGGTCATTTTCACACTTGAAAACTTTGTGAGAGAACATTCGGACCCCTGAACTTGCTCTGACATTTTGGACCCTTTCTGCCTACCGCCTGGTCTGACAAGCCGACTGCAAAGGATTTTCAGAACTTCATCAATCGTCACTTGTTCAGGTAACCGTCGGCTCTCTTACTCTTAATTTTCTCTTTACTTATTCTTTTTTGAAATGGCACCATGGAAGCACACGACACGACCTAGGTTAGTGATCAGCCGGTCACCGGGGACGGCTGAATCTAGGACTAGGAGTTCCGCCTGCCCTTTTCTGGACCCATCTTTTCCCTTTATACAAAGTCCGACTGTATCTGTGTCTATGCAAAGCATGATGGCCAGAACAAAAAAGACTGCCAGGATCTCAAACTCAGACGGCTCCTCCCACAGGGTGCCGATTAGTGAAACATCTGACCAGGCGCCAGATGTGGAAGTGAAACAAAGCGGCTTGAAAGCCGGCAGTTCTGAGGGAGGAGTCAAAGTGACCCCTTCCCATTTTACAGTTGACAATTCTACATTCTCTCCTGCTCCTTTTAAAGGAGAGGAGGCGGGCCCCTCCGGGAGAGGGGAGGAGTCGTCCTCTTCGGACTCGTCAGAGGACGATTCCGAGTCTAGCTCTTCTGGCCATGCTTCTCTGGACACAGAAGAGAAAAACAGTCGCCTGCAAGAGGCGAGGCTTTCTCACGCAGTTGAGAAGGGGGACGATTGGGCGGAGCCATCCGCCTCTCACCGAGAGCAAAATACCCCCTACTACTGCACGGTACCTCGGGGCCGGATCACAGCCATGCAAGAGAAAGTGGAGAGCTTTATCGCAAACCACACAATGGGCCCCGGCTTTTTAGTGTTCGTGCCGGATCCAGAAGACACAGTCGTCTGGCTGGCTGGTACCAGTTATGATGGCTCCTGCTTTGGCTGCTACGAGGCAGCCATCAACGCTGGGCTGCGCTTCCCACTACATCCGGCTGTTCAGCGGATCTTGGATGGGTATAAGTTGGGGTTATGGAAGTTAGCCCCAAACTCCTGGGTCAACGTACTCGGCTATGTGGCCGGGTGCGAACTGCACGGGGTGGAGCCGAACTTCGAGCCTTTCGCCCACATGAACTACCTCAGCCGGACCCCTAAGGCAGGCGGTACCGGCTGGTATCAATTGACGAGCCACAGGGGCTACCTCATGACGAGAGGTAAAGCAAACAAATGGAAGGATTGGCGGAGCACCTTCCTCATCATTGAGAGTTCAGACACAGAGCTGAACAAGCGCTTCAACAGGTGGAACAGGAATCCGCCCCTTCTTGCAGGCGGCCGCAGCATGCCGCCTGTTCCCCCCAAGGCTAAGAAAGAGATCCTAGATAAAGGACTCTTCAAAGTAGAGTCAAAGGTGAACTCTACTTCAGGGGTACGAGAGCAAGTACCCCTGCACTGCGTCCCGAGCTTCAAGTGGCTCTACGACGAGTACTTTTTGGCCGCCTGTGGCCTCAGCAGTCGATGCTCAAGAGGTAGCCGACCTGTCGAATACTCTGTTGTTCCGTGCATTTCTTGTTATGACTTTTATTAACTTTGCTATTTGTTTTTGCAGCGGATGCCATGAGCAAAATTACCGCCTCCAAGACTGCGGCGGCCATGTTGCGGGCCTCCATCATGCAACAGTCTTCAACCGACTCCCCCAACAAGGGGGCACCCTTGGTGGGCTTCGAACCTTTCACCCTCTTTTTGGAGTTGTGTTTATGCATATACTGACTCTTTTCTTCTTTTTTAGACGGGCGCTCCAAGAGCTTCTTCTTCCCAACAGCCGGACCCCAAGGCCCGAAGGACGACTGTTGCGAGCTCTCCTAGTTCTGCCAGGAAACATGTGGCGGCTGAGAAACAGCCGGCCACTTCTTCTAAAACTCCAGCTGGGCCACCTAGAAGTATTAAATTGTCCTTGTAAATTTTAGACTTGCTCCCTTCTTTATTAGGTCTAATCCGTTTGTTTATGCTTGATGCAGCCGGCCCTCAGGAGCCTGACTTGGTCGAGGTGGCCAAGTCTATGATCAAGGTCGTTCCTCCAGCTGAAAGGGAGGCGGTCAGGGGTGTCGGCACCCTTGACCTAGACGGGATTGCAGGGGTCCTTGCTGAGGTATACTTAGCATATTTTTGAGTATTTGAATTCCAGGACGCCTGTTTTCTTTTTTGTTTGGAAACTGACGCCTGTTCCCCTTTTTTACTTAGGCCCTGCTCCGAGTGAACGGCCTTCGCAAGCCGCTTGACCGGAAGAACAAAGATGTAAAGGCTGCAAAAGCTATGGCCGCCTCTGACTGTGATAAGGCAATGTTTCAAATTGCCCAAAATAAAGTTCTGACCATTGATATTCTTTATTATCAGGCGCAGGCTACCGCCGCTATCCGGGCTCAGTTAGAGGCGGCCCAGAAGAGGAATAGCGAGCTGGAGGCGACCATCAACAATCTCAAGGCCGAGCTGAGACCTCTTCGCCAAAAGATGTCCTCATACGAAACCTTGGAGAAATCCTTGGCGAGCGTAAAGGTACGCCTGGTGACCCAGGAGAAGAGTCTTACTCAGGAGCTCTCGGAAAAGGCCGAGCAAGAAAAGAAAGAGCTGGTCCGGGAGATGATGGAAGACTCTGCTCAAATCCAGCGCATGACTCTTCCCCAATGCCGACTTTGCCTCATGGGAAAAAACGTACCGCCAGTGTTCTGATAGATATAATCAAGAGATCCTGGCGGCTGTTGAGGAAGAGGCGTTGGAGGAGGCGTTGGAGGAGGAACAGCCGGTAGTGGTGCTTGTGCCGCTTGGGGGTAATGCATCAAAGAAGGATGCAGCTGAAGCCGAGTCCAGCAAGAAGAGTGCTGACCAGGCGGCAGCTGCTAATATTGAAGATCTGGCCCCTTCTTAAGCTTTATGTCTTCTTTCCACGGCCTGCGTGCCGTTTGTTTGTATTTACCCGGCCAGGGGGCCAGGGCTCTGAATATTTTGCCGGTCTTTAATGACCGGCTTCTTTTTAATGAATTTTTTGTTTTGCTTCAAATTTGTTTAAGTATTGAATATTCTGATATCCAATTGTACACTATACCGACTGTTTTACATGGCCGATAGTTGCAGACAGGTACGGATAGTTAGTCACGCCGCCTATGCCCCTGGACGACTGGTTGTCTGTTTCCAGGCTAGACGATCAGTCGGCCATTTATCCAATCGGTATTCGAACCATTTTAAAGACTGGATCCCCTTTAGGCAGGCGGTCCTGTCATTTGTAAATTTAACCAAGTAGGAAAGTTGTTTCCTACTTGTCATGCTTTTAGGCTAGAGACTTTAGGCCGTCTAGGCCGACTGTTCCCCTCCATATTTAATCTAGTGTGAGCCGGTGCTGTATGAACACCTTTTTAGTTTCACACTAAATTTTTAAGGAGTGACCAAGTAAACATGATTGTTACCTAGTCGCCAAGTAACTGAGTAGTAGAGGTATCAAGCGGTGGGTACCGGTTGTTCCCCTTTATTCGCCAATGTTTGTTGGCTTTTAACTCATAGGTTGTTAACCTAGCAGGAGTAGTGGTTGAGAGCCCCTGTTTGCTAAAAATAGGCGGACGACTCATACCTTTTAGGCTCCATACTAAGTTTGAGAGAGTGACTATGAGTTAACTTTGGTGTTACTCAGTCGCCGTCACTCCTGCTTGAGTAGTAAAGGTACCAGGCGGCGGAGGCCGGCTGAACCTTTTGATTCGCCAATGTTTGTTGGCTATTAACTCAAGAGGTACCCCCTGCATTTATCCCAAGTAATACAGGCGGTCATCTGACTCAGATGTCAACTGCTACCACTGGTTTGGTTAGTGATAGAGTTATCCTTGTCTCAAAAACGGCTACGTGGTTGCCCTTGGGGGCAGTCGTATAGGTGCCGTGTAATTAGTTTATAGAGCAATGTTCCACCCAAAAGGGAGCTGCTCTCTGCGACGAATTTCATCCGGAGGGATGCCGCCGGACGCCTGCTATGATATTGGGACAGGTCGTATTAGTTTTGAAGATTGGATCAGTTGGCTTGGCGCCTGGTCTGATCATTCGGCCTGTGGCCTTGGTTAGTTCTTGGTGAACGTAGGTGCTAAGTAAAAGGAGGGTAGCCGCCTGTTTAGGCACAGGGTCGGCCAGGCCCTGATCATTTTTAGTTAAGTATATGGGGGGTGGCTGTGTGTTTGGAACCAGTCAGCCCTCTTCTATGGAGAGTAGCCGACTATATGTCCAGACGGCGTGCCCCTATGGTGATAGAGTGAATTACTCAATGGAGAGTAGCCGACTGTAAAGGTACAGACGGCATGCCCCTCTGAAGATAGAGTGAAATACTCAATGGAGAGTAGCCGACTGTAAAGGTACAGACGGCATGCCCCTCTGAAGATAGAGTAAAATACTCAATGGAGAGTAGCCGACTGTAAAGGTACAGACGGCATGCCCCTCTGAAGATAGAGTAAAATACTCAATGGAGAGTAGCCGACTGTAAATGTATAGGCGGCCTGCCCCTCTTAAGTAAGAATAAAAATTAAACATGGAGTAGCCGACTGTTTGTCAGTAGGCATGCCCCTCTTAGTACAAAATTGAATATTAAGTATGCAAACTTTTATTAAGTAGCCCTTGACTATTTACATCATTCAAAAGAAATATTTCTTAAGATTATCTACATTCCAAGTTCGAGGCAACGGTTGTCCGTCTGGTGTTCCCAGACGGTAGGTACCGTCCTTGACCTCTTCACAGATTCGGTAGGGTCCTTCCCAGTTGGGAGTTAGTTTGCCAGACTCATTAGCCCTACCAACTGCTTCCATTTTTCTAAGTACAAAGTCCCCCACTTTGAGTGGACGCCTGTGTACTTTTTTGTTGTATGATCTAGTCATTCTCAGGCGGTAAATTTCATGGCGCAAGACAGCATTGCCCCTCCTTTCAGGAAGTGAGTCTAATGCCAGGCGCATGGCTTCCCAGTTTGCCTCTTCGTCATATAGCATTACTCGAAGAGTCGGCTCGTAGTGTTCTATTGGAAGAACAGCTTCCGCACCATATGTTAGGAGGAATGGAGTTTCTCCAGTCGCCCCTTTTTCAGTCGTCCTAATGGCCTAGAGAACATGTGGTAATTCATCCGCCCATAGGCCGCCTGCTCGTTCAATCTTTTTCTTGAGACCGTCTGAGATGATTTTATTAAAGGCTTCTACCTGGCCGTTTGCTTGTGGACGGCCGACAGATGCAAAGTAGTGTGCAATTCCTTGGTCACCCAACCAGCTTTTGAGAACAGGCGTCTCAAATTGGGGACCATTATAAAAAACCATAGACATGGGAACCCCGAACCGAGTGATGACATTTTTCCAAATGAATGAAATTACATTCTTCGTCTTGATTCCCTTTACAGCCTCCGCCTCTACCCATTTAGTCAAGTAGTCGACGGCAACAAGTATGTACCTCCTTCCGCCTGTAGCAGGCGTATATGGACCCAGAATATCCATGCCCCACTTAGCAAACGGTAGTGGGCTATGGATGGTAGTGAGGTCAGTAGCCGGACGGTGAATTAGTTTGCCAAACCTTTGGCACTTGTCACATTTTTTCACCATCACCATCGCATCTGCTTCTAAAGTAGGCCAAAAGTAGCCCTGCCGCCTTGCCCGTTGAGCAAGCGTCCTACCGCCTATATGGGAAGCACAGTAACCAGAGTGAAGATCGTCCAGTATCTCTCGCCCCTTTTCTGGAGTAACACACTTTAAGAAAGGTTGGAGGTACCCCCTTTTGTGAAGTTCTCCCTTTATTATTTCAAAACTGGTTGCTCGTTTTTTCAGTGCTGCCGCCTGTTGATGATCATCCGGCAGGGTACCGTTTGTCAGATATGCCCTGATTGGATCCATCCAGGTTGAGCTTCTGTCTAGGATTCCAATAGGGTCTTCCTCGATGCTTCTCTTCTCCATTACTTCCCAAAAAACAGTTCGAGGAGTATCACAGGAGGCGGATGATGCTAATTTTGAAAGTGCATCCGCCTGGTTGTTTTCTGATCTCGGCACTTGGCTCAGATGGAAATCCTTAAGGGAGCCGACTACTTGTCGGACCGCCTGTAAATACTTGATCATGGCCGGATGGGTTGCTTCGTATTCACCATTGTACTGACTCACTATCAATTGTGAATCGGAACAGGCGTCTATTTTTCTTGCCCTGCCGCCTTGCACATGCGGATCCCGGCTAGTAAAGCTTCATATTCTGCCTCATTGTTTGAGGCCTGAAAACTGAAGCGTACAACATACTCGTACCTGTCGCCTTCTGGCGACTGACATATGACGCCTGCTCCACAACCATTTGAAGTAGAGCTTCCGTCCACATATACCTTCCACACTTGGTCTGGAACTTGAGAGTCAGGAGGACGAGTCATCTCAACAATAAAGTCAGCAAAGGCTTTCCCCTTCACTGCTTTTCTAGGCTCGAAAGTAACTTCGAGGCTCTGTATTTCTATGGCCCATTTGATCATTCGGCCTGACGACTCCATGATGGTCAGTGGCCGCTTGATAGGTTGGTCTGTATACACGACGACTGCATGTGCCAAAAAGTAGGGCTTCAATTTTTTAACAACCATGAAGAGTGCGAGACCAAATTTCTCCACTAAGGGATACCTCAACTCGACATTTTTCAGTACATGACTGACAAAGTAGACCGGGAGCTGACAGCCGTCTCTTTCAGCAAGGAGAACATCGCTTAACACATGATCAGAGATGGCCAGGTACATGTAGAGTACTTCTTTGGGCAAAGGGCTGACCAGCCTCGGCAAGGAATGCAAGTGAACTTTCAATTTCTGGAAGGCCGCCTCAGCATCCGGCCCCCATTCAAACCTTGCCTTTTTCTTATTTGCCTGGAAAAAGTATAGGCATTTGTCGCCTGATCGGCTTAGAAATCTTCCCAAGGCCGCCAGACAACCTGTTAACTTCTGAACCTCTCGGATGGTACGAGGCGACTGCATGTCAATGACCGCCTGAACCTTCTCAGGGTTCGCCTCTATTCCTCTCTGATTGATAAGAAATCCGAGAAATTTCCCAGAATCAACTCCAAAGACACATTTCTTGGGATTGAGCATGAAATGGTGCCGCCTGAGTGTGGCGAAAGTTTCTCGGAGGTCCGACAGATGATCTTTCTGAAGTTTAGACTTGACAATCATATCATCAATATATGCCTCGACATTTTTCCCAATTTGATCAAAGAACACAGTGTTTATCATTCGCTGGAAAGTGGCCGGGGCATTCTTAAGACCAAACGGCATGACCGTGTAACAGTATAACCCCTGATCAGTGATGAAGGCCGTCTTCTCCTGATCTTTCTTCCATAAAGGAATTTGATGGAAACCAGAGTAGGCGTCCATAAAGCTCATCAAAGCATGGCCGGCTGTTGAGTCGACCAGGTTATCAATTTTAGGCAGAGGGTAACTGTCTTTGGGGCACGCCTTGTTTAAGTCTGTGTAGTCTACACACATTTGCCAGGTGCCATTCGGTTTTTTAACAAGCACCACATTTGCAACCCAATCTGGGAAGTAACATTGTTGAATGAACTCTGCATCAAGTAATTTTTTAACTTCGACGGCTGCCGCCTGACTTCTTTCTTCGCCATGGTTCCGCTTCTTCTGCCTTACCGGCTTCTTTTTCGGATCCACAGCCAGTTTATGTACCGCCAGGTCAGGACTAATGCCTGGCATTTCGTGGACTTCGAATGCAAAGATGTCCTTGTATTCTTTCAATAGTTTGTAAAAGTCGTCACCCAAGACTCTCAGAGCAGTCGTCCCAACTTTGACTGTTCGGTCAGGACGTGAGTCGTCTAAGATCAGGTTCGTATGCTCACCAGCCGGCTGAGGGCGGAATTCATCCGACCGCTCCTCTGCCAATGATTGCTATTTTCTGTCTTTTCTTGCGGCCCCCGTCTGGGCTGCCTTTCTCTTCTTGCCGCCTGCTTCTTTAACAGGCGCACTCTCCTTGACATTGTCAAGGTCTGTTTTTCCACCACTTGACCTAGTGGCCATAACAGTGGGCTTGACATCCGAGAGATAGCACTCTCGGGCCATCTTCTGATCTCCCCTTAGGGGCCCGATTGTTCCATTATCCCTCTCAAACTTGAGCAACATAAGAGATGGGATTATAACAGCCTTGGAATTATTCAGGGTTGGTCGTCCCAGAATCATGTTGTAGGCCGAGAGTTCTTCTACTACCAGGAACCAGACTACCATGTGTCGTCCTTCCCCTTTTTCGCCAAGGCGGATGGGTAAATCCACTCGTCCCACTGGGTGGACGACTCCTCCTCCAAACCCTACTAAAGGGTGGGATGCCGGATGTATGCAATCAATCTGATATTTTAGTTTCGACAGACATTTGCTACTGATGAGATCTGAGGAGCTTCCGGTATCTATGAGGATTCGGCCAACTCTCTGGTTGGCCACTTTACATTCAATAACGACAAGGTCGTCATGCGGCTCTCTTACCCCTCCTAGATCTTCTTCAGTGATGACAATCTCAGGAAATGAATATTTGGAGGGCTGTTCTTGGTGAATGGAATTTACATCTAACCGTCTGATATTGTCTTTGTTGCCCCTAATAGTGGGGCCGCCTCCTGAGAAGCCGCCTGCAATGGACGACTGCATCATCTGTATCGGAGCTGTCGGCCTGTTGGTTCTTTTTGGTCGACTACTTTTTTGAGGAAGTGTTCCCCGTAGATTTCTTGACATAAGTGTCAAGATCACCTTGCTCAGCCAGGCGGTCCAGATACCGCATGAGACTGATGCATTCATTGGTGTGATGACCAACATCTTCATGATAAGCACAGAATTTTTCTTGGTTCCGGTTGTTTGCAGAACCCTTCATGGGGACCGGCTTCTCAATTGAGATTCGTCCCTTGATTTCCTTTAGGATAAATTGGCTATCCTTGTTAAACGCATACTTTAGGGAGTATGGTTTGAATTCTTTTTTCTTCTTCTGGGCCGGCTGTTTAGAGGAATCAGCCGCCCAGACCTCTTTTCTCTTCTCGTCTTTGTTTGACGACTGTTTCTGTCGTCCTTCTCTTTTGTCGGACCTTCTCCCGTCCGACTGTTTTACCGTACTACAAAGATCAGTCGCCTGTATATAGGCTTCCGCTTCAATCAAGGCCTTTGGAAGAGTCCCCACCCTCTTTCGGACCAAATCAAATTTGAAGGTCGACCCGTCTTTGAGACCTCTGAAAAAGTCAGTATAGGCTACTTCATCCGGTAACCCTTGAATCTGTATTCTCACCAGGTTAAACCGCCTGATGTAAGAACGAAGCCCCTCCTTTTCGCCCTGCTGAATTGTTCCTAAATCAAGGGTCGTCTTCTTCGCAGGGATGTTCATGGCGAAGTTGGAGGTGAATAAGTAAGCAAGCATCTTGAAGCTATTTACACAACCAGTCGGCAGGTTGCCGAACCATTGTTGTGCGATTCCTTTGAGAGTCGCTGGGAAACACTTGCACCAAGTGGGATCATCCAACCCTTGAAGGTACATCAGGTTGGTGAATGCCATCAGATGGTCTTCTGGGTTAGTAGTGCCGTCATAGGCGCCTACTAATACATTTTTAACTTTGGCCGGCTGAGCGGCTTCAGTAATTTCCTTGGAGAAGGCCGACGGCTGTTCGCCAAGTCTAAGCAACCGTAGCTGCCAGTCCATAGGTTGGACGTGTTTTGCTGCATGTCCACCAAACGGAGGTGGCTGTAAAAAATACTGTTGTTGCGGTACAAACGGTAAGTTTGGTACCGCCTGGTCGCTATGATAGCCGGACTGACGGGAGGTGCCGCCTGACTGACTCTCATGATACGACTGAGTATGCCTCATCGAGGTATTTCGCAGACTGTCTTGGAGGTTTGAAGTAGAGGCCGACTCTGACAATCGGTCACTCTTCTTCTGCTCTAGCAGTAGCCGAGCGTCTGTGTATGTTTTCCTCGACCCGTCCGCCTGAATATGACGAACAGGTTTCCTATTTCCTGGAGTAGGAAAACGGTATTTTGTGAAATCAAGGGCAGGTGGCTCCCGCTTCCTAGATTTAGGATGAGGAGTCGCCTCTCGACCTTGAACTGGCTTCCTCTTCTGTGAAGTGGAGGGTTTCTTAGCCGACTGCTCCTTGTCCGGAGCAGGCGGCTTCTTGTTGATCAACTCTTGAATTTCTCCCTTGAAGTCCCTCATGAAGGTCATGAGTTCGTTCCTTGTAATGGGAGCAGACCCATCAGTCGGCTGCTGCCGAACAGGCGGTGCGCCTGCTGGCTCGCTTCCTGTATGAAGATGTTCCCGTGCCCTCCTTTCGGTATGACGGGTACGTCGGGCCCTTAGGGTCCCGTCTGAAGCTGTGTGAGCTTCAACTTCAAATTCATTCTCAGTATCGTGGTCCGACTGAACTAGAGGGTCGTCCAGGGGACGTCTCTCTTCAGGAGTCGGTACAAACGTGGATGCCATCTCAGAAGTACTCTCCCCACAGACGGCGCCAAGATGTTTCGGGGTTTTCTGATGTCCTGCGGGAGAGTTACAATTCCGAGACTGGAACCGGACGCCTGTACCTGCAAAACAACGGAGACTCCTGGTGGTGGGAGCTCCGCCTCCGACGGTCAAGTTAGTACTTGATTAAGGAGTAATTAATGCGGAAATTAAAGTGATAGGGTCTCTCTAGGTGAGAGTGTTTAATGTGTGTAATCTGCGTTTTTTAGCATGTCCCCCCCCCCTCTTAATGAGGATTAAGGGAGGTATTTATAACCTCGGGAAACGTGTCAATCTAGGTTTAGGTTAACCTTGGGCTGATTGGGCTTCCCTCGGAAGTTGGGCCTAGGTGGCCGGTTATCCCAGGTGTCATAGGATGGACACGTGTCGTGTCGTAATTGGTCCATGGTGGACGGATCATTGCTTGACACGTGGCAGGCTCCTGTTTGCCCATGTGACGGACACATGGCGGAACCTGATTAGTCCACTTGTCAGATGGTGATTGGTGGAGAAAAATCCCCTAATCACATATGACTTTACGACAAGTGACAACACTTGGAACAAATTATTGATCAAATCAAACTTTTATATATACCCAAATTTAATTCCAAAAGATATACATATTTATTTGTCTCATTTAAAGAACTCAAGATTTTTTCATGAATTCTTATTAATATGGAAGAAAAACTTTATTAGGTTAGTTCTTGTTAAAATCGTCTTGAAATATGATTTCCAAAATTAAACTTTACAATAAAAGAAAAAAAAAAAGAGTATTTTATTTAAAGACATCTCCTTTTCATTTTATTTTTTTTATATTCTTCTTATTGCTTATTAATTTCAATGACCAAGTTTTCCCCCCGTTTCAAAATCATGAATGCAAGCAACATTCAAATATTATATTTTTTTCATTAATATGATAGCTAATTTATTATTGTTACAATAAAAAAAACAGTTGACATCTCTAATATTAAAATTATGGCTTCACCACTAAATTCTCACAGCCCCGCTACACTATTCTTCAACAATTCATTGGCAATAATTTTGATATGCTTAGCCTTTGAATTTTGGTGATGTTGTCCCTAAAATTTTTCGCTTCTATGTATAACTTAATCTTGATTTTCCCTTCATACCATATTCTAGTTCTCCTTACATTACCACGAGAAATTTCATTAATAACCTAATATTTAGCAACGCTTGTACATCATTCTCTAAAATCATTAAGATTTTTAAGTTTGTATCTTTAAACTCCTTTTACTTGCCCAAATAATTATATTAAAATTTTGATGGAATCTGTTAACACTTTGCCTCTCCCATTATAGGTGAGAAAATAATTGAGCACCCGTTCCCAAACCTGGAACTGGTTAGAACCCACCGGAAAAAGAATTGGAATCTAATTGAACGGTTACAATTTCTTGTGTATGTTAAAATTGGAACCTAGTTATCATCAATTCCGGTTCCAATTCTTTTATTTCTAGAACGGGTACCCAAAATCAATTTTAAAGTCACATTTATAAACCTAATAGTTTGACTTTTAATGATTTTAAATGACACATTGAGTCTTTTGTATGAATCTCAATCCATTAAAAGAACTACACTTTTATTGGCCACAAGGTTTTTCTCACTCTTCTTTCTACTGCTTATGAAATTCTTATATCTAAAAACTTCAACAAAAGTATTTTATTTTATTTTATTTTATTATTTTTTCATGAACAAAAAACGATGAAATTATTGATGAATTGAAGGAGACGATGAATAGGGAGAAAATATTGTTGGTGTAAATTAAATGAATTATTTATTACTTCATGATAAATTAAATTCTCATATTCATATTATTTGGTGTTTTTAATTTCGGTCGATTTTGTGAGGATTCTGATATGATTATATTAAATAAGTGCTCTTCTTTTATAATGTAATATTCGTTTAATGTTTATATTTAATTTTTTTTTCTTAATATTCTGGGATTTTTGTTATGTAATTTCTTTTCTTAATGGCTTGCTATCAGTTTAAGATTAATTTTGAACCGAGTTCCCAATTCTTGAACCAGCTATGACTATTTCCATCCAGCTTGTGAAATTTTCCAAAACTTAGACCTAGTTTAAACTATTTTAGAGATTGGTTCCTTAGTTTTAAACCAAGTACTCGATCTTGATGGTCACACCTATTTCCCATGATGACATTGGGTAGCCAATAATGATATCGGAAATGAATATGTTCGAGGTAACTTTATAAAATTGTTTTTTTTTTTTTTTTTTATCGCTCGTGTTATTAACTTTTGTATTTCTTGTTCCATTGAAACATTTTATATTTGAGAATTTCAAACTACTTTCGAGTATGTAAATCATCAAACTTCCTAGACACATTCTTTAAATAGCGGCTATAGGATTCGATATATGTTGATCATTTCTCTTCCATGTTGATTTAATCTAAACTAATTAAATAATTGTTGACTTCACCCAATATAAATGCTTCTTCTTATCTATTAATCAATCATATACAAAATAAACATAACTCTTTTCTTGGTGGAAAGTTTTGATCAAGGTTACTATTTAAAATAATTTGATAATCACGTTATATAGGATTTACTAAAATAAATAAACTCATATCACTTGTAAAGTGACAAAATGTTGGAAATGAGAAAAATGATTGTACAACGTCTGCTAATACAATAGAAGTCATGTTGAGTAAATCCCTTAATTCCACATATGTACATACTAAAGATTCATAGAGTTTTGATGTGTATCCTCTTAAACTTTATGTGATTTAACCTTTTAATAAATGAACACGAGCGAGTTACACATACACAATCAACATTTAATAATCAATACAGTATTTTTAAGTAATTCTTGATATCTAGTTATCAAGGGTAATTTTTTAAATTTAATAATCTTCCTTGCCTAAAGCGTGCACAAACTTAAAACATTACTAACTTGGTACATAAAGTATAATCCTTCCTTGACTATTGTAGGCGTTGATGACTTAACCTACCTTACCATGTGTGAAAGTTCTTGGCAACGCATGGAATTTGGGGATTTGGCATAATATGATTAGGGCACAATAAAAGATAATATAAAGAGAAAAAGGCAACCATGATTTAGGGTCAATTTCAAAGTTAACCACAAATACGGACAATTCAAAAGGCAACCGCTATTGATCCCATAAGGTTACACCCATTCTACAACCCGTGAAATTATTGACTCCATATGGTACAATCCTAAATACTCTAGAATTCGGGGTTGAAGGTATATATAATATTAGGCCATGATACGGATTCCACTGATATTGGACTCTACTCAGTTGTTTACATAAAATGTAATCATTTGTAACCTATAGAGACATACTGCAAGCGTCGTAGGAGTCTGCCTACCTTACAATGTGATTGAGCTTGGCAATCAAAGGAAGTTATGGAAGTGATATTGAATCAAAAGGGACAAGGAACAAAGTGGGGATCTACTAAAAAGTATTTTAGGAATTTGTCAATCGTTCATGAATCTTAATTAGGTATTGGTTTTATATCGGTGTAGCGTAATTTTACTTGGTGCCTTTATTAGTTGATAGCACAGATTCAAAATTGGTGCATTTTTACATTAAACGCATCGGTTCAAAAGCCAATATAATCGATAGAGGGGGTTGTTGTACGTGGTGGATGGGAGTGAGAAGTAAGAGTGAGAATATTAGGGACTTTGCTTATTGTTTTTAGCATGCAATCACGAGCCTGCTACTGTATTAGCTTGGGTTCTTTAAATTTTTGTTTAATTTATTTTATTTATAAAAAAAACCATTACTCTGAATTGTTGCCTTTTACTTACAAAGGCATCGATTCATAACTGGTGCCTTTTTAAGTAAAAGGTACCAGTTTTAGTTAACAAGTGCTTTTCATCTTTAATTTTTTATTCTCTTTTTCATTTTTCATAAGAAATGAGCATTTTAGTCATAGTTTACATTAAATCGGTGCTTTTCTCTCGGTGTTGTTTTTCTTTTTTCTACTAACATGGGTTGGCCTTGGATTAATGACAATGGTGTTTTGGAGGTCTCAAAATGTCAAACTCGTCTCATTAGGTTGACAAATTTATCTCTTAAATATCATAAAATAGGTGGGTATAGACTATAAATCAAATTAAGATAAAATATTTATAGTTGTGTCGTGACACGACGAAACTTCGTCACGTTCCTGTCGTGATACACGACGATTTTCCACCATGGCACGGAAAATTTGGTGTGTTACAGAAAGTTGACTGTCGGGCCACGTTGGCGATTGTCGCTCCACGGTTGAAACCATCGTGACACGAAGGATATGAAGGGTATAATTTCAAGTTTCGGGTTTTAGGATTGTCATTACATGTAGAAGATTGTCGTGGCATATCATGTCACGACAAATTGGGCATGGTGCAACAGTTTGCCTATGTTTTATGGTTTTTATTTTTATCATTAGTTTTTATTTCAAACTTCGAATAAAGAAAATTATATACCATTGAAAAGACGTGTAAGTCTATATTCCAACCTAATTAGAATCATGTCAATATCATTTGAATATTTTAAGATATGACCGAAACACTGCAAGGGTGTCGATTTTGGACCGAAATTAGCATTTCGCTCATATCAACAAATTGAAATTTGGTTTATGATATATCTTTAGAAAGATTAGTTCAAGGGCCACCCTTCCATATTGGATTCGCACAGAAAAAAGTTGTATTTCCATAAAAATTATGAATCACAAAAATCGTATTATATTGGTTTCGGGCCGTATTTGTAGAATAGAAAATTGAGTTAAGGTTTATGGATTTTGGACGAATAAGATGGTTCAAGTGCATATTTGCAACATACACTGAAGTTGTGTTGTACTACTCTTTATTTGTGTGTTTTGATGAATTTTACGTGATTTTAATAGATGCTACTGGATTATGGTTGACTAATATTGAGTATATTAGTCATGGATTATAAAGCTAACTCACTCAAGGATCTCAACTCAAATCTTCAGACAAAATTGAGCTAGAATGAAGCAAAACATTGGTGAAAAAAAATTTATGAATACGACTCCTGTTCATTATTCTACTTATAACTTTAACTGCAAATGATATTGATATGATTCTAATTGCATTGAAAGTTAGACGTCAATCGCTTTCCAACAATGTATTACACACCTCAAACAAAGCTCCAATGCATATCACTAGTTACGATCGTTTTGAGACGAGTAATGCGCGGTAGCAGCATGGCACGTCCGTGCCACACAATGGCACATCCGCATCTTGCTAGAATTTTTTTATTCTAAAAAAAATCTTTTTTGCTTTAGAGAGAGGCACGTCCATTCCTTTAAATGGCACATCCATGCTTGGTCGAACTTAGGCATATATATATATATATATATATATATATATATATATATATATATATATATATATATATATATATATATTTAGCATCCTCATTTTATCTTATTCAGTATTAGAACCCTTATTTTCTCTCTAGCTTTAATTTATTGTATTTTGAAGATTTTAAGTTTTCGTTCATCAACATTTGTTCTTGTTAAGTCAAGATTATTTGGTATTTTTCTCTTCTCTTCTCTTTAATTTCTTTTAATTGTTAATATGTTTTACACTATTATTTATTGAATTGTTCGCTTCTTGTTTTGGTTAACATGTATGACTGTGTGAGTAGTTCCCAAATTCTAGATTTGGGTTGAACCCTAGCCAGGATTGATACTTGTTTTATTCTTTAAATTCTTAATTAATTATTTATGTGTTCATGCCCAATTGATTGTGCGCGTATGTCAATAATAGATTAAGAATAATATGTATTAATATTATCCCATTGTTTTAATTGTTAATTAGAAAAGCCATTGAATACTTAGAAGAGATCGTTGGTAATTTATATGGTGTGTCTTCCCTTGAACATGTAATTGATTGGCTAGATAGGAAATTGTATGTATTGTATAATTATGCTAATGGTGATAGTTACTTCTAGATGTTTTTATTATTTGATTTTCTTTCTTTAGTAGATTTATAATTTCAACCCTAAATTTGATTGGCTTAACTAGTTATAATCCATAGCAACCCAATATTAATACTACCTTCTCTATAGGATCAACCCTAACTTACCCTACTACAAAAATCTTGAGGATTCAATTCGTTAGATTTGTATGATATTTGTTAGGTGTGCGGCCACTATCATGTATTTTGAAAGCTACATCATATATAGTTAGTAAATTTCATCAAAAATATAAATCGTAAAATCAAATAAAATCAAAGAATTAAATCTATATCACCCTCGAGATAGTACCTTTATTTCACACTTTGGTCAAGAGGTAGAACTTCGGATTTTGTTTTGGAATGCCGAATAGCTTGAACATAAGATTTAATTCGTTTGTCTTGGCTATCCAACCATCCAAAATATGTTTAAAATAGAGGTGATCATTGGGTGGGTCGGGCCGGGCCGAGGATAAAAAATTAGGCCACCTATCATGCTGGATTGGGTCGAGCCAAGTTTCGGGCCGAATTTTTTGTGCCCAAACCTATCAAAAATGGTTGGGTCATGCAGGTTTTTCAGACCATTTTTAGGCTGGGCAAAAAAAAAACAACTAAAAATGCATTAAAACGCATTCCCAAACCCGCCCAAAAAAAATAAAATTTCAGGCCGGACCAGCGAGCCGGGCTAACCTTGATCAGGTCTAGTTTAAAATTTCCAAGGCTTATAAATCAAATTACTTAATTTCAAGCTAACATTATGAGGGTGAAAGGTTAATTAACTAGTTTAGAAGCGTCGAATTAAGTCGTCTAGTCTCTAAAAGGTCAATAGCGTTCATCCCCGTTCTCATAAAAAAGTTCGACCATATCTATGTTTACAAAAGGAGAAACGATAGTAAATTCAGGAAATTGACTTGTCATGTCGAAGGTGGGGTGTGCCACAAGGATGAATGGGTGTGACATGCCTAACATGGGCATGTTTTGCAAAGAGCAATTTTAAGATTTTTAGTTACTTTTTCTTGGCTTGGCCCAAAGAAGTCGAAAATATCACTAGGCCTGGTCCAATTTTGCGGGTTTTAAAAAAGCATTTTTGGCCTACGCCTTGGCTCAAGTCGCCTCGCTACGACATAGTGGGCTTATTTTTCCCCTTTGGCCCAGCCCGCCCCATGATCACCTGTACCCTTATCTCTCTCAATACTCAAATTTTTTTCAATTTAAATCTTAAATTAGTGTAGGGAAATTGATTGTACGTAATTGTGACCTAATTAATGCTGATTAAATTAGATCAAGGCTTTCCATCTATATGAATTCTCAATTGAATGTTCTAAAGTTAGTGTTCATATAAATTTAAAGTTTTAATAATTTGATATAATCTTGGGACATTAAGGTTATTTATGAGAAATTAACTTCAAATTGAACTAATTATTATGCTAAATCAATGTCTTTGTAGGGTGTTTCCTAGGAATTAAAAAAAAAAATAGCCCATGCATACCCTTAGGTGAGTGAATGAAGAACATGTAATCATTATTCTCACCCCACCAATAACTAATCATGTATCACTTAGTTATGCATTCCATTGTTGACAAATATCTATGATTTGAAAATTACCTAAAATTTTAAAAAGCCCCAAATTTCATATAAATCCTAAATCAAAAAACAAAATATAGAATTTTTTCCTTTTTATATTATTTTTGCACCTAAGATGACCATCAGTAAGAATGAAAATGCAAATACCTGAAAAGCCCTTACAAATTTAAGAAAATAATAGGGACTAAGAGATAATCGTAAGAGATGAGAAAGAAAAAAAAAAGTTATTGGCCTCACTTGGACAGAAAATGGACGGTAACCATATAATGGTGGTAAGCTCATAGCTTATGGATAATATAAATGAAAATAAAAAAAAAATAAAATATATATATATATTGTAGTAAAGGCTTGTTTAGTTGACTTTTTTATTTTTTTTATTTTTCCCTTATCTAAGCTAATATACATAAAAATAAAGTAGGCATTTTTTGGAGCAGTCGGCGCGCCATATAAGCAAAGGTATTATTTCGACCAATTAAAATTAGATTTGCATTTTATTTTAGAATTAAAAAATTCACTCGCCACCGAAGCAAAAGTAAAGAATGATAAAAAAAATTATATCGCCATCTAGGTTAAAGTAACGAATTATATTTTTAATATCTAAAATTTTAAGGCCACGTAGATTAAAAACCACAAATAAAATTATCTTATAATTTTTTTTGGAAAGGAACATCTTATAAACTAATGATAAAAAAAAAAAAATTTAAAGATAAGTGCGAAAATTTTTAAGATAAAATTTGATAACAATAATGATATTAAAAAAAAAAAATTGTTCCTTAATCATAATTTAATTAAAATTAAAATTAAAATTAAAAAAATAATAAATTAAAATTTGTGATACCTACCATTATAAATTGTCGCATCATACGACACTAGCAAAATTTAGTATCAATACAAATCCACATCAAGTGAATTTTGTGTTAGTTTTAGATCATCAATGGCTGAGTATATTCTTAGCTTATTTTTTAAATACATGTTTAAAGTTACATTTGTAATTATTATTTATATTGTGTTTAATTGGGAAACGTAACAATTGTATGTTTATGTTTTGTTTACTGATTTTGTTTTCACATGCAGATCTAAATATCTAATTTAATTCGAGAATTTATTTCGACAAATAAATGATTAAAAATTTAACATACGAGTTTCTAGCCTATTTGACGTACTAAACTTTCGCAAACAAGATAACTTAATAAGCTAATTTTGGATATAGTCCAATTGAACGAGGAGGTAATTTTATAAAATGTTTACATTAATTAAACTTTTCATTTATTTTATGAACAAAAACAAAATTTGTGATTTAGATGGCTTAATCAAGTTATTAAATCAACTTAATTTCTTATTTTAAATTACAGGGTGATTACATTCATGATATGCCTCAATTAAAGCCCAACTTTGTTCAACACTTTTGTCCAAAATTGATTGAAGGATACTTTTCAGTCATTCAAAATAAGAAATTCATTACTTTTACTAAAATACAATATCATTGGACAAGTACTTATAAATTCATCACAATTATGGTTCAAATTATGAAAATATCCTACTATCTATAAATTATCTCCACGTAATTGATTTGATGGTGGGTTCATCACAATTATGGTTCAAATTATGAAAATATCCTACTATCTATAAATTATCTCCACGTAATTTATTTAATGGTGGGTTCAAATCATGAAATTATCTCATTTGTTAAAAACATTAAGCTGGATAATGTCGTCTTCCTCTTACCCTTTAAAATAACTTTCACAGTACATGTAGATAAAAATAATCCAATAAAATAAATAAAAAATACTTGGAATGAGAAAATGACTCATTATAACCCAATAAAATAAATAAAAAATACTTATCCAAACTTCACAAATACAATTACATTTAAATGATAAACGATTATAATAAAAGTTGATACCTACCATTAGTAATAAGAAAATAGATTTATATTTTATTTTTGAATTAAAAAATTATAACTCCACCTGGATAAAAGTAACGAATTAAATTTGATATATCTAAAATTTTATTGCCACATAGATTTAAATCCACGAATTAAATTATTTTAATGCAATAAAGTAAAAAATAGGAAAAGATAAATTTATTAAATTAACATAAATGGTATATATATATTTTTTTATTATTTTTAAATTACAATAATTTTTACATATATTTATGTATATCTAATTGTTACATGTGTTTATGTGTATATTTTCTTATTGTTCTTATCAAAATATTTATTAGGGAAACAAAGTCAAAATCAAGCTTTGGATCATAATAATTTTTTGTTGAGTATAAATTTTATTAATATAATTTTATTTGCGAAAAAGAATGTTTATGGGTGATATATTTATCCTAATATTTTACTGATGAGATACCATATTTATGATTTATTTTTTAATTATAATTACAATTTTCACATAACTTTTTTTTTTAGAATTACAATTTTCACATAACTAACACCAATGAATGATATAAACTATCTTTTTCTAAGAAGCAAGTTAACAAAAAATTATTATCTTTTTGTGAGATTTAAGTAAAAAATAAAAAAAGTGCATTGCGCGGGCTTTCATCTAGTTTGATCTGAACTAATCTAGTCCGTTTTGATATAATCTGGTTTAATATGATTTAATTTGGTCTGATTGTCTAATTCGATCAAATTTTACCTTATGTAAGATAATTTACAAATAAAATATATATCAAGTTGGGTCTTGTTAGATTAGTACGTATAATAATTTGTATTTTTTTAATATGTTATTTTCATAATTTTTTAACTACGAATTTAAAGACGTTGAGCGATAAAAAAACCCACACATAAAACGATAAAACATCCCTTTCCTACTTATTACTTCGTTTTTAAATACTTGTTCTACTTCTCTATGCGCGGATTTTTAGGAGAAATTGAAAAAAGTAATAAAATATTGAGGTAGTGGGGTAGGTGAAAGAATAAAAAATTGTAAAAAGCAAAAGTAGTTAGGAGAATTGGAGGAGAGAGAATATGAAATTAATAAAATATGATTTATGTTGGGTCCACTAATTGAGAGAAATGAATTAAATATTTTAAAAACTTTCCAAATAAGGAAATGGAGCAAGTATTTAAAAACGGCCGGAAATGAAAAGTGGAGCAAGTACTTAAAAACAGAGGGAGTATTTCTTATCTGATCTGATCTAAACTAATTTATTCTAATTTGATATAAAATAAGTAACACAAATTATTGATTAAGGCGGAGTTACATTAACTTAATTTTAAGACGGGTTAAAGTTATCCTAAAAGTATTTAAAGCTACATGGTCTATTCTGTTCACCTTTTTTTCACTTATTTCAGGTGTAATAAGTTCAAATATGTTTAGTACAGGGAAAATAAGTTCTGATAAGGGTCACTCAAGTACAAAGTACCACTAAAATATGTTTTTATAAGGTTTAATAAGTTCAGATAAGTTCAATAAGTTCAAGTAAGTTCAGATAAGTTTAGATAAGATAAGATAAGTAAAAATCAAGTGAATAGAACACACTCTTAATATAGTACAAAAGTTATCATTTTCCAAACATAAATTTTACCATTGAAAAACACTTATAATGTATTAGATTAATCGTATTAGTTTTTCATATCATGTATCCATTAAAACCTACACATTAAAATATAACCAAATTCGTTAAAAATTAAAAGTTACCTTTAAATGGATAAAGTAATTACTATAAAAAAAATGCTAATTTTATTGTATTAGCGTAAGTCCGCCTTATACGAGACTCAGTAACGGAACTATGTGTGTGCACACTAGTGCACGTGCATCACCAGCCCCAAAAAAAAGAAGAAGTTGAAGTTCACTTTAAAAAAAAAAAAACAATCATAGAGACCAGTTATTATATTGATACTGCTACTGAGCGTGAGACTAGCTCTGAAAGTGCAATAACAATATCAAAGTGACCGGTTACCTATAATATCCGGTCTCTTTGATTGTTTATAATTAATGAGATCGGTCATATTTAATAACCGATCTCTTAATTCTCTCTCTCTCTCTTTTATTTATTTATTTATTTTTTATATCTTTATATGAGTGAAACCAATTTTTAAATATTTTTCATAAAGCTTCTCAATTAAGTTTAAAAAAATCATAAAGTTATTGTAACAATTTTATAGTACCATTTGTTTGTAATATGTTATTTGTAATACTTTCAGCTTGTAAGATGGATTTTTTACTAACTATTTGAATTGGTTGTAACATGGATTTTTGTGTCCTACTTTAAGATTAAAATCAATTTGGTTGTAATATAATTTTGGATTGAAATTAATTATTTCGGAAAAGAATACATGGCCTAAGTATCAACATTTGATAAAGAAATGGTAGTAAAAAATAAAAATAAGTTTTAGTAATTATTTCAGTGTAGTAATTTTGGTTGTACGTGTTGATATCTCATGAATTTTTGCAGTGTATTGAATGAAATCTAAATCATTGAAAAATGAATAACGACAATGGCACAATGGTGGTAAATAGTGATATTTCCTATTGAAAACGGGCATATTCAGCGACAGTACTATGAGATTCACTTATTGAAATTAGGGATGGTAATTGGACGGTGCGGGTGCAGGTGTGGGTACCCCCTCTCTCATACCCGCATCCACAAAATTTTTTATACCCGTTATCTACTCACTACCTGCGGCGGGTAAAATTTTAACACCCACACCCGTCTAAGCGGGTAGAAATCTAGATCCACTCTATCCATGTGGATATCCACCACCCGCTTTTTACTCGCCAACCTAACAACATTTGTTACATAAAATTTCTATAAATATGTCATTTTGCCATATCTAAATATTTTAATAGCATATTATATAAGGTTAAATCAATTTGTGATAAAAAAAATAAAAGTAGTAATAAGTTGGCAGGTAATTGGGCGAGTAGGCAGATAACTAGGCGGAAAGGTGGGAAACTGGACAGGTAGACGGGTAATAGGCGGGTATGGCATCAAATCCACCACCTACCCGCTACCCACGATGGGTATGACTTTTGTACCCATACCCGCCTACTTACCCGCCAAAATTAGACCCATACAAGCTCTAATAGTGGCAGATGCAATGCGGGACCTGCATTTTAATACCCATCTGCCATCCCTAATTGAAAGCATGAAATGTATTGCAATTTATGATTGGCCTCATGCCCGCATATTGCGTGGCTTGGACGTAATAGACGCATGAAAAACCAAAATTATGATGCAAAAACAATCACACTTTGTCAACTATATAGCTTACAATCCAACTGATTTTGTGATTGTTGTTATTTCTTATCTATGGAGGACGTACATCTTTGTTGCTATATAGTATGCAATAATACCAAAATACAAAGACACCACTGTGGTATTAATAGACAATTAGAGATGTTTGTTTTTAACCCGAACCGTTAAACCCGACTGTTTTGAACCGATCCAAAAAGAAACTGAACCATTAAAAACCAATTTTTTGAAAACTGAAAACTAACCTGACCCAGTTTTTTCAAACCCGAAACTGAACTGAACCGAATTCGTGCGAAGCATTATTAACCCGACCCGTTATCAAGCCAAACTATTACAACTCGAAACTGACAACAACCGGAACCGATTACATCTGAACTTGATAGTAACTCGAAGATCGTTTAAACCCGACAAAAATCCGATAAACTTGAACCGGTCCAACCCGTAACCCGTTGTGATCGAACCATTTATAACCCGTAACCCATTGTGATCGAACCGTTTCCAACCCATAACCCATTGATACCGAACTGTTTACGACTCGTAACCCGTTGAGACCGAACCGTTTACGATCGATAACATGTTATGACTGAGTATTTTACAACCCGTAACCCAATAAGTTTATGATCTGATACTTTTCAACCCAATACTCGATAAACTAACTTATTTATGACTTAACTTGATTATAACATGACCCGTTCCTACCCATTATCTGACTAACTCGATTTGATAACGATCCGACTCGATTTTAACCCAATATGATTTGGACTGAAACCCGCTTTAAATTGGGTAAACCTGTTTTCAAACCTGCAAAGTTCACTCCAAACCTATTATGACCTGAACCGGTAATGACCAGACCCGATTTCACCCGATTTGTTTTGAACCGAAACCTATTTTCAAACCGACCCAATTTAACCCAAACTGATTATGACCTGAATCGATTACAACCCGATCCGATTTGGACCCGAACTATTTTGAACTAAAACCCACTTTAAACTGGCTAAACCCATTTTCAAACCGATCCGATTCAACCCAAACTGATTATGACCCGAACCAACTACATCCCGACCTAGGACCCGATCCGAATAGAAACCGCAATTAAAAAAACCAAACCGAACTGACCCGATGAGTTTCAAAACCGACCCAAACCGACCTGTTAATCTTTTCAACCCGTTATAAACCGATCCGTTATAACCCGAAACTGATAAACCCAACCCAAACCCGAATTGTTTACCCAAATTGACACCCCTATAGACAATTGATTGTGTTGATTTCATGACCCTGTAAAAACAAAGATATGGGCATGGACATTTGTGAGTCGTGACTTATAAATAACGGCATCAAAACTGACCAAACCTACTTAAAATTAATCTGATTCAAATATTGATTATAATGAGCACAATAATTTAACATGACTCAACTTTGAAATAAATTCGATTAGACCCCACCTGACTTCACCCAACCAGACTTAATATTTCATATTGACACCTCTACTCATGAGCATGAATTACAATAAGGATGGTCGTTATTGGGATTTCGGAGGCATAAGGGTGAAAAGCTTTATCCATTTATTATAGGGGACCTTAAATTTAGCTGCAAGTCGATTAATGTTAAAAAAAATCGGATGCAAAGTATATTTAACGGTATTTTTTGCTCATTTACTAATTTGTTCATTTTAAAATCTTAAAATAAGCAAAAACAAAACTACCTTGGAGGTACCTATCTTTATGTGCGCTTGGATACATATAAAAGTTGTTGTATTAACATAAACTACTAGATAATAATGCTTTTTACCTCTATATATCTCTGAACAAATATTACAATGTATATACGCTAAAAAAGTCAAAATTAATACCATTTTTTGAATGTTATAATATAACCAATAGAAGATATAAAATTATAATTGTGCTTGACTATTCCCTTTAATAATACTCTCTCTGTCTCTTATTTTTTGCCCCATTTGACTTTCTCTGTCCCTTTAATTGTGCACGGTCTCCATGACGCGTATTAAAACGTCTATACCTTTATTTCCATACACGTAAAAATTATAAAAAATGTGAATAAAATATACAATGAGACGAATCTAACAAGACCACTCATGACTGAATTATTTTTTATAAATTTACGGTAATTTATGATTAACGTTTTAAAAATTTAACCCAAAAAATAACAATGGGATAAAAGTAAAGGGATGGAGTGAATAATGTCTTTTTACCTATAAGTATCTACCTCATAAAATTGAGCCATTACAAAACTACTCTCCTTGACTCCTTGTTCACAAATAAATACTCCGTACAACCTAATAAGGAACTTGCGCTTTTTTATAAAGCTCATCATTAACCAATCTGCATTTTTTTTCTGGTTTATTTTATTTTTGGTTTGTGAAAGGGTGGAATACAGTTCTACTAATATTAGAAAATTACACCCTTAATGACTGAAAATATTTTCCTTTATATAAAAAGAGAAATACATTTTCCTCCCTCATTATTATTATTATTTTTTTTGCTTTCCTTTCATCCATGTTAACCTTTTTACTCTAATATTTAGTTTCTCTATAATTTAATTTACTTGAAAGAAAAATAAAAAATAAAAAAAATTTACTTGAAAGAAAAATAAAAATCAAATTTGCAATTTAGATTTTCTTTGAAATTATGTTATTTTTAAAAAATTAAAAATATCATTAATTAAACTAGTGCATTGACAAATGAACCGATCAAACTGAGACATTTAAATAAAAACATAGAGAGTATCACTATTCTACTATCTCAACCTTAACTATTCGTGTTGCATCTTAGCAGAGGACCTACGAGAGTTCAAGAGTATTTTTAAATGATTCTTGAACGTATAGAGTAAAAAAAATACAAAGTAGTATTTAAAAATTAATAAAAGTTAAAAAAGAAACTAATAGTCATAGAACAGTTCCACTCACATCATACTCCGTATAAAAAGCCGAGCGTCCGCCAACACCCACATAAACTAAAGCTTGTTTACAAACTCTATAAACCCATTCATTCCCTTCTTCCTGGAATAACCCACTACACCACCAAAACTATCACCAAAATGCCGAGTATTTTCAGGAATCACTTCCACCTTTGCTTCTCCAAAATCAAGTGTTTACCAACCTCTCTCTCCGCTCCATTAACCCTTGACGATGACGACGACAACGACGACAAATACTTTGATCACATTCCTAACAACCTCATTACCATCAACAACCACCCTCATCCATCATCATCCATACTTAACAACTTCAATATCGTTTTCGACAACCCCTCCACCTCCTCATCGTCGAGTGCGGCCACTACATCCATCTTCCTAGATAATAACCTATCCTCCTCTTTCTCCAACTCTTCAGCCACTGCCACTGCCACTGACGAATGTCCTGATCTTTCTGCTATATTTGCCTCACAGCGGTTGTTTGTCTCCACCCCTGGCCTTTCCAACTCCATATTGGAATCCCCTTCTTTCGACGATCATCAGAAGCAGGAGAAGCTAGTGGGCGGGGGAGTCCCGATAAAAAAGGACTCCCCCGACCCTTACAGTGACTTCAGGAGGTCAATGCAGGAGATGATTGAAGCTAGAAAGATTGAAATGAAGAGAAATAATCAACATAATCTAGTAGCATTAAATAGTGATGGTGACGAAGATGCAAATGACGAAAGTGATGATTTGTCGGAGTATTTAAAAGAGCTTCTCCTTTGTTATCTCAACTTAAATCCTAAACATACTCATAAATTCATTATTGAAGCTTTTGCTGATCTTCTTGTGTCTCTAATGCCGCCCCCGCCTCTGCCCCACCGCAACGATACGGGTTAGAGCAGGCTGCGGTTGTTGCAAGCTTACTTGTAACTTCGGGGGATTGCCTTTTTGGTAGGACTATACTAGATGATTAGCTACTAGAGTTGAGCTCATCAAATCCCCAAATTATATGTGTGTACATTGATTGGTTGGAGTAGATTATGCTTCAAACATTGTTGTATGATATTGTATGATTTTATGATGTATGTTGGTGAAATGAAATTTAGACATTGTAGAAATTGAATTGACTTGATTTCTTGCAATTATACATGAAATTAATTAATGTAATAAAGCTTTGTTATTATATTGCGATTAACAATTTGCATTATTTATGAGGTTACTTCGTCAGATAGATTTCATTAGTACCCGAATAATTAGGATCCATTTTCACGCGAAATTATTTAAAATAGATACAAGGACAATGAAACTTTTATTTTATGACAAGAATTTTTGGTGAGATGAAATTTCTGTAACTACTGCACAAGTACCATCTCATTGTACAATTTTTTTTATGCACATATTTGAGCATTGATATCATCTACTACCAATGTTCCTCAAAATTTGTCTCACCTTCTGTTATAATACATTCTACTTATCTCCATTTTTGTTTAGTTGACACGTATTCATTTGTAGGGAGTTTATTTTCAGTTGACACGTTTTCTTTTTGGGTAAGTTTTATACCTTGTTATTTTAGTTTACCCCACTTGCTTTATTATTCTCTCTCATTCTCTCTCCTCTCCTTAATATGTGTGTCTAAATTGAACGTGTCAATTAATTAGAAACGGAGGAAGTATTAAAATTGCTCCATACTACTTTTGTTTGTAAGCACCACGCTTTTACTCTCATCAGTCACAACTACTACATTAACCTCACCGCTTTTCTATTTCATCAATTATTTTCAACCAAAAATTAAAAAGTAACCTCACCTTCGTGGGATATAAAAAATTTACAATGCAAGAAGATCTCAAACATGTCTAAAAAAAATCATTTCAAAGAATGCTAGAAGATCTTGTTTTATCTCATCTTTACTACGAAAAATATCATTCACTAAAATTATGATTGCATCATTTTATAATATTCTAAATTTATATGCTTATAATATTCTAAATTTATATGCTAAACCATTTATCCATTGGATAATTAACCTATTAGATTCTGATTAATTAATAGACAATAATTCGAGCTAGAATAAGCAGCATGAAAATCTCTCATTATCACAGTATGTAAGGGTATTCATTCACAAGGCTCAAAATTTGGGATCTCTAATTATTTTGGAACCATATCCCTAATACTTGTATTATATCTTATCTTGAACTATAATATAATGTATTCAAGATATAGTAAAGAAGTAAAGATAACATTTCGAAACTAGTAGAAAGTTTGACGACAGAATCACCTAGTTTAGAGTAATTGTGCTTAAATGACCAATCGCAATTGAAGTAGCTCATTCGTTGAATGTGTTGATGGAAAAGATCCCAATTGAAGAGGGGGTCGAATTGATGTTTGTTAGCATAAAAACAAATATAATGTTGTCTTTAAAAGCAAAGCAAGGGATGTTGGCGTCTCTATGTAATGTGTCACCTAATGGCGTGCTCTTATCAATTTTTTTTTAATTTTTTTTTTAATTTCTATGTTGGTAAATATGTTTTATGCTTTTAATATGTCATTAACCTGAATGACAAACTACATTTCATTTAGTTAAATGATATATTCCTAATTCCTATTTGGATTTAGCTTCATAAAACTATTTGGCACATAGAAAGTAAAAGAAATCAATGCAATTTCTTGGTCTAGATGCGTACATTAACATAAATGATTTTGCTATTGTCAAAAAAAAAAAAAAAAAAAAGACTCAAATCCGTGATCAATTTTTCATTACATTATATAATCATTGGTGTAAATGGCTATTAATATTAGGAAGGCGCTACGTTTCATTTAAAGACATTTTTACAAATGTGTAACGATCAATGTAATTTCAATCGAGGTCTGTACATATATAACGTAGTATCTTATTATTTTGTATCTCTTTGCATAATATAATTATTTCATGTGTAACCATCCAACTTATATTTTCTTGAACTTGGTGATGGCCTTGTTAGGATTAGTTGTTGGTTGTCGAAAGTTATATGTTCCCATTTGCTTAGTGGGCTGTAAAGACAAGTTATTTAATTTATCTAAGGGTATGTTCTATTCACTTGATTTTTTACTTATCTGATCTTATTTGAACTGATCTGAACTTATTAGACCGTATTAAAAACTTATTTTAATTGTAATTTGAATTTGAACAACCCTTATTAGCATTTATTTTTTCTAACTGAACTTATTAGACTTGAAATAAGTAAAAATAAGGTGAATAAAACAGGTCAGGCCCTTAATTGTATGTGTTAGTGGTTTTGTTACTATTGGATGTTGATAAGGATATTTGTAAAAGTATGTACGTTTAACTCTAAATTCCTACTCATTTGCATGGAGGGGTCTAGCTTATATCCTCCGCAAGTATTTTCACATAATTACCCACAAATTATGCCAAATCAATCAATTTTAAAAACTTAAAACAACTTCCATCAAATAAATAAATAGATCAATCAATAAATAAGTAAATAGACTTTAACTTCCTGCATGAGAATGACTCGTGGAGCAATATTTCGATTACTCTATAATTAAGTTCTCGGTACTTTCTAAAATTAAGTTCTCGGTAATTCGATACGTCCACGGATTTGCGATCCGACAAATTAATCGTCAACGAATACGCTTATTTTAGATTCCGGCATTGCAAAAAGCCTCGTCAATAAGCTATAAGCCAAAGAACTTTATCACTTATTACTAGAAATAATTGAAAAATAATTGGCTTTATTAAGCTTTTGGGTTTAATATTTGTGTTAGATAGACCAAAATTAATGGGGATCCAAAAAATGTTACCAACTATTCCTTATTCTTGAATGGCTTTATCCCAACATCTTGTGACTATTCTATTGTACATTGTCGATTCTCGATCTCGATTACTAAGAATTTATTTACTACTATGTCTCTCTATTATTATAGAGTATTGTACTGTTTCTATATTTATATTTTGAAATATGGAGAATCGAGTAATAACTCCATGATAAAAATTGATGGATTAAATAAGACAATTATGTTGGTTTAATATAAATTGTGTTATATAATATTATGTTGATGCTAGAGGACTAGAGGTGATCAAAGGCTGGCCGGGCCAGATTTAGCAAATATTGCTGCCTCAATGCACGATAATTGTTAGATGTTGCTTACATAGCATAATTCATTTTTATCTTAACTTGACGTTAAAGTTGTTTGTTGAAGGACCAAATCAACCACAAGTTACAAGTTAAGCTCGTGATTGAGGTCCAGGAATATGTTTTAGTCAAGCTGAGGGTTGAGGCTCATGTTAAAGGACCAATTTAACCAAAATCTTAAGCTAAATAGTTATTTGAAACTATTTTTGAAGGGTAAGAAGTTTGCAGATAAAATGTTCAAAGAGAGATTTTGCACCTATATAAACTCATTGTAATATATAGTTTTATATTACCAAATCAAGCTAATTGCTACTCATCCCAAGCAATGATCTTCTCACTTTAACTACACACGTTTGTCAACGCAATACTTTGACCATAAATATCTTTAATTGTATATTAGTGGAATATATAACAATTTAATATTAATAAACAACTCATTGGTATGAATCAAATAAGACCCAACATAATGATTTTGTTATGTTTTATATATTAAGAAAAATTTAAAAGATTGTGTCATCTAATGAATAGTGTCAAGCATAGTTATTAAAATCTTGATTTAACTCTTAGAATCTTACGATTATGATGCATGTATGTCTATTCGATTGAATTTACGATTCTTACCGATTTTACACATTTTTTCTCTTAACTAGCAAAAACCTTACAAGTTCAAAAAATATGCCGACAAAGTTATTTACAAATATATATTATCAATTATTGGTTGCTTAGTGGGTAAAAAATTATTTTCTATTTATAATTAGGTTTTTAACTTACAATTCAAAAACATTCAACGAAATTAATTTAGATATGAAAACGTCTTGATTATGCATGTTCGTAGAATATACATTTTATGACTCAATTGTGAGAGCTTCTTTCAATTCAAAGTAGAATCTCAAATTTGATAACGTTGGTGTGAAAAATTTCAAATGGGAAGGTCAGTATCGAATGGATGGAGTAATATTTTTTTTTTTTTTTAGTACTCTAGGTGATTAGGGGATTTTTCCCGCCACGTGGACCAATGAAACCTTGCCATGTGTCATCCACGTGGACCAACCAGAGCTCGCCACGTGTCACTTCGTGAGAGGTCCAAGGTGGACCAACCAGAGCTTGCCACGTGTCACTTCGTGAGAGGTTCAAGGTGGACCAATCAGGCCACGACACGTGGCAGACAGATTGCCAACTGGGAAAATAGCCTTTAAGGGCCTGAATACCTAGGCAAGCCCAATCAGTCCTAGGTTTTTGAAAACCTAGTACTGGGCCCGTATTTCAAAGACCCTATAAAAGGGAGATATTCCCTCTGAGGAACATTATTCTGAAATCATTAAACACACGCGTACATTACTTGCTAAGCATTAACTCCAACTTTAATTGCGCCACTTGAGAGCTACGGCTCGAATATTGAGACTATCTCAAGCAGTCGGATGATCACTCCCCTTCCGAGAGGAGCCTGATCCCCTTTACTTTCTGCACTTTACTCCTCATACACGTTCTAACTTGATCGTCGGAGGCGGAACTCCCACCCACAAGAGTCTCCGTTGTTTTGCAGGTACAGGCGTCCAGAGGACAGTCTTGGTGTTGTAACTCTCCCGCAGGACATCCAAAAAACTCCGAAACATTTGGCGCCATCTGTGGGGAGAGTACTTCTAAGATGACTTCACAAGAACCTGTACCACCTCTTAATGAGAAACGGCCTATGGCCGATGTTCAGGTCTATACAGACCAGGATATAAATGACAACTGTGAGGTCGACACACACATGGCCCCTGACGGGTCCCTAAGACTCGGCGCATCTGTCCCCTCGAAAGGAAGGAACGTGCTGTCGAACAGGCGGGCCCTAGCGAACCAGCCGGCTGGTCAACCTTAGGTGGCCGAAGGCTTCGTCCCCATCACCAGAAACGAGCTCATGACTCTCATGACAAGTTTCAAAGGGGAGATTAAGGACCAGATCGATAAACGGACGGCTGTCCCTACCAAGGAACAGTCGACCAAAAAGCCCTCCCATTTTTGGAGGAATAAGCCGGTCAAAGACCGAGAGGCCACTCCTTACCTTAAACCAAGGGAGAGACAGAAGCCCTTGATAAATTTGGCCACACTTCGGTTTCCTGAGCCAGGGAAGAGGAAGGCCATCTGGCATGTATAGCCGGATGGTTCAAAGAAAACTTATTCTGATGCCCGGATGTTAATCCAGCAGAAGAGGAACATGCAACTGTCAGAGTCGGCTTCCACGTCGAACTTGCAAGACAGCTTTCAGAATACCTCAATGAGGTATTCACAATCAAATCAAGAGAACTAGACAGGCGGCATGTCCGCCCACTCTAGTCCTCAGATGCACCATGCGGCCCCGTTCGTGCCTCAACAACTATACATGTCGTATGGACAACATTACATGCAGCCGACCCTCTTTGGGGGGCAGGCGGCACATAATGTCCAACCCTTGGACTGGCAGCTCCGACTGCTAAGACTGGGGGAACAGCCCTCTGCTTTTTCCAAGGATATAACAGAGGCTGCCCAGCCGGCCAAGGTGAAAAAATGTGTTGGTAGGTTCCTATGATGATACCACCAACCTAGAAGACCACCTGATGACATACACCAACCTTATGTATCTTCAAGGGTGGGAAGATACCGCGTGGTGTACATGCTTCCCGGCCACATTGAAGGGCGTCGCCCAGCAATGGTTCGGCAACCTGCTAGCCAGATGCATCACTAATTTCAAAACTCTTGCATACTTGTTTACGTCAAACTTCTTAATGAATATCCTTGCAAAGATAACAAGTCTTGACTTGGGAGCTATACAACAGGGTGAGAAGGAAGGGGTACGCTCATATATCAGGCAGTTCAATCTGATGAAAATTCAGATTCAAGGACTATCTGATGAGGTGGCTTATACAAACTTTTTCAAAGGTCTGAAAGACGGGTCGACTTTCAAGTTCGACCTTGTCAGGAAGAGGGTTGCTACCCTCCAGGAAGCACTGATGGAGGCGAACTCCTATATACAGGCGACCGAACTCTGCAACATCAGTAAACAGTCGGACTCAAAGGGGTCTGACAAAAAAGAGAGTCGGCCATTGCAGGCTAAGAAAGAAAAGAAGAGAAAAGAAGTCTGGGTGGCTGATACTTCTGAACAGCCGTCCCAGAAGAAAAAGAGAGAAACAAAATCGTACTCCCCAAAGTACGAATTCAATAAAGACAGTCACTCCATCCTCATGGAAATTAAGGACTGGGTCTCCATTGACAAGCCGGCTGCTATGAAAGGTTCCGCCAAAAATGGGAACAAAAATAAATATTGCCACTACTATGAGGATATTGGCCATGACACCAACGAATGCATTAGTCTCAAGCGGCTGTTGGACCGTCTAGATGATAAAGGAGTTCTCAAGTATTATATCTTGAGGTCCAAGGTTACCCTGCAAACTAACCCTAGGCAGTCGTCTAAGAAGAAGTCTCACTCTTCTAATAGTTCGGACACTAATGAAACTCCGATCTATTCAATAGCAGGCGGCTTTGCTGGAGGCGACCCAAAGATCCGGGGTAACAAGGACTACATCAGACGGCTCGACGTCAACTCGGTCGATGAGGGGCAGGCGTCCAAGGACTCCTTCCCCAAAGTTGTAGTCACTGAGGATGATAGGGGAAAAATCAGGAGGCCACATGTTGACCCTATTGTCATCGAATGCAAAGTGGCCAACCAAAGGGTTGGCCGGATCCTCATTGATACTGGGAGCTCATCTGATCTCATCAGTCACAAGTGCCTGGCCAAGCTCAGGTACAAGCCCGAGAACATGCACCAGGTCTCTCATCCCTTAGTGGGATTTGGAGGTGGTGTGGTACATCTGGTAGGTCGAATAGACCTACCCATTCGTCTGGGCGAAAAAGGGGAGGGACGCCACATGGTGGTCCAGTTCTTAGTTGTTGAAGAGCTAATGGCCTATAACATGATATTGAGGCGTCCAACCCTGAATGAATCCAAGGCTGTTATCATTCCTTCTCTTATGCTCCTCAAGTTTGAGAGGGATGATGGAACAGTCGGCTCCCTACGAGGAGACTAAAAGATGGCTAGGGAGTGTTATCTCTCTAATGCAAACCCACTATGGTCGCAGCCGGCCCCAGTTGAGAAACTACTGACCTTTAATCAAGGAAGCCGCGTCTGCTGCAACAACAGTCGGCAAGAAGAGAAAGGCCAACCAAATGGTGGCCGAGAAAAAAGGTATGCAATAGCAATCATTGACCGGTAAAAGGCCGGATGAACTCCGTCCCCAGCCGGCTGGTGAGCACATTAACATCGTTCTGGATGACTCTCGTCCTGAACGAACTGTCAAGGTGGGGACGACTACTTTTGCTAAACTTGGTGCAGATTTGCATAACTTTTTAAGCGAATTCAAAGACATCTTTGCCTTTGAGGTGGACGAGATGCCATGCATCAGCCCGGATCTAGCCGTCCACAATCTTGATGTGGATCCCAAAAAGAAGCCGGTAAAGCAAAAGAAGAGGAACCATGGTGAGGAAAGAAGCCATGCGGCAGTCGCCGAGGTGAAAAAATTGTTAGAAGCTGGGTTCATTCGGAAATGTTATTTTCCTGATTGGGTTGCCAATGTTGTGCTTGTAAAGAAGCCGAATGGAACCTGGCGCATGTGTGTTGACTACACAGACTTGAACAAGGCATGGTGGAAGGATAGTTATCCTCTCCCAAAGATCAATAGTCTGGTCGACTCTACAGCTGGCCATGCCTCGATGAGCTTTATGGACGCCTATTCAGGCTTTCAGATCACCAGATACCTGTGTGGAAGAAAGATCAAGAAAAGACAGCATTCGTCACTAATAAGGGGTTATTTTGTTACACTGTGATGCCGTTTGGTTTGAAGAATGCGCCTGCTACTTTCTAGAGAATGATTAATACAATCTTCATTAATCAAATTGGAAGGAATGTGGAGGCGTACATTGATGATACGATAGTCAAATCCAAACTACAGACGAACCATCTTACAGACCTCCGAGAAATATTCTCCACACTCAGGAGACACCAGGTCATGCTCAATCCCAAGAAATGTGTTTTTGGTGTTGGGTCTGGGAAGTTCCTCGGATTTCTAATTGATCAAAGAGGGATAGAGGCCAATCCGGAAAAAATACAGGCGGTCATAGACATGCAGTCGCCCCGTACTGTAAAAGAAGTTAAAAAATTAACAGGCTGTATGGCGGTATTGGGGAGATTCCTCATTCGGTCAGGCGACAAGTGCCTTTATTTCTTCCAAGCAATTAAGAAGAAGACTATGTTTGAACGGGGGGTGGATGCAGAGGCGGCCTTCCAAAAGTTGAAGGAACACTTACACTCTTTACCAAGGCTGGTCAGTCCTTTGCCAAAAGAAGTGTTGTACATGCACCTAGCCGTCTCTAACCATGTGCTTAGTGTTGTTCTCCTTGCTGAAAGAGGCGGCACTCAGCTCCCGATCTACTTCATCAGTCATGTCCTACGGAATGTAGAGCTGAGGTACCCCATGGTTGAAAAATTTGGACTTGCCCTCTTTATGGCAGTCAAAAAGTTAAAGCCTTACTTCTTGGCGCATCCGATCGTACGTGGTCTTCACTGACCAGCCAATCAAGCGGCCAATGACAACCATGGAATCATCCGGCCGAATGATCAAATGGGCTATTGAAATCCAAAGCCTTGAAATTACTTTTGAGCCAAGGAAAGTAGTGAAGGGACAAGCGTTTGCTGACTTCATTGTTCAAATGACCAGGCCGGCTGATCCTGAAAACCTTGAACAGGTTTGGAAGGTATATGTGGACGGGAGCTTCACCCTGAACGGTTGTGGTGCAGGCGTCATATGTCTGTCTCTTGAAGGAGATAAGTACAAATATCCACTACGGTTTAAGTTCCAGGCCTCGAACAATGAGGCGAAGTATGAAGCCCTACTAGCCGGCATCCGCATGTGTAAGGCGGCTGGGGCAAAGAAAGTTGACGCCTGTTCTGATTCACAATTGATTGTTAGCCAATACCACGGTGATTATGAAGCCACGCATCTGGCTATGATCAAGTATTTACAGGCGGTCAAAGAAGAGGCTGGGACGCTTGAGGATTTTCATTAAAGTCAGGTACCCAAGTCCGAGAATAACCAGGCGGATGCTCTCTCCAAATTGGCATCATCCGCCTCTTATGACACACCAAGATCAGTTTTTTGGGAGGTGATGGAAAAAAGGAGCATCGAAGAGGAACCCATTTGAATCCTAGATCGAAGCTCAACCTGGATGGATGGCATCCGGGCATACTTAACAGACGACACTTGCCGGATACTTACCCAGAGATGGTCGCAATGAAAAAACGTGCGGTCAATTTTGAAATCCACAATGGAGAGCTTTTTAAGAAAGGCTATCTCGAACCTTTTTTGAAATGTGTAACACTAGAGAAGGGACGAGAGGTCCTAGAAGACTTGCACTCGAGTTTCTGCGCCTCTTACATAGGTGGCAAGACCCTAACAAAGAGAGTCAGGCGGCAGGGCTACTTCTGGCATACCTTAGAAGTAGACGCTATGGAGGTGGTGAAAAAATATGACAAGTGTCAAAGGTTTGGCAAGCTCATCCATCGTCCGGCCACTAACCTGACGGCTATCCGTAGCCCAGTACCATTCGCCAAATGGGGCATGGACATTTTTAGGTCCGTATACGCCTGCTACAGGCGGACGGAGGTATATTTTGGTTGCTGTCGACTACTTCACCAAATGGGTAGAGGCGGAGGCAGTCAAAGGCATTAAAACAAAAGATGTTATCTCCTTCATTTGGAGAAATTTCATCACCCGGTATAGGGTACCCATGTCTATGGCCTTTGACAATGGTCCTCAATTTGAGACGCCTGCTCTCAAGAATTGGTTGGGAGACCAAGGGATCTCACTATTTTGCATCAGTCGGCCGCCCCCAAGCAAACGACCAGGTTGAAGCCTTCAATAAGTTAATCTCTGATGGCATCAAAAAGAAAATTGAAAGAGCTGGCGGCCTTTGGGCTGACGAGCTACCATATGTTATGTGGGCCATCAGGACGACTGAAAAAGGGGTGACTGGTGAAACTCCATTTCTCATGGTTTATGGGGCAGAGGCTGTTCTGCCTATTGAGCACTATGAGCCGACTCTTCGAGTCATGCTTTATGACGAAGAGGCTAACTGGGAGGCCATGCGGCTAACATTGGATTCCCCTAAAATTAGGGGACTTTGTGTTACGAAAAATGGAAGCAGTCGGTAGGGCCACGACGAGCAGGGAAAGCTGACTCCGAATTGAGATTGCCCCTACCGAATCTATGAAGAAGTTAGAGGCGACACCTACCGCCTGGAAACACCAGACGGCAGGAAACTAGCCAGAACTTGGAACGTAGACAACTTGAAAAAGTACTACTTCTGAGATTTGTAAATTATTTGTACATTAAATCATATTAAAGCTTGCAATTTATTTCTCAGTATTGTTTATTTGTATGTCTCCTCCAAGGGGGGCAAGCCGCCTGTGTAATACACAGTCGGCCTTTTTTCTTTTAATCACCTACTCTCACATGAGTAAAAATGCTAATTCTAGACAACTTAGCAACTATGTTCTTTTCTGCACAACCTAATGAGGCCACAGGCCGTATGATCAACTTGAGGCCCATGGCCGGATGATCACCTTGAGGCCTAAGGCCGGATGATCCTAATAAAATTAAACTAATACGTCTGTCCCAAACTTGAGCAGGCGTCCGATGACATCCATCCGGGTGAATTCGTCGCAGAGAGCATCTCCCATTTGGGTGGCACATTGCTCTATAAACCTAAAACAAACGGCCCTACCGAATGTCTCTAAGACAACCTTGCAGTCGTTTGACATGAGACGAAGATAAACGTACCGTTTAATTTAAACAAGCGGTAGACAGTTAAAATCTAAGTCAGAAACCGCCTGCTATTGCTTGGGACAATATAGTCGGCATAAGCTGAGTTCTAAACTTGGCAGTTATTTGGGTAATAAGCTAATTATAACTTAGCAAATGGAAGAACAACATGCGGCCACAGCCGACTGTTTCTTCTATTCACTCAAGTTCAAGTGACGGAGACTAATTAACCCCAAAGGTTAACTCATAGTCACCCACCTAGTACAAAACCTAAACGGTATGAATGAATCCACCTGTCCTTTAAACACTCGGCATTCGGCCACTATTCCTACTTGGGTTAGCAAAACAGTTGAAGCTCTCGCTTGTAATGCGGTTGTCGCTTTGATTAAAAACATCCAGTTTGGTGCCTGTTCTGTACAAGTACCAAACAGACGGACTATTTGCAATCAATAATATAAACTAAGTACAAAACTTAGTGGCAAAGTGTGGTTCATCTAAAGAACTATATTGAGGCCGAGAGCAAGATCATGCTGACTGCGTCCAATGACCATCTGTCCGCCTGGTTTTGGGCAATCACCATAGTGATTGATTGACCCAGAAATCAGCCATACTCTTTAAAGTATCAAAGATTTCCAAGTCAATCCATCAACCTTAGAAAACCAGGCGCACAGCCGCCCAGGGGCAAAAATAGTCGGTATACCTAATACAGTCGGCATATGGAAAGTATTCAAAGCTTTCATACAAAAAGTCAAGCTAGACTTGGCAAAATCTATGAAATGCAAAAAATTCAAAACAAATTGCAAATTGGAGAATCCGACATAACTGCCGGATGTTTAACATAAATAGTCGGCCAGGAGGCCGACAAAAATTTAAAATTGTCAACAAACCCCGACCCTTTGGTTGGGTACTAATACAACACAAACGGCACGCAGGCCAAAGAAAAGTTGATAAAAAAAGAAGGAAAGCTTAAGCAGCCGGAGGGGGTACATCAGCAGCCGCATCCGTCTGATCCCTAGTCGGTCGCTGTTCTTTTTCATCAACCTCCCCCTCCTTCTCCTCTTCCTAGTCTGTCTCCCTAGAAGTAGAGTTAGTCGACTCCTCCTCCTCCTCTTCCTTGCCCTTTTGGGCTTGCTTCAGGATCAGATCATTGTATTCCTTGGTGGAGGCGGAAAATTGATTCTCCCACTTCTCACAACTGGTCTCTAGGAAGAGAGCCCCCCATGTCCTCTTCATGATGGAACTACAGCCGTCCATCATGTCATTGACTAGGGCCACCTTCTCTTCATTAGCCCTTGAGAGGTATTTGTTGGCAAGCTGGGTCTCCTGGTTTTGCAGGCGGAGTTTGAGCTTGTCCACCCTAGTGCAGAGGTCGGCTGCTTCCTTGTCCGCCTCTTTAAGAGGCCCGAGCTCAGCCTTGAGGTCCTTAATAGACGACTCCAGCTCTGAGATCCTCTTCTTGGCCGCCTCTAAGTCGTTTTGACCTGCAAGTTGGCAGCCGCCTGATAATACAGTATGTCATTAGTCAAAAGTTCATTTTGGGCAATCTGGAACATAGGTTTGTAAGAAACAGAGGCGGCCCGAGCCTTCGCATCCTTTACCTCTTTGGTCTTCTCAATAATGGGCCTGCGAAGACCGTGTACTCGCAACATAGACTAGACCCGGCCAAAAACAGACGTCAGATACAGGCGTCTCAAAAGTTATATATATAAGAAACGAAAAATTATTACAAGTATACCTCAGCGAGAAGAGCAAGGATGACATCCACGTTGAGGGTGCCGACTCCCCTGACCGCCTCCCTGTCTTCAAGGAAGATGACTTTTAGCATAGACTTGGTCAGATGGACAAGGTCCGGCCTTTGAGAGACATCTGCACAATCAATACCCTGTAAGTACTTGGTGTAAATTCGACCAATAGACGGACTGCTTTCAGAAGTGCTGGACGAATACTGATTGAATTTGACCCTTAAAGGGTAAGGGAAAGAAAGCAAGTATTTGATACCTTCAGCAGCCGCCTGTTTCTCCTTCTCCGTCCGATTGCCCGCAGGGACGGCTGGATATTTAGGAGGCTGGCTGCCCCTTGGCCTTGAGGCCTCAGGTTTCCTGGCTCTTATAGGGGTTATTATGCCACCAGCCGTCTGTTTCCTAACTTTTAGATCCGGCCGGGAGGAGGAGGAAGGCTTTTCTAAGTTGCCCTGCAAAATAACCACGATAAGTAAGAAGCAGGGGACAAAAAAGCTAAATGAGATTTGTTCAGTTGAAAGTTCACCTTAGGCGCCTGCGTAGCAGGCGACTCTTCAGTTGACCGCTTGCCCAAGATGGCCGAGCGGAACTGGGCAGCATCTCTCTTTGAGGCCGAGAGTTTTTCCATAGCTTTGTCTACAAAAGATAAATCAGGGTTAGTTTGACGCAAAAATAATCAAGTTTACAAGACACTTGAACAAGCGGTCAACTACCTCTCGGCATTTCTTCACTAAGGCCACAGGCGGCCAGATATGTCCCATCATATAACCAGTTATACTTGGAAATATAATTTTGGGGAATGAACTCCCTCGCCTCAGTCTCAAGGTTTGCCTGAATATCAACTTTGAAGAATCCTCTGTCAAGGATCTCTTCTCACTACAAGTAAACAGCTGGATTCCGACGGAAATTTTCCATCGAAAACATCGGAAAATCCGTCGGGAAACGGCCTTCTGAAGGAATTCCGTCAGAATCAGTCTGTCGCAATACCCTTTACAGGAAATTCGACGTTTTACGAGGGAAATTCCGTCGGAAGCCACTTTTCCAACGGAATCCATTCTGTCGGAGCTTGTTTTGACTTTAAATGTAATTCTGTTGCAATTTTCTAACAGAAATTTCCGTCGGAGTTGGAGAGGTTTTCGACGGAAATTTCCGTCGGAAGAGGTATATTCCGACGGAAAAGTCAATAAAAAAATTAAAAAAAAACGCCTCCACCACCCCCACCACCAGCGTGACACCACCAACCCACCCACCCAGACCACCCCCACCTAGACGACCCACCCAGCACACCCACCAAGACCACCCCTTACCACCACCACATCCACGTACTTCACCTACCCCACCTAACCCTAACCAAACCACCCCCAACCAAGCCACCCCCACCAGCCACCCTAAACTAAACCCACCTACCCAGACCACCCCCACCCAGCACACCCACCCAGCACACCCACCCAGACCACCCCCTGCCACCACCACACCCACGTACTACACCCATCCCACCTACCCCCAGCCAGACCACCCCCACCCACCACCACACCCACAAACCGAACCCCCCCACCTAACCCTAACCAAACTTAACACCCTAACTCAACAGGACCAACAAAGCACCGATTTCAACACCCCCACCTAACCCTAACCAAACCACCCCCACCACCAGCCACCACCACCCCACCCAACAAAAACTCTAACCCTCCCGGAATAACAAAATAAAAATACCAACAAAACAATTATAATTCAAAATTCACCGAATTCGTACAAAAAAAAAAATAAAAATTACAGACACAAAAACATACTTTAAAACTTGAATTGAGTTCGAGTTTGGTTTATTAAGGCCAAATTTAACCATGAACTGTCTAGATCTACACTTTTCATGGTCAAATTTGACCAAAAAAAACATTAATTTACCGTAGACGAAGGAGAAGGGGCGAGGAAGGAGGAAGGGACGAGGAAGGAGAAAGGGGCGAGGAAGGAGAAAGGGGAAGGAGAAAAGGGGCGAGGAAGGAGGAAGGGGAAGGAGAACAGGGGCGAGGAAGGAGAAAGGGGAAGGAGAAAAGGGGCGAGGAAGGAGGAAAGGGCGAGGAAGGAGAAAAGGGGGGAGGAAGGAGAAGGAGAAAGAAAGCGAAAATCTGAAGGAAGAGGCGGAGGAATAAGGGGAGAAGGAGGGTTTTTTTTTTTTATATAAATATTCTGACGGAATATTCCGTCGGAAAGTTCTAATGGATTTTAATTCCGTCGGAAAGTTAACTTTCCGGCGGATTTTATTTATGTCTGAAATTTAATGTTTCGACGGAATATTTCGTCGGAAATTTCCGACGAATTTATTTTCCGTCGGAAAGCCCATAAATTCCGATGGAATTTTATTCCGTAGGAAATCCGTCGGAAATTTCCGACTGAATATATATCCGTCGAAAATTTCCGACGGAATATATATCCGTCGGAATATATAGGATTTCTGACGGAATTTTTTGTCCGTCGGAAGATGTCCGTCGGAATCAGGCCTATTTCTTGTAGTGTCTTTTGCTTTAAGAGGAACAGGCGGCAGCTCCAAACCGCTTGTAAGGAAAGGTGGGTTCCTATTCCACCTGTTGAATTTTTGGTTTCTGACTTTGTTAGGGCAAGAGATGCTGTAGAAAGTGTTTCTCCAATCCTTCCACTTGCTCTCCTTCCCCAAAGTCATCATATAGCCCTTATGGCTAGACAATTGAAACTAGTCAGTCCCGCTTGCTTTTGGGGTCCGGCTGAGGTAATGCATGTGGGCGAATGCTTTGAAACTGGGCTCTACTTGATGCATTTCGCAGCCGGCAACATAGCCTAATATATTGAACCATGAGTTTGGGGCCAGTTTCCAGACACCTAGCTGGTATCTGTCCAGTATACGCTCCACAGCCGGATGCAAAGGAAATATGAGGCCAGCTTTAATAGCCGCCTCATAGCAGCCAAAACACTCGTCTCCGTAGCTGTACCCCTCTGGCCAGACTACGGTGTCTTCAGCATCCGGCGTGCATAGAATTTAATCATGTCCGATAACATGTTCTGCACTGAAGCTCCCTATTTTATCGGCCATCGTCTTCCGCCTGCCTGCGGGAACATGATAGTTGTAGGCGGAAAATTGCTCTCTGAGGGTAACTGACGGCTCCGCCCAATCTGCTCCCAATTCTACTGAGAGGGACTCTCTCGTGGCCCCTAGCCGAGAGTACCTCTCCTCAGATTCATCTAAGAATTTGCTAGAGGTACTTGGCTCAGATTCGCTGTCTGAGCTCACGGTCCTGGTGTCCGCCTGGTGGGCCAGATCAACAAAAGCCGGCATATCATTTTGAACCTCCTTCCCTGATTCGTCTAAAATGGAATCACTAGGAGTGCTTGGGGCACTAGGCGGCACGTCAGACAATTCGCTGACAGGCGCATAGAAGGAAGAGCCGTCTATATTTGTCACCCTTGCCGTTCTCTTAGTTCCGGCCATGGTGTCCTGCACAGACACATAGACAATCGGACTTGGGGCAGTTCGCAAAGGGTGATCCAGCAAGGGGCAGTCAGCCTCCTAGTTTTAGATTCAGCCGTCCCTGGTGACCAACTGATCACTAACCTAGGCCGTGCCGTGTGCTTTTGGGAAACCATTTTCGAAAGAAAAACAAAGAGAAAGTACGAAAAAAGAAAGAGAAACAGGCGGTTACCTTTAGTCGGTGAAGGTGAAAGCGCTTGAAAATCTATAGTGGTTGTAAGAGCAGGCGGTCTGTAAAGGCAGTAGTCGTTCTCTCTCAGAAAAAGGACAAATTTCTCTTTGGAATTTTCGGAGATGTCCAAATCAAAGAGACAGTATAGAGGGGTGTATTCCAATAGAGTAAAAAAAAAAAAACGATAAAAACTGTTAGCCAATCAGAGCGTGACACCTGTCACAAGCGCCACGTGGCAACCATGTCACCCTTGTGAGGGGAAAATGATTAGGGGATTTCTCCCGCCACGTAGACCAATGAAACCCTGCCACGTGTCATCCACGTGGACCAACCAAAGCTCGCCTCGTGTCACTTTGTGAGAGGTCCAAGGTGGACCAACCAGAGCTCGCCACATGTCACTTCGTAAGAGGTCCAAGATGGACCAATCAGGCCACGACACGTGGCAGGCAGATTGCCAACTGGGAAAATGGCCTTTAAGGGCCCGAATACCTAGGCAAGCCCAGTTAGTCCTAGGTTTCTGAAAACCTAGTACTGGGCCAATATTTCAAAGACCCTATAAAAGGGAGATGTTCCCTCTGAGGAACATTATTCAGAAATCGTTAAACACACGCGTACATTACTTGCCGAGCATTAACTCCAGCTTTAATTGCACTACTTGAGAGCTACGGCTCGGATATTAAGACTGTCTCAAGCAGTCGGATGATCACTCCCCTTCCGAGAGGAGCCTGATCCCCTTTACTTTCCGCATTTTACTCCTCATACACGTTCTAACTTGATCGTCGGAGACGGAACTCCAACCCGCAGGAGTCTCCGTTGTTTTGCAGGTACAGGCGTTCAGAGGTCAGTCTTAGTGTTGTAACTCTCCCGCAGGACATCCAAAAAACCCCGAAACACTACGAACTCAGGTCATTATAGAATAAATGGAGTAATATGTATTAACAATATTACAATAAATAAGGTACAAATTAATTAATTAACATAAACAATGATAATATACGTGCTAGATACATTTAAAGTTCATCCCTACTTTCTTAAAAGTTTGAGGAAGCTCTTATAAATAGTGTTTTGGCAATGATACTCTCTAAAATGTTTATTTACTTATTGCCCTCCGTAATATTAATTGCCATGTTTTTTAATTCTAACCTTTTAAAAAGTTTAAGATAATTCTAATGAATAGTGTTTGGACAATTGTACACTCTAAAATGTTAATTTACGTATTTACCCTCAGTTGATCGCCTTTTTTAACTCTTATGAATAGTGTGCGGACATTTAATCTATACCCCTAAAAACATTTCTTTACATATTCCTCTCATTATTGTTGCCAACAAACAGGGTGAAATCTTGATAAAAAAAAATTAGTACTAAAAAAGCTCTCCGGACATAGCTAGTTATGGCACTAAGCAAAGTTTGGTGGAGTTGGTGGGGAACTCACCTTGTAACTTTGAGGTCACAAGTTCGAGTCCCACTGTCTACAAACATACATGGGAGTAGGGGGATTCCCTTACCTCCCCCATCTACTCTCAAGCGTTGACCTACGGAGCTGGACTGGCTAAACCTGTGAGAGGTGCCGGTTCAGTAGGGTCCTTCATCTTACCTTTAAAAAAAAAAAACAAAAAAGCCAGAAGCTAGCTATGGCGTGCGCATCGCTCGCGTTAGCCACCCTAGTTAAAGAAAAAAGAAGTATTATGTAACTGTAAAACTTATTTAGAAAATGTGTACTTCCTGTGTTAGTTTTTTCTTAAAGAAACAATTTTCCATTTGCAATATTCATATATATAATATACTCCCTCCGCATTTTATTACCTGCTTCACTTTTCTTTTGTTGTCGTATTTTAGTACTTGCTTCATTTTCTCTTTTGGAAACTTTAAACAATATTTTACTATTTTTCTATAACACCCCCAAATCTCCCTCTACGGAAATACTAGTACAATACGTATAATTATACTGTACAGATAGACTTAGGCGTATTACCGCCACGTGACTACGCAAGGTTACTCAAACTACTAACCAAAACCAATACTTTGCAGCGAAAATGCACTCTTTCTTTATTAATAATAGCTAAAAATAGAAACCATTGTCATGAGTACTCATAAATAAACAAAGACCAACATTCCTAATATAGGTGAGGAACATCCCGGATTCCCATATACTCAAATATTGACTCCACCTGAAAATAGTCAACACTACTTGTTTCGGGGTTTTTTGGAGTCCCTCAAGAGAGTTACAAATCCCATAATATGCGTCGACCGTCTGTGTTGGGTTTCATAACGTCCAACGCTACACGGAAGAGAAACTCGCCCAAGACCCGCCCTAATAATTAAAGCAATAAAGCATGCATAAACATAATTAAACAATAATTAAGAAAAGGGATAAAGAAGTAATACCCTTGAAGCGTGCTTCGCTCGCAAATCGAGCTCTTACTTCGAAGCTATTAAGCCTCACAAGCGTGACGACCTCCAACGACTCATACCCATGACCCGACTCGAACGATCTTTTTCTCGAGGGTTAGTCGAGACTTGACTAAGTATAAAACTAAAGTTTTACGAACTTAAGGTTTTCTCAATAATAGAGATGCCTTTTTGAGTTCCACTCAAGTTGTATTCCCAAATGCCCAATAATGGGGTATTTATAGAGAATGGCAACTTGTATCCCCATTTCATGATCAATGTGGGATAGTTGCATTTTTCACTAATTTATTTAATTCCAAAATAAATTATAAAACAATGCAATTACAAATCAACAAGTGGCATGAGGAGAGGAGAGGTTAGGTGAGGACCATGACCATGGGGGGACGATTGCCTTGCTCCCCAAGGCATGGCTCTAAGCCTTGGTCCCCACTCTCCTCAAACCGGCTTCAAGCAAAGGAGTGAGCTGGCAGCCCACCTTGGTGCCCAGCTAGCACTGCTAGCCTGTGCACAACTAGACTGGCCAGCACGCACCAGCCAGCACAGCTAGCACATGCGTGCTGCTGGCGAGCCACGCATGCTGCTGGTTGCTGGGCGCTCGGCGATGCCTGGCATAATGCTGCTGTGCGAGGGTGCTAGCATGCTGCTCGCTGCTTGCTGCTTGGTGCTGCCATGCAAAGGCACGCACGCAAGTAATCAAGCACAGCGTGCTGCTGCTGCCATGGCCTGCACGCATACGCACACACGCACAGGCCTAGCCATGCGATAGTACCTAGGCACGCAAGCACGCATGCTGCGGTGGTGCTGTGCCATGTGAAGGCACGCACACAAGTAAGCACGCTGCTGCGATGGTGTTGCCATGCGAGGCACGTACACACGCAAGCACCTAGTGCTAGCGATGGTGCTGCCTTGTGCGCCTAGCACGCATGGTGCGCCTAGGCTTGCGCCTAACCATGTAAAGTGCATGCTAGCTCGAGCTAGCCAAGCGTCCACATGGCTAGGCCAATGGGATGCTACGGCTACGATCAAACTTGTTGCTTGTTGATTTTGCGACGCTCGGTCTTGACGCCCTAGGCTCGATATCCGACATCTATGTTCGTAATACTCTAGTGACTCATCACATCCTTCGGATTGATTCATCAGTTCGGATCGGCAGTTCGTTTAGGTTCGACCCGAAGGGTTCAGTCGAGACAAAGCTGTAATATTAATTACAATTCGGAAGCGGCCTCCACCCAGGCATTCTGATCACTTGATCTCACTGAAAAATTAGCTTCCTGATAATTTTGAACCCTCTATCAGAATAATACACTTGTTGGAAGGACACCATTCTCTTCAATCTCCCACTTGTCCTTCCAGACAAGTGTGCATACAGTGTATAGCCCATTTCCTATGTCGCTTAATGACTCTTCATGAACTATAAGGTAAGAATCTTCATCATCTTTATTACGTCCAGAAGTGTTTCTCGATCTCCGAGATTGACTGTCAATAAGCAGCTGATTTCTAAAATCCATCTGAGCATGGCCATGCATTTTCACAGTCTCACGCTTCGAGCGGCCTTGTAAAAAACAAAGACATATTCCCTATTGTTAATAGGGGGACATTCCCAGTCTTGTACTGCAAGCATCTCTTACTAAAAGGACCTAATCTCCCGAGTGTCCCCGTTATAATCCCAAGTTACGGCGGACGTTTGACAACATCAAAGAGACTAGTACTCAAACAAGAGAACTTCCCAATACTCATGGTTGAGGAAACAAGTTCCGATAGCTATAATGAGAAATGTACTTATGACGTTTTAAAATCTCTTAAAGTACTCTCATAGGTCGATCTGGTGCAGTTCCAAACTAGCACCTTTGCAAATGATTTATGACTACTATGTCCTTGCAGCACAAGAAACGGTGCTGTAATCATACTACACACTAATATCCAATGGTCATTAATCGTCCATCAGTTAAATGACCTCAAATAGGGATAATTTTCGATTTAAATATTCAATGTTCACTTAACAAGTGCTTCTTTATCCAAGACATGGTCTTGATACCCAGTTTTGAATATTCTCAAAAATCGAATGGTCTCATTATTTAATTCTAAACCACAATTAAATAGCAATGGAGTGAATAGTAATTTTGCATGAAAAATTAATTACTCCATAAATGAATGGTTTCCACATAGTATTTTACATTAAGACATCTAATTTAATTAAAACACATGTATAGTGAATTCAAAGCCAATCTCTAACGTGCTTGATTCCCATTGCCTTGACGTGCTTGTTGTGCTTCACTTGAGGCAGAGGTTTAGTCAAAGGATCGGCCACATTATCATCCGTACCGATCTTACAAATTTTGATTTCACCATTTGATTTCCATTCCCTTATCATGTGAAATCACCTTTGGACATGTTTGACCTTCTGGTGCTCTCTTGGCTACCTGGCCTGAGCAATAGCTCCATTGTTGTCACAATAGAGATCTATTGGACCCTTGATGGAGGGTACAACACTAAGTTCACTAACGAACTTACGAATCCAAACTGCCTCCTTAGCTGCTTCCGAAGCTGCCAAGTATTCGGCTTCAATTGTAGAATCTGCAGTGGTGCTTTGCTTGGCACTCGTCCAACTAAACGCTCTTCCATTTAGGCAAAATATATACCCTGACTGTGACTTGAAGTCGTCTCTGTCAGCCTGGAAGCTAGCGTCGGTGTAACCTTCAACAACCAAATCTTTATGGCCACCATAGACCAGGAATTTATCCTTGTTCCTTTTCAGGTACTTTAGGATATTCTTGGCCGCTGATTCGCACGAAGCTGGTCCCTCTGGGGAAAAGGCGTGTATTCAAAGTTTTGTGTCCAGTCCGCTCTCTTTAGTGTTCGCCAACCTTTCTCAACTATAGGAGACTACGTTACCAATGCACTAGCCAGCCAGTGTGGTGGCGAACACGCTGTGCTGTCGCAGTCCAATGCGCCTCACCTAGGTCTAATTGGTATCGGCTTGTAGCACTTAAGGCGTACGATACATCAGGCCTAGTACATATCATGGCATACATGATCGATCCAATGAGCGAAGCATATGGAATCCGATTCATTCTCTCCCGCTCAACAGGTGTCTGTGGACACTGTTTCTTGCTGAGAGTTATGCCATGAGACATGGGTAGGTGCCCTCTCTTGGCATTCTCTATGCTGAATCGTGCCAGTACTTTATCAATGTAAGTACTCTGGCTCAATCCAATCATCCTCTTAGATCTATCCCTATAGATCTTGATCCCCAATATGTACTGTGCCTCTCTTAAGTCCTTCATTGAAAAACACTTTCCCAGCCAGCCCTTTACAGACTCTAATAATTTCGTGTTGTTTCCTATGAGCAATATGTCATCGACATATAGGACTAGGAATGCGATGTCACTCCCACTGACCTTCTTGTAAACACAAGACTCATCTGGATTCTTTATAAAACCAAACTTACTAATGGCTTCATCAAATCGTAGATTCCAACTTTTGCTTGCCTGCTTTAGTCCATAAATGGACTTCTTAAGCTTGCATACCTTTCCAACGTTGCTTGGATCAATAAAACCCTCCGGCTGTGTCATATACACAGTTTCTTCCAAAATCCCATTAAGGAAGGCGGTTTTGACGTCCATTTGCCATATTTCGTAATCGTAATATGCAACAATCGCTAGGATGATCTGGACGGACTTAAGCATTGCGACTGGCGAAAAGGTTTCATCATAATCAATCCCGTGGATTTGCCTGTAACCTTTTGCCACCAATCTAGCTTTGTATACTGATACATTTCCATCTTTATCTATTTTCAATTTGAAAATGCATTTGCAATCGATGGGTGTGTAACCTTCGGTCAAATTTACCAAGTCCAAGACTTGATTTTCAAACATGGAGTCCATCTCGGATTTCATGGCCTCTTGCCATTTAGCAGAGTCGGGGCTCGTCATAGCTTGTTTGTATGTCGCTGGCTCATTTCCATCCATGATTAGGATGTCCTGATCATCGATTAAGACAATACCGAGGTATCTGTCCGGTTGAGATCTTTGTCGTTGCGACCTACGAAGGGCAATGGGTTGAGCATTTTCATTGTCTGTTTGATTCTTACCAATCTTCTCAGCTGCTTCCAAAGCACTTAGATTGTCAGTTTTATCAGGTTGACATTGTTGCTCGTCCTCTCGAACTTCGTCGAGTTCGATTTTCCTCCCACTTGTCATTTTGGAAAGGTGTTCCTTCTCCAAAAAGACACCATCACGAGCAACAAATACTTTGTTCTCGGATTTATTGTAAAAGTAATACCCTTTGGTTTCTTTTGGGTATCCCACAAAGAAACACTTATCCGAGTTGGTGTGAAGTTTGTTGGAAATTAATCGTTTGACAAATGCTTCGCATCCCCAAATCTTAAGAAAAGACAACCTAGGAGGTTTCTTAGTCCATAATTCATATGGAGTCTTTTCAACAGCTTTTGACGGAGCTTGGTTTAGTGTTAGTGCCGCGGTTTGTAGCGCATGTCCCCAGAAAGAGATAGGAAGTTCACTAAGACCCATCATTGATCGAACCATGTCTAACAAGGTTCGATTCCTCCGTTCGGATACTCCGTTCCATTGAGGAGTTCCAGGAGGTGTCAACTCTGAAAGAATACAATATTCTTTCAAGTGATCGTCGAATTCATGGCTCAAATATTCGCCACCTCGATCCGATCGAAGTGCTTTAATTTTCTTGCCAAGTTGATTTTCAACTTCTTTCTAATATTCTTTGAATTTCTCAAAAGATTCAGATTTATTTGACATTAAGTAGATATAGCCATATCTACTAATGTTTGTTAACGAAGTTGAATTCTTAGTGGTCTTAGTTTAAGTAGCGATATCAACTTTTGTCTAATCATATGTAAAACATGCAATTTTCATTGAACATATATTTGCAAGACAATTTTGAAACAACCATTGTCAAAGTCTTACATTCAAAATAACTAGGTGTCCAACACCACAGATCATAGTATGTTCAAAAGCATGATGAAAACTAAGATTAGTTTAATTACATGTCATAGACAAAATAGTGCATGAAAGCACGACCGAAAAACCATCTTCGTCGTCTACTTGTCCTTGCACCAACACTTGATAAGCTTCTCACTTGGTCCCTGAAAAGGCAACATAAAGTGAGTCATAGTTGGTATCTAATACCCATGATAAGCTTAATTCACAAGTGTTTAAGGAAGATACCTGAGGTAGTCGGAACATTCCTCCTCTTCCCGAAAGAGCTTGCATTCTCTCTTGTAGTGGCCTTGCCCACCACAATAGAAGTAACGCATCTTTGCCTTTACCTTCTTGAACTCCCTTCTCCTTGCTGTCAAGGGCCTCTTGGTCACTCCACATGCGGTGGCTCGGCTGAGTAGTTGCACCACCTCCATTAAGGAGCGTGTCTCCTTCCCCGCAGCTATATGCACTCTAAGTGCATCATAGCCCGAGTGGAGCGAAGCAAGCAAGATATTCCCCGCCATCTCATCCTCCAATGAGATTCCGAGAAGCTGCATGTGTTTGAAGAGCTTAGTCTTTCCAAGCACATGAGGTCGGAGGGGCATGCCGGGTCTCAATTTGGCATTGTAGACCTTTGTCAAAGCCGACACCTTTCCTTAGCAAGATAACCCAAATTTGGTAGCTTTATCTTCATGTTTGAGAGTGACCTAGTCAAATCAAACACGAGTCCATCATAGTTTCCATTGTCACTCTTGGTGACTCTTACATTGACAACGTCCTCAAGTGCTTTGAGGAACATGTCCGGAAGGTAGGAGGAAAGGCTTTCCTTCCAATTTTCGGGGATGGAATTAATATTGGCCATGAGTCGTGAGACATTCTTGCAGTTGGAAGACCATTCTTCATGAGTCTCATCGGTCATGATCCCCTTAGAGAAGAAGCTTGGAATGGGATTGTCAAGAGTGTACTCCAAGGAACAATTCCGAAGAGTTTTCCTGAGTTCCTCCTCCTACTCCTTGAAGTTGACCAAGTTAAGGCAAAAAGCCAACTTGTCGAGGAGTTCCGGGCACATAGAATTGTTGTTTGAATTACTTGCAGACATGGTTCTACAATTGAAAGAATTTGAAATGAAAAACCATTCATAAACCAATAAGTTTAAAATTTAAAAGCGTTCATGCAAATTTTCTATCTTATTGAGCATTTTATCCACGCATTAATTTGTCTCTTTTTGGCGAGAATAAAATGATTCCGAGATCCCAAAAATCAAAAAATGATTAAGCATGTTTTGGCTTGTCTTAACACTAGATATTTTAGGGTAAGCAATCCAATTGCTAATAGCTCTAAGCTACTCTCGGTTTGATAAAACGTCGCATCTAATGCATTCTTGACATTTTATCTCTTTTGTCACGACATCTAAGGACTCCTTACTGATATTGTTGAGCTTAACCAAGACCAACTCGTATACCTAGTATACCTTATGTTCCTACTACCTCAGGTATCTTCCTTAAACACTTTTAAATTAAGCTTATCATGGGTATTAGATACCAAGTATGACTCACTTTATGTTGCCTTTTCAGGGACCAAGTGAGAAGCTTATCAAGTGTTGGTGCAAGGACAAGTAGACGACAAAGATGGTTTTTCGGTCGTGCTTGCATGCACTATTTTGTCTATGACATGTAATTAAACTAATCTTAGTTTTCATCATGCTTTTGAACATACTATGATCTATGGTGTTGGACACCTAGTTATTTTGAATGTAAGACTTTGACAATGGTTGTTTCAAAATTGTGTTGCAAATATATGTTCAATGAAAATTGCATGTTTTACATATGATTAGACAAAAGTTGATACCGCTACTTAAACTAAGACCACTAAGAATTCAATTTCGTTAACAAACATTAGTAGATATGGCTATATCTACTTAATGTCAAATAAATCTGAATCTTTTGAGAAATTCAAAGAATTTCAGAAAGAAGTTGAAAATCAACTTGGCAAGAAAATTAAAGCACTTCGATCGGATCGAGGTGGCAAATATATGAGCCATGAATTCGACGATCACTTGAAAGAAAATGGTATTCTTTCAGAGTTGACACCTCCCGGAACTCCTCAATGGAACGGAGTATCCGAACAGAGGAATCAAACCTTGTTAGACATGGTTCAATCAATGATGGGTCTTAGTGAACTTCCTATCTCTTTCTGGGGACATGCGCTTACTGCGGCACTAACACTAAACCGAGCTAAGTCCTTTCGAAGCAGCTGAGAAGATTGGTCAGAATCAAACAGACAATGCAAATGCTCAACCCATTACCCTTCGTAGGTCGCAACGGCAAAGATCTCAACCCGACTGATACCTCGGTATTGTCTTAATCGATGATCAGGACATCCTAATCATGGATGGCGATGAGCCAGCGACATACAAACAAGCTATGACGAGCCCCGACTCTGCTAAATGGCAAGAGGCCATGAGATCCGAGATGGACTCCATGTCAGAAAATCGAGTCTGGGACTTGGTGAATTTGCCCGAGGGTTACACACCCATTAGTTGCAAATCACTACACGAAAAAAGGAAATTGGCAACGGTTCAAACCCCCCCAAAGGCAACGGTTTTGAACCGTTGAGTATTTGAGGGTTGCCAAATCCCAAATAAATTGGCAACGGTTCAAAACCGTTGCCAACTCAACCAATTGGCAACGGTTAACCGTTGCCATTATCCATGCCTCCTTTTTTTTTTGTTTTTAAAAGTAATTGGCAACGGTTAACCGTTGCCAATTGCTTGAGTTGGAAACGGTTAACCGTTGCCAAAGCCAATGGCGCGCTTTTTTTTTTTTTTAAACATTGGCAACGGTTAACCGTTGCCAATGACCTGTATTGGTTTTTTTTTTTTTTTTTTTTTTTTTTGGCTGCACTAATATTGACCTGTTTTTTTTTTTTTTTTTTGCTGCATTAATATTGACCTGTTTTTTTTTTGCTGCAATATTATTAATAATAATAATTATAATTATTATTATTATTATATTAATAATAATAATAATTATTATTAATATTATAATAGTAATAATAATAATAATACTTATGATTATTATATATGATAATAGTAACAATAATTAGTAACATTAATAACAAAACATAAATAATTAATAATAACAATCGCAAGAGATGATATAAATTAGAAAAATGTTTCATGTTTAGTACATAATTAATAAGCTAAGCCTAGGATTGATGAAGAGATGATATAGTACAAAAATGTATGACGATATTTACAAATTAAAGGTGATGTAGGTCGCCAACATCTCCCGAATTACATGGAGTTCCTCGCTCGTGTATAGAAGTCCCGTTTGCCCCTTGCAAAACTTAGAATACACAAAACGTGATTTAGTAGAAGTGAAATAATAATAATTGGGGTTAGTTATAGGTGACTAATGTTTGAGATTACAAGAAAAGAGAAAGTAAGAGGTTTTGGGACGCAATTTCAAGCAAAATGGCTCAAGTAAGGCCATTTTGGCTACTAGGATGCCTATTTTCTATATTTCTTGTCTATTGAACTCATAACTAGTTAAAACATGTTATTATAACTTAGTTATAGGTGACTAATGCTTGAGATTACAAGAAAAGAGCAAGTAAGTGGTTTTGGGACGCAATTTCAACCAAAATGGCTCAAGTAAGGCCATTTTGGCTACTAAGATGCCTATTTTCTATATTTCTTGTCTATTAAACTCATAACTAGTTAAAACATGTCATTACCACTTAGTTATAGGTGACTAATGCTTGAGATTACAAGAAAAGAGCAAGTAAGTGGTTTTGGGACGCAATTTCAAGCAAAATGGCTAAAGTAAGGCCATTTTGGCTACTAGGATGCCTATTTTCTATATTTCTTGTCTATTGAACTCATAACTAGTTAAAACATGTCATTATAACTTATTTATAGGTGACTAATACTCGAGATTACAAGAAAAGAGCAAGTAAGAGGTTATGGGACGCAATTTCAACCAAAATGGCTCAAGTAAGGCCATTTTGGCTACTAGGATGCCTATTTTCTATATTTCTTGTCTATTGAACTCATAACTAGTTAAAACATGTCAGTATCACTTAGTTAAATGTGACTAATGCTTGAGATTACATGAAAAGAGCAAGTAAGTGGTTTTGAGACGCAATTTCAACCAAAATGGCTCAAGTAAGGCCATTTTGGCTACTAGGATGCCTATTTTCTATATTTCTTGTCTATTGAACTCATAACTAGTTAAAAAATGTCATTATCACTTAGTTATAGGTGACTAATGCTTGAGATTACAAGAAAAGAGCAAGTAAGTGGTTTTGGGACGCAATTTCAACCAAAATGGCTCAAGTAAGGCCATTTTGGCTACTAGGATGCCTATTTTCTATATTTCTTGTCTATTGAACTCATAACTAGTTAAAACATGTCATTACCACTTAGTTATAGGTGACTAATGCTTGAGATTACAAGAAAAGAGCAAGTAAGTGGTTTTGGGACGCAATTTCAAGCAAAATGGCTAAAGTAAGGCCATTTTGGCTACTAGGATGCCTATTTTCTATATTTCTTGTCTATTGAACTCATAACTAGTTAAAAAATGTCATTATCACTTATTTATAGGTGACTAATGCTTTAGATTACAAGAAAAGAGCAAGTAAGAGGTTATGGGACGCAATTTCAACCAAAATGGCTCAAGTAAGGCCATTTTGGCTACTAGGATGCATATTTTCTATATTTCTTGTCTATTGAACTCATAACTAGTTAAAGCATGTCATTATCACTTAGTTAAATGTGACTAATGCTTGAGATTACATGAAAAGAGCGAGTATGTGGTTTTGGGACGCAATTTCAACCAAAATGGCATACCTCTTCAAGCTGACGTGTGTCAGTACAATGACTCATCACTATGTCATACATGAATCTCATCACGTATAGGCCACAGTCAACTCCGTTTTCCTGTTGTGCGCACTAGCATGAGGAACAAAGCACATGAATCAAAATGCATAGCAAATAAGCAAAATCTTAAGCATTGTAAAGTAAGAAAATCACAACATCATGGGTGAATTACCTTGGGTGCTTTCCATGTAGGACCTCGAGGAGATCGAGGATTTATCTTCTTCATGGTACTACAAAAAATCAAAGTAATAAGTTCAAATTTGACTAGTATAATCAATACATATGAGTTAAGATATGAAAAATGAATAATCAGAAGTGAAACAAACTAGATGCTTACTTTTGCAGTATGGACCTCACGAGGCGCTTTCTTACTTGAGGTAACCGAGCAGAATCAAAGTAGAAGATTGTGTTACTGGAAACACAAATCACAAGTAGGGTCCAATGATAACTACACACGAGACAAACAAATCAATAGTTAGCCTATTACAACAAATAAACTGGGAAAACAAACGAACTTGACTAGCATAATCAGACGTACTCCTCATAGTATGGGACGAATATGAACTTGTCTCCCGCACTCACTGATTTCTTGATACCCCGTTCAGCATAGTACAACACGTGAGCGGAGTTGCCTAAGATTCTAGCAGTGGACATCTGCTCAGGGCACAACCACCCAACTTGACAAGGAGATTCAAGCTCCCATATTTGCTCCTGGAGTGCTCTGCATGATATCACAACATTAATCGAAAACCAAACGACAAACACCACTAAACTGAATAATATAAATTGAGTATCAGTTGAATTACCTCATGGATATTTGAATGAGGGAAATGTTAAGCATTGCACCGCTTAGAAATTCCTTCACATCTTCTTTGAATAGCCATGCCGTTGCATCATCATCGTAGTGGAACATTTCCTTAGGAAGTTGGATTTGGATGGGGCTGTCATTAGGAAACACGCAAACACGGTTGTGCAAATAAGCTAACTCCTGAGATAGCGATTGAAGCACCGTGTCTTCAACTAATGGAGTAGCTTGCGTAGCTGAACATCGTGAAGGGCTCTTCATCGACGCTTTTCCACTCACCGAGCCATGTTCACTCCTGTTCTTTGGCCCCTCCACCCTCTTCTTTGGAGTTTGGCTTTTCTTCGATGGCTAATAAGACAAATCACATAAATAGTTAGAAAAGATTTCCATCCAACTCTTGGGAAGAAAAGATTAAATCGTGAAATCTAAATCTTAATTACCTGGTTCATCAACCGTATCCAAGCAGTTGGCTATTGCACAAAACTACCTTTTGCTGCCCAGAGTGTAGTGAACTCATCCTCCTCCACGGGCACAGGTATTAATATCTCCTCGAACCCGGGAACCACAGAATGGATCCCGACAGAATAATGCTCGGGCAGAAGAGGTCGAAGATGGACCGTGCCTTGTTCGGCCGGCTGTGCACTACCATAGGCAACAACTTTCAAAGGTCCATCATATGATTCCCCCGGGTGAAGAAGTTCACAACGGGTCTCTTCCTGCACCAATTAGGAAGATACTTCATTTAAATATTTCCGGCTAGCACAATAGACCATTTTGAGTCGGCAGGGTCAGATACGTAAAACACCTGCTTAGCTTGAGATGCAAGGATGAATGGTTCCGCACTATCATTCAGGTTGCCAAGATCTACAAGAGTAAAGTCATCAAATTTGAAGTTACGCCTGATATTATCAACCCACTTACACCGGAAAAGGGTAATCGTGAAGTCACAATAATCAAGCTCCCATATTTCTTGAATTCGACCGTAGTATGACAGCTCTGCATCAACGGGTGATTTATCCTTAGTACTTGCAAACTCCCTTGACGATGCCACAACCGTTACACCACTGTTTTGGGTCGAGGACGATTTCAAATCTTGACGCTCAGTCCAAAATGTGTACCCATTTATGTCATATCCCTCAAATGAGCGAACATCATCCCTAGGACCATAAGCAAGCCACCTTACTGTAGCTGTGACACTCTCATCCATTCCACCCATCACTCGATCACGAAACCAAGTCACGAACTTCTTATTGTGCAACTGCATCAGTGCCCTTTCACCCTTCAACGGAAACTCATCACGCAAACTAGCCATGTGCTCGTCTAAATATGGGTGAACATCTGCAACATGGTGCAACACATATAGGTGTGCTTGTAAGAACTTCTCTCGATCAGGTGACATTCGTTTCGACCCGATTGTGCCATGACCATCAAGTCTACCTTCATGTCGAGAAGTAGGAATACCAATAGGTTCAGCAACGGCTATATAGTCGGCCACAAAATTACCAATCTCCTCGGCCACGGTCCCTTGAATCATACTTCCTTCCGGGTGAGCCTGATTCCTAACTTTATCTTGCAATGTACCCATGTGTCTTTCAAAAGGATAGCACCACCTCAAGAACACTGGACCGCACAACTTAATCTCACGCACCAAATGAAGAATCAAATGCACCATTATGTCGAAAAACGAGGGCGAGAAGTACATCTCAAATTTGCACAAAGTCACAACCACATCCGCTTGTAAAGCATCAAGGGTACAAGGATCAAGCACTTTGCTACATATTGTATTGAAAAACGAACAGAGGCTTGTAATAGCTTCCCTCACGTGCTTTGGAAAAATACCACGTATTGCAATTGGTAGAAAAACTTGCATCAAAACATGACAATCATGGGATTTCATACTTGTCAGCTTCAATTCTCCATTTAAGGATACAAATCTTTTTATGTTAGATGCGTACCCTGATGGAACCTTAATGCCATACAGACATTCACAAAACCTCCGTTTTTCTACCCTTGACAATGTGTAGCAAGCCGAAGGTAAATAGGCCTTCCCCTCTTTGGCTTTTCCCTCATTTTTCTTCTTCGACCTATCCACGGCCTTTCCCTTTCCCTTGCTCTTCACCTTTCCCTTTTTCGAACCCATTTCTTTTTCCTTTTCCTGTTCCTTTCCCTTACTAACCCTTTGCTAAACCCACAATTCTGGACGCACCCCCATCTTTTCCAAATCTAAACGTGCACCCTTTCCGTCCTTTGTCTTGTGTTGAATATTCATCAGCGTTCCCACAAGAGCGTCACACACATTCTTCTCTATATGCATTACATCAAGACAGTGCCTAACGTCATGTTCTTTCCAGTACGGGAGCAACCAAAAGATCGATTCTTTTTTAAAGAGAGCAACTGATTCCGCGGCTTTTTCAGATTTCCCAAATACTGTTCGTACACCCTTAACCCGAGCGTAAACCTCCTCACCAGTCATTGGCCTAGGAGCAGTCCCCTCTTCCACCGTCCCATCGAAAGCCTTTTTCTGCCGACGGTACGGGTGATCGCGCCTGAGCAGCCTTCTTGTCCTCAAATACACCTGTTTGAAAGAATGATCAAGGCGTCTGCTTGGCGTATCATCAATACAAATGGGACATGCCTTTTTCCCTTTATTCTTATACCCAGACAAGTTGTCATATGCAGGAAAATCATTAACGGTCCACATAAGAGCTGCACGCAATGTGAACATCTCGTTCTTATGAGCATCAAACACGGAAACCCCTTCGTCCCACATCTTTCTCAAATCATCAACCAATGGCGCAAGATACACATCTATGTCGTTTCCAGGTTGCCTTGGCCCCGATATCAAGAGTGAAAACAGTACATATTTCCGTTTCATGCACAGCCAAGGAGGCAAATTGTAGATCACTAAAAGTACCGTCCATGTGATGTGCTGGGTACTAAGAGTGCCAAATGGATTCATCCCGTCCGTGCACAAACCAAGCCTTAAATTTCTGACTTCATCACCAAATTCCCCAAACTTCATATCAAGGTTCTTCCATTGCGGGGAGTCGGCTGGGTGCTTCAGCATTCTGTTTTTCTTTCTTCTCTCTGCATGCCACCTCAAGTTTTTAGCGTCTTTTGGTAAAGAGAACAGACGCTTAAACCTTGGAATTATGGGAAGATACCACAACACCTTAGCAGGAGGTCCCTTCGTACCAGCGTTGCAACTCTTGCGCTTGTAGCGCGACTTCTTGCATCTTGGACACTCCTCCAATTGTTCATATTCATTTTGGTAAAGAATACAATCATTAGGACATGCATGTATCTTCTTATACTCCAAACCAAATGGACACATGAGCTTCTTAGCGTAATAGTAAGACTTAGGAATTTCATTCCCATCGAGCAACATCTCACTTAACACGCTCAACAAGGAAGTAAAACTACTGTCCGTCCACCCATGCTTCGACTTAATGTTAAAAAGAGTAAGCACGGCTGATAGTTTGGAGTATTTTTTGCACCCAGGATACAAAGGATTTTTAGAAGCCTCCGATAATGACTCAAACACGTCACCTTCAAAACCACGCATCATATCATCCATACCTTCATCCTCAACCTCATCCACATGATCATCCTCAAATCCCTCCTCAGCACCATCATCATCAATATGTTCATCATTCTTGTATTCCTCGTCCACAAGATATAATTGCTTCTATCATCATGCACATCATACCCAATAACATCCCCACTGTACTCTCCTTCTTCACCATGCCAAATCCACACATGATATTTAACCCTAAACCCACGACAAACTACATGATCTCTAATGATATCAACACTATTGACCACCTTCACATTATTACAATCAACACAAGGACAATAGAGGCACTCGAAACCCATTCTGCGCTGATAAGATGAAGCTGTCTCGCAGAACTCTTGAACCCCATTAAAGAATTCCAATGTATCAAGTCTACCATACATCCATCCACGATCCTTCTCCATTAAGTGAATTGTCTCTAAACATGGCAATATATTACGAATGATAATGTATAATTGCTACATCTACTATATATATAAATCAAATTCAAACACACACCATGCATATAACTTTCATATACATACACAAATGAATATATGCTTCCAAAGGGTCCTTATCACTCCAACCTAACCCATCCTTGAACGTTTACTCTCACTAGTGAATGTATGTCAACTTTCCAATTTTAAGGAAAATCCGGCAGCATTTCCCCCCAGTTCTCCAAGTACACGACGTAGGTAATTACTTACCTACATATGTACCCAAAGAACATGGTGATCGAGGAAATGGTAAGCCAAGATGTTCCTTAAAATCGAAATAAAAGACATACATTCACCACCTAAGTGAGAGTAAACGTTCAAGAACAGTCCCAACCGGGGACTATTCAAGACTTTCTCCTAATGAGAAAGCCTTGAACGGGTATCTAGGCACATGATGATGCAATGCAAACATTTCATATATTTATTGTTGTATTTAGTTTGTCATTATATAATACACAAATCTAATATCTAGCATGAAAAAACTTTTATTAAAACAATAATAGAGAGAAAGAAATATTTATAGCTTAGAGAAGTTTATAATTCATACCAACACAATGGATGTATTCTTTTTAACTTCCCACTTGAGCTTAATTAATGTGTAGTCTTCAAACTTAACTAGCTTGAACTTCAATTCACATATGAACCTATAAAAACGCAAAGACAAAAAACACATTAAAAGTTAGTAAGTATGTATACATCCATTAATTGAACTAATAAGGGACTATAATTAATTGTAAATTAGCGTAAACTAAACTATAATTCTTCACTTATCTAAACTAACCTATAATTCTTCAGTTATCTAAACTAACCTAAACTTACTTGAACTTAATTAATTGTAAATTCAACCTTGGTGGTAACAATCTATGCAAAAGCCAACAAAGAATATCCCAAAACATTATTGAATATCACAATGCAAGCTCAAATCAGCATAGTAATTCGAAAAACAAGAAACCCAAATAAAATACACACAAAAACCTAATTTGCTAGCTACTTACCTTGAAGCTGCTTCAATGGAGGTGAGAAAGCTCACACAGCCCTTCAATGGAGGTGAGAAAGCTCGCACAACCCTTCAATGGAGATGGAGGGAGAAGAGAAGAGGGATTGCGTGGGAATTGAAGACACCAAGAATTGAAGGAATGAGGAAGGAGGAGGGAAAACGCAGAAGGAGGGGAGCAAGCTAAGTTCGCACAGCTAGCTCTTTAATGGAGGTTCGTACCTCGCACCAAGCCACTTCAATGAAGAAAGAGGGGAGCAAGTTGAATGAGGAAGGAGGAGGGAAAAACGCAGAACCTTTTTTTTTTTTTTTGCAATTGAATGAATTGAAGACGTTGATGAATAGTGACAAAACCCGCAATTTGTTTTTGAAAATTAGCAACGGTTAACCGTTGCCATTCATGAACCTTTTATTTATTTATTTATTTTTTTAAAAAACGCAGTTGGCAACGGTTAACCGTTGCCAATGTTAATCAATAATTTTATTTTTTTTTTAAAAAAAATTTGGCAACGGTTAACCGTTGCCAACTCTGATATTTTAATTGGCGCTCAATTAAGTTGGCAACGGTTTTCATGAACCGTTGCCATAGGGGGGTTGCCTATTTCTTTTTTTCTACTAGTGAATGGATCTTCAAATTGAAGACAGACAAGGATTAAAATGTATCAATTTACAAAGCTAGACTGGTGGCGAAAGGTTATAGAAAAATACATGGGATTGACTATGATGAAACCTTTTCACCAGTTGCAATGCTAAAGTCTGTCCAGATTATCCTAGCGCTTGCTGCATATTACGATTATGAAATATGGCAAATGGATGTCAAAACCGCCTTCCTAAATGGGATTTTGGAAGAAACTGTGTACATGACACAACCAGAAGGTTTTGTTGATCCAAGAAACGCTGGAAGGTATGCAAGCTTAAGAAGTCCATTTATGGACTGAAGCAGGCAAGCAGAAGTTGGAATCTGCGATTTGATAGCCATCAGCAAGTTTGGTTTTATCAAGAATCCAGATGAGTCTTGTGTCTACGAGAAGGTCAGTGGGAGTGACATCGCATTCCTAGTCCTATATGTCGATGACATACTGCTCATTGGAAACAAGACAAAATTACAAAAGTCCGTAAAGGGCTGGTTGGGAAAGTGATTTTCAATGAAGGACTTAGGAGAGGCATAGTACATATTGGGCATCAAGATTTATAGGGATAAATTTAAGAGGATGATCGGATTGATCCAGAGTACTTACATTGATAAAGTACTGGCACGATTCAACATAGAGAATGCCAAAAGAGGGAATCTACCCATGTCCCATGGCGTAACTCTCAGCAAGAAACAGTGTCCACAGAAACCTGTTGAACGGGAGAGAATGGATCAAATTCCATATTCTTCGCTAATTGGGTCGATCATGTATGCCATGATATGTACCAGGCCAGATGTATCGTATGCTTTAAGCGCTACGAGCCGATGCCAATCAAACCCAGGAGAGGCGCATTGGACTGCGGCCAAGAATATCCTGAAGTAACTGAAAAGGAACAAGGATAATTCCCTGGTTTATGGTGGCCATAAAGACCTGGTTGTTGAAGGTTACACCAACGCTAGCTTCCAGGCTGACAAAGAAGACTTCAAGTCATAGTCAGGGTACATATTCTATTTGAATGGAGGAGAATTTAGCTGGAAGAGTGCCAAGCAGAGCACCACTGCATATTCTACAACTGAAGCCGAATACTTAGCTGCTGCAGAAGTCGCTAAGGACGTTGTTTGGATTCGCAAGTTCGTAAGTGAACTTGGTGTTGTACCCTCCATCAAGGGTCCGATAGATCTCTATTGTAACAACAATGGAGCTATCGCTCAAGCTAGAGAGCCAAGAGAGCACCAGAAGGTCAAACATGTCCAAAGGCGATTTCACATGATAAGGGAATGAAGATCCGAAGGTGAAATCAAAATTTGCAAGATCGGCACGGATGATAATGTGGCTGATCCTTTGACTAATCCTCTGCCTCAAGTGAAACACAACAAGCACATTGAGGCAATGGGAATCAAGCACGTCGGAGACTGGCTTTGAAATTCCCTGTACATGTGTTTTAATTAAACTAGATGTTTTAATGTAAGACACTGTATTGAAACCATTCATTTTTGGAGTAAAGAATTTTTATGCAAAAATTACCATTCACTCCATTGCTATTTCATTGTGGTTTAGAATTAAATAATGAGTACATTCAATTTATGGAAATATTCAAAACAGGGTATCAAGACCACCAGAGATTAGTGTGTAGTATGATTTACAGCACTGTTTCTTGTGCTGCAAGGACGTAATGGTCATAAATCATTTGCACAGGTGCCAGTTCGGAACTGCACTGGAAAGACCTATGAGATTACTTTAAGAGATTTAAAATTGTCACAAGTACATTTCTCATTATAGCTATCGGAACCTGTTTCCTCAACCATGAGTGTTGTGAAGTTTTCTTGTTTGAGTACTAGTCTCTTTGATGTTGACTAACGTCTGCCGTAACTGGGATGATAACGGGAACACTCAAGAGATTAGGTCCTCTTAGTAAGAGAAACTTACAATGTGAGACTGGGAATGTCCCCCTATTAACAATAGGGAACATGTCTTTGTTGTTTACAAGGCCGCTCGAAGAGCGAGACTGTGAAAATGCATGGCCGTGCTTAGATGGATTTTAGAAATCGTCTGCTTATTGACAGTCGAACTCGAAGATCGAGAAACACTTCTGAACGAAATAAGGATGACGATTAATCTTACCTTATAGTTCATGAAGAGACATTAAGCGACATAGGAAATGGGCTATACACTGTATGCACACTTGTTCGGAAGGACAAGTGGAAGATAGAAAGGAATGGTGTCCTTCCAACAAGTGTATTATTCTGATAGAGGGTTCAGAATTATTTCAGAGCTAATTCTTTAGTAAGGTCAAGTGATCGGAATGCCTAGGTGGAGGCCGCTTCTGATTTGTAATATTATGGTATAATTAATATTACAGTTTAATCTTAACTGAACCATTCGGGTCGAACTCAATCGAAAAACCGATCTGAGACGACGAATCAATCCGAAGGATTTAGTGAGTCGTCGGAGTTTTACGAACACAGACGTCGGACATCGCGCCTAGGGCGTCGAGGCCGAGCGTCGCAAAATCACAAGCAACAAGTACGAGCATAGCCGTAGCATCACATTGGCCTAGCCATGTGAAGTGCTAGGCTAGGCTAGCTCATCGCAAGCCTTGGCGCACCATGTGTGCTAGGAGCACAAGGAAGCCCATCGCACAAGCACAGCACCATCGTAGTGCTAGGCACTTGCGTGTGTGTGTGCCTAGGGCTATCGTACCATTGCAGCCATCGCACAGCTCACCATCGCAAGCTCCAGCACAAGCCTACGCGTAGCACAGCACTATCGCATGGCTGGGCCAGTGCGTATGTGCGTGTGCGTGTATGGCATCGCAACAGCAGCAATAGCCTCGCCCAGTGCGTGTGCGTGTGCGTTAGCTAGGCAGCAACAACACCACCAATGCCAAGCGCCTAGCAGCCCAGCAGCACGCAACATGCATGTGCTGGCTGGGGGCTATGCGAGAGGGCAGTGCGTGCTGGCCAGCAAGCAGCAGCAGCGAAGGGAGCCTCGCCCAGCAGCCCAGCAGCATGCGTGGCTTGCTAGCAGCACGCATGTGCTGGCTGGTGCGCATTGCGTGTTGGGCAGTGATGTGGTGCAGGCTAGCTGTGCTGGCTGGTGCACGCTAGCATGCTAGCTGGCTGCCAGCCCAGCAAGCCTTGCTTGGTGGCGGTTTGGGGAGAGTGGGTAAAGCCTTGGGGAGCAAGGCAATGGTCCCCCCCTACTTTTGGTCCTCACCTAACTCTCTCTCTCCTCTTGACACTTATTGCATTGTGATTGAGTTGATTATTTATTTAATTTAGAATTAAATAAATTGTCATATTTACCAACTCTCCCACATTGGTGGGAGATTGGAAATCAAGGGTTCATTTCCCTATAAATACCAAGGCTTTGGTATTTGGGATAGAACACACTTGAGTGGAATTGTAAAGGAAACTCCATTGTTGAGTATACCTTGAATTCGCAAAACTCCTAGTTTATATTTTGTCCCGGCCTCGACTAACCTTCGAGGCTTAGGACGATCGGGTCGGGTTTGAGGGTACGATCCCGTTAGAGGCCTCGCATTATCGAGGTTGAAGTAAGAGCTCATTGTAATAGAGAAGCACGCGTCGAGGGTATATTTATTATTCTTACTCTTAATTGTGTTTTGCTTGTATTAGTTGCATTAATTATGGGGGCGGGTCTTAGGGGGGTTTCATTCCGCGTAGTGAGGGTCAACCCAAATTTTGTCAAAATTAAAATTTTGCAAGAGCCGGAAAAATCGAGGTCTAACCTAGTTAAAATTTTTAAATAAAATTAAAACGGCAAAATTTTGCAAAAGAAGATAGCCAAAATCAAGCAAAACAGCCCACCAACAAAATGCGAGGGCTGCGCACCATGGCTGCTAGGCAGCCCATGCATTGCGTGTGGTGCTGGCTGCTAGCAAGCTCGCCTAGCGCAGCATGCCTTGCTAGCTAGCACCAGCAGCACGCTACGCATGCTAGCTGCTCTATGGCGCTGGCAGCAGTGGGCTGGCTGGCTGGGGCTTGCTGCCTCGCTGCCCAGCAGCACGCACAAGCTCTCTAGCAGCCTAAGTCCCACGCACCCAGCCATAGGCAGCACGCAATAGCACAATAGCAGTCCCTCGCCACACTGCACAGCAACACCTTGAGGCTTAAGCACCCTTGTGCGCATCAAGGCAGTCACATGCATGCTGCTAGGCAGCCCGGCTAGCCCTGGTGACGCTTGGGTGTTTTTTCCTCGATTTGTGTGCCGTTTCTCGGGATTTTAATCCCGATTTATGGGTGACGTAAAATTAATTCTAAATTTATTTTAGAATCAATTTAGGGCAAAAATGAAATTAAAATAAGTCCAACTTAATTAAATTCAATTTTAATGGTGCACAAGCCTAAATCATCCAAAATTTCCCTTTGAAATAATTTAGGTCTTTCTTTGATGCTTAAAATTGAAGGGCTACACGCAAAATTAATTTGACCAATATGCAAATTAATAATGATTTTGACAAAGTAGGAAGTTGGAAAATAAAACCAATCATCCAATGAAAATTATTTCCAACTTTTAACTTGTGTAAAATAATAAAATTACATCTTCCAAAATGAGGATTAATCAAAATTTAATCACAAGTACTTGAACTTTAAGGACTTTAATCAACACAAAAATGATCAATTCCACAAATTAGTTCTACCATGGAATTTAGAATCAAAGTTCCAACCATTAAACACTTAAAGATTGGATCTTTAATATAAAAGGAACTTAAAAATCACATTCACAATAAACATTCACACTTTAATGCAATTTATTTGCATAATTGTGAAATAACAAGTTTATGTGAAAAATTGAACATACCAACTTAAGAACACATTATGACTTCATAACCATGCTTAAAAGGGTTTATAATTGCAGTAGATTAGGGATGCAACCATACATTTAATCTACCCTTAACATGCATAAATTAATCAAGGCATAAAGATTTAAAATTTTTCATCCAAAATGAAAAACCCCTCGAAAAACATATTTCAGGGTGGATTTTGGCTTCTGGACATCCCTAAAAGAATCAGAAACGATTTAGAACATCGATTCCACCCAAAAATCACTATTTTTGAGTCGAAATCTGGGTTCAACAACCAAAATGAGAAAAATACGAGTTTTAAAATTAATTAAAACGTGCTTCTAATCCAATTAGAAAACACAACCAGAAATTTATATCTATTTTAAATCACCTTAATTAATTACAAATTGCAATAATTAAAAAGAGCGCGGCTGTGATACCGCTGTTGGGTTTCGTAGCGTCCAACGCTACGCGGAAGAGAAACCCGCCCAAGACCCGCCCCAATAATTAAAGCAATAAAGCATGCATAAACATAATTAAACAATAATTAAGAAAAGGGATAAAGAAGTAATACCTTTGAAGCGTGCTTCGCTCGCAAATCGAGCTCTAACTTCGAAGCTACTAAGCCTCACAAGCGTGATGGCCTCCAACGGCTCGTACCCACAACCCGACCCGAACGATCTTCGTCTCGAGGGTTAGTCGAGACTTGACCAATTATAAAACTAGGGTTTTACGAACTTAAAGGTTTTCTCAATAATAGAGATGCCTTTTTGAGTTCCACTCAAGTTGTATTCCCAAATGCCCAATAATGGGGTATTTATAGGGAATGGTAACTTGTATCCCATTTCATGATTAATGTGGGATAGTTTTATTTTTCACTAATTTATTTAATTCCAAAATAAATTATAAAACAATGCAATTACAAATCAGCAAGTGGCATGAGGAGAGGAGAGGTTAGGTGAGGACCATGACCATGGGGGACCATTGCCTTGCTCCCCAAGGCATGGTTCTAAGCCTTGGTCCTTACACTCCTCAAACCGGCTTCAAGCAAAGGAGTGAGCTGGCAGCCCACCTTGCTCCCATGCTAGCACTGCCTGCCTGTCCACAGCTAGCATGGCTAGCACACACCAGCCAGCACAGCTAGCACATGCGTGCTGCTAGCGAGCCACGCATGCTGCTAGCTGCTGGGCGCTGGGCGATGCCTGACATAGTGCTGTTGTGCGAGGCTGCCAGCATGCTGCTCGCTGCTTGCTGCTTGGTGCTGCCATGCGAAGGCACGCACGCAAGCAAGCGCACAGCGTGCTGCTGCTGCCATGACCTGCACGCACACGCACACACGAACAGGCCTAGGCATGCGATAGTATTGTGCTATGCATAGGCTGTGCGAGGGCTTGCGATAGCACCTAGGCAAGCAAGTACGCTTGCTGCGATGGTGCTGTGCCATGCGATGGCACGCACACACGTAAGCACGCTGCTGCGATGGTGCTGCATGCGAGGCACGCACACATGCAAGCACCTAGTGCTAGCGATGGTGCTGCCTTTTGTGCCTAGCACGCATGGTGCGCCTAGCACACACATGGTGCGCCTAGGCTTGCGCCTAGCCATGCAAAGTGCATGCTAGCTCGAGCTAGCCTAGCGTCCACATGGCTAGGCCAATGTGATGCTACGGCTACGCTCGAACTTGTTGCTTGTTGATTTTACGACGCTCGATCTCGACGCCCTAGGCTCGATATCCGACGTCTATGTTCGTAATACTCTAGTGACTCATCTAATCCTTTGGATTTATTCGTTGATTCGGATCGGCAGTTCGTTTGGGTTCGACCCGAACGGTTTGCGAGATAAAGCTGTAATATTAATTACAGATCGGAAGTGGCCTCCACCCAGGCATTCCGTCACTTGATCTTACTAAATAATTAGCTTCCTGATAATTCTTAACCCTCTATCAGAATAATACACTTGTTGGAAGGACACCATTCCTTTCAGTCTGTACCTGCAAAACCACGGAAAACTTTGGTAGGGTGGAGTTTCGCCTCCAACGATCAAGTTAGAACGTGTCCGGATGTATAAAAGTGCGGAATATAAAGGTTTTTCTCTCGGATTCGGAGAGAAACTCTACAATTAATATTGCTCGAATTTTGTGTGTATATTTATGAATATGTAATAAATGAGGATTTTCCTCTATTTATAATCTTTGGGGATCAGGTTCCCTTTCATGGGTTAGAGTGCCACGTGTCACCAAAGGGTTGGTTCTTCCAGAACCTCTCTAAGGCTAACACGAGTCAGCATGCTATTAGGCCACTTGGACCGGGTATTTTTACCCTAAACATTTTCCCCTCACAAGTGTGACGTGGCTTGCCACGTGGCACTTGTGACAGGTGTCATGATCTAAGAAGGTGACGTTTTGTCTCCTTCTCTCTCCCTTTTTTTTTGAATTTGAATTTGGAAGGTGACGGTTCGCCTTCTGGGGTTTTTCTCTATAAGTAGAGGTCCCCCCCCCCTTCATTTCAACACTTATTCATTTTGAGAAATATTTTTGAGAAAAGACCTCTAAGACCGGCTACTATTTCTTGCATAATCTTCTCTTTTCTTCACTCAACCGGCTATCGACTGAGTGCTCTTCATTCAAAACATATTAAAACCGCATGAGGGTCTTTTGACATTCTCCTAGCTTTCAATACACCCACAGCCGGTCAACCTTCTAGGGTATCTTCAAGCAAAACTTTAGAGGAACGTCTGAGTTTTTCAACAATTTTCAATTGCTCTTCAAGTGGGTACATCTAGGCAACCGTCTGGGTATCTAGCAACGAAGATATTTTCGGCTGCTGATCCAGATAGCCAACCTCCCCCATACTCAAAACATCTTCGAGGTACTGTCTCTACCCCTTGCAACATTTTTGAGTTTTTTCGGTTGCATAGCCTTTAAAGAATAATGGACTCACCCAACACACACACGGTACGGCCTAGGAAAGTTGTCAGCCGGTCACCGGATACGGTTGAGTCTAGGACTGGGAATGCCGTCTGGGGGTGTTTGGACCACTTTTACTCTTCCACGAATCCGACCGTCTCTGTTCATGTGCAGGACAGAATGGCTCGATCAAGACGGACGGTTGTAGAACCCGACTACCGATCAGACGGCTCAGCCGAAGCTCTGGCTGATCTTGTACATTATGACCATCCGGGTGTACCTAGCACACCAAGTGATGACATTTTAGAGGAGTCAGAGGATATATGCGTGAAGAGACCGCCTAACAGTCTGACTCTAAAGAGTCTTCCTTTGAACCGGATGCCCCCCAAGGGGATGAGGAGGCGTATAAATGGCCCTCAATTAATAATCCAACAGAGGCGCCAGGGATGATGTCACTTTGAACGCCACCTTCCCCGACTTTATAAAGAAAAGCCCGGTTGGGGATGGAAGGGAGATTGTAGTACCGCCTGTGGAGGCAACCGTCGTCTGGGATGACGACCTGGATCATGCCGGCGACTATTTCGGCTGCTATGAGGCAGCATTTAAAGTCGACCTCCGGTTCCCCCTCCACATAAAAGCCATTCTAAGAGGCTACAACCTTGGCGTTTGGCAGCTAACACCCAATTCCTTGGTGAATATATTAGGATACATAGCCGCCTGCGAGATGCAGGACATCACGCCAAGCTGGGAGGTGTTTGCGCATATGCACTACCTCAGCCGTGCCCCAGGCGACTGGAATGCGTGGTATACATTGACCACGCACCCGGAGTACATGATGACGCTAGACAAGCCGTCTAAATGGAGCAACTGCAAGAGCAAGTTTTACTTGGTTTCTTCCCCATCTTTGCATCTGAACCACCGGTTGCGTCACTATAATAAGCACCCGGCTCTCCTTGGAAAGAAATGCGCCCTTCCTAAAGTACCAGAAGAGGCTTGGATGTAAATAATGGAGACGAGGCTCTTCAAGAGAACCTCAATGCCTTTGGATGATGGGACTGAAATCATTATCCCCAAGAAATGGGTACCTCATCCGGACTGGCTAAAGGACGAGTCGTTCCTTTCCGCCAATGGCCTTAGCACAATGTTTAGTAGACATATGTTGACTGATAACCAGCACTTTATGCCGTCTGTATCATTCTTGAATGGCATTTGACTTTTTGATTTTCTTCTTTGTAGAGAAAAGATTAGAGATGATGCCTCCAGAGAAGACGCCTTTTGAATCTGCTTCTCAGATCCAGAAAGATCAGTTGGAGAAAAAGAGGGCCCAACTGGCAGCCAAGGACGATGGGATAAGCTCCAGCTGAGCTCTTTTTACCGTCTGTATAATTTGATGTCTATTATGTTATTAACCGGTTGCTCTGTTCTTTTTCATACGGGGAGCAAGAATGTTCCTCGCTCCCTAGCAAAAATGCTAAAAAGACCGGTTGAGGAGCCTTCTCAACCTCTTTCCAAGACAAGGAGGGTTCCGGCTGCCCCTACCTCTTCTAGAAGGCCGCCTGTGCCTGACAGGCCAACCTCAGCAGGCAAGAGCCTGAAAGACCTTGGTTTAAACACCGAGTCGGCTGAGGTTGAGACGAGGGGGGCCTGAGACTCCCTTGAGCCGGCATCTTGCTATAGCAACCGGCTCCAATGCGACTGGGGGTGGGGTGATCCCTCAGCCTTAAAATCAAGGTATGGCCTTCACCTGTGATCCCCCTGGCAGCTTAGGCCTATGCGAGTTAAGTCCCAAGCTACCCAATCAGGGGATTCTTCAGACAGCCGGCATAATATAGGTGCCGCCTATGCTCAATACTTAACAAATGACTCTGTTGGTGCAGATGCCTCTTCCCGTTGGCCTGACCTCCAACAATATGCAAAGAGGATGCTGAGGACCCTTACCCGGTCCAAGACAGAGGTGGTGCCGGGTGTACACCATGTCAACATTGACCGCATCAACTCGTTGATTGCTGAGGTAATTTGCCGATTGGGGTACTTTTGTATAATTTACTCTTTTTGCCGGATGTACCATAATTAGGAGACTAACCCTTTTTCGGATGATTTTGCAAGTGATGCTAAGGGTAGACGGCCTCAAGGTTCCCTTGAGGAAGAAGCAAGAGGAGGTAAGAGACGCCAATAGGTAGGCGGTCGATCTCATTGATGTTACTCAACACAACACTTTAATGTATGAAATACAAACTAAAAGCCGGGAGATGAAACAGGAGAAGCTTATCAAGGAGCTCACTGCGGCTGCTGACACGGCCAACAAGAAGGCGGCTGACTTTGAGGTGCAAGTGAAAAACCTCCAGGCCGATGTCAAAGCGCTGGGGGATGCCGACAAGGAAAACACCCAACTAAGGGCAGACATCTCTCGGCTGAAGAACGAGATGGTCCAGACGCAGGCTGATGATAAGGCCAAGTTAGCAGCAAAGCAGGACCGGCTCGTTGCTAAAAATGAGCAGGACTGCGAGGCTCGCATGAAAATGGCCTGGTCCCTCATCCACCCGGACACCGAATGGGAGTTCTTTGAGTTAAGGTACAAGTATGCCAACGAGGTGTACGATGCTCAAACTCTTGGGCTTGAGAAGCCGGCTCCCTTCGAGGAATGGGAGGGAATTGAAGATCTGGAGGAGGAACAGGCAGAAGAACGAGCGCCGGAAAATGCTAATCAGGACCAGCAAACTTAGGATGCTCCTCCATCCAGCCAGGGCCAGATGTCTCAACCTCAGCAACAGTGAGCTTTAATTTTTATTTCCGGCCTGCGTGCCGATTATCTCATGTATTCAGTTTCTCCCTAGACGTAGTTCCGGCTGATAATTATTATTTATTAATAGAATTTGCCGACTGAGTCGGTTTTGCCCATATTTGCCTGATATAATTTGCTTTAATTTTTGCAATTTTCTAATATGCTCGTACAAATCCTTTTCTTTTTGCCAAGTGACTCAGCACATGCGGTATGCTGGATGCATTGGCTTTACCTGCCCCTAGACGATTATTTGCTTGATACTATCCAACCCTAAGCAGGCAGCCGTCCAATCAAGCATCCGGACGAATATACAGACGGTCATTAGCCGTCTTTAGAGAGATTTCTCAAATTATTTTCCAAGTTGGATTAGCAGACGGGTTCAGCTGGGGACCAACCTAGATTACTCTATTTTCGGGCTGTGATTTAGCCCTTTGGGTAGTCAGTCTCTGCCAGTTTCCATGATAGCAAGCGGCCATTGGCCGGGCGCAGGCATCATAACCAGGTTATGATTTGCTGCTAAGGTTTTGACCTTGCTTAATTTGGATTTGTAAACGGCTGTAGTGCCTTTGGGCAAAGACCGGTTATATTTGACCAAGATATCAGTTACCGTTTGTGTTGCTTTATAGAAATAACCGGTTGTATTTAGGTTTTGAATTAGTCAAACGGCCGTGAGTTATCTTTAACCTAGATAGTCTAGAGTTATGATTTATAGAACAATATACCACCCGAATGGGAGATGCTCTCTTCGATGAATTCACCCAAATGGGCGTATCGCCAGTTGCCTGCTCATGTTGGAGCAGGCGGTTTGAAGGCTATCCGTCCATTGGCCTTATAATAGTTGCTAAGTTTAGGACTTAGCTTATATCTACTCAAGTTAGAGCAGACGTATACCCGAATGTGCATTGCACAGATGGGACTTTGTACAAGAAAACATAAATAAAGCATCTTTTCATTAACATACTCTATTTACAAAGATTTACAAGTCATTAGAAGTAGTACTTTTTCAAGTTGTCTACATTCCAAGTTCTGGCTAGCAATTTGCCGTCTGGAGTTTCCAGGCGGTAGGTGCCGCCAATAACTTCTTCAAAAATCCGGTAGGGGCCTTCCCAATTAGGGGTCAGCTTTCCTTGCTCATTGGCCCTACCGGTGGCCTCCATTTTCCGTAACACAAAGTCCCCCACTTTCAACGGCGGTTTGTGTACTCTTTTGTTTTAGGCTCTTGTCATTCTCAGACGATAAATCTTATGACGCAAGGAGGCATTTCCCCTGCGCTCTGGGAGTGAGTCCAATGCCAGCCGCATGGCCTCCCAATTAGCCTCTTCGTCATAGAGCATGACTCGAAGAGTTGGCTCATAATGCTTAATAGGCAGGATGGCTTCTACCCCGTATGCCATGAGAAACGGGGTTTCACCGGTTGCCCCTTTTTTAGTTGTTCTGATGGCCCATAGGACATGAGGTAACTCATCTGCCCATAGACTGTCAGCCCTCTCAATTTTCTTTTTGATGCAGTCTGAGATGAGCTTGTTGAAGGCTTCAACTTAGGCGCTTGCTTGGGGACGATCGACTAATGCAAAACAATGTGACATCTCTTGATCTCCCGACCAGCTCTTGAGGGTAGGCGTTTCAAACCGAGGGCCATTGTCAAAGACCATATACATAGGTACCCCAAACCGGGTGATGATGTTCCTCCAAATGAAGGAGATGACATCCTTTGTCTTGATGCTTCACCGCCTCTGCCTCAACCTATTTGGTGAAGTAATCTACAGCAACCAGGATGTACCTCTGTCCGCCTGTAGCAGGCGTATATGGGCCTAGGATGTCCATGCCCCATTTTGCAAATGGGACCGGGCTGTAGACAGCCATTAAATTAGTAGCCGGACAGTGTATGAGTTTGCCAAACTTTTGACACTTATCACACTTATTCACCATTTCCATGGCGTTTGCCTCAAGAGTGGGCCAAAAGTAGCCCTGTCGCCTGACCCTTTTTGCTAGAGTTCTGCCGCCTATATGTGATGCACAAAAGCCCGAGTACAGATCCTCTAGAACTTCTTTCCCCCATTTGAGCATTCTGCCGGATGACTCATAGGTTGTCATTGGCTGCTTGAGGGGTTGGTCTGTGTAGACCACCACCGGATGTGCCAAGAAGTAAGGTTTCAACTTCTTGATTGCCATGAAAAGAGCAAGGCCAAATTTTTCAACCAAGGGGTACCCTAGCTCAGCATTCTGAAGCACATGGCTAATGAAATATACTAAGAGCTGAATGTCGTCTCTTTCAGCTAGGAGAAAGGCACTAAAGGTGTGATCTGAGAGGGCCAAATACATATAGAGAACCTCTCCCGCTAGAGGGCTAACCAGTCGTGGCAATAAGTGTAAGTGCTCTTTCAATTTCTAGAATGCTGCCTCAACATTTTCCACCCATTCGAATCTAGTCTTCTTTTTGATTGCCTGAAAGAAGTAGAGGCACTTGTCACCTGACCGGCTAAGGAATCTCCCCAACGCCGCTAGGCAACCAGTTAATTTTTGAACTTATTTGACAGTGCGGGGTGACTTCATGTCAATTACCACCTGTACCTTCTCTGGATTGGCCTCTATCCCCCTTTGATCAATTAAGAATCCGAGAAACTTCCCAGACTCAACACCAAAGACACACTTCTTGGGATTAAGCATGACCTTATGCCGCCTGAGGGTGGTGAATGTATCTTGGAGGTCAGTAAGGTGATCCGTTTGTAGCGTAGATTTGACTATCATGTCATCAATTTACGCCTCTACATTCCTCCCAATCTGATTAATAAAGACTGTATTAATCATTCGTTGGAAAGTAGCAGGCGCATTCTTCAGCCTAAACGGCATCACCATATAACAAAATAATCCTTGATCAGTGACGAATGTCGTCTTCTCTTGATCTTTTTTCATAAGGGTATCTGATGGAAGCCTGAGTAGGCGTCCATGAAGCTCATCAAGGCATGACCGGCTGTAGAGTTGAGCAGACTGTCGATCTTTGGAAGCGGATAGCTATCCTTCGGACATGCCTTGTTCAAATCTGTGTAATCAACACACATCCGCCAGGTAACATTCGGCTTTTTAACAAGGACAATGTTTGCTACCCAATCTGGGTAGTAACATTGCCGAATGAACCTGGCATCCATCAGCTTCTTGACCTCGGCGGCAGCCGCCTGAGATCTTTCCTCGCCGTGATTTCTCTTCTTTTGCCTAATAGACTTCTTTTTTTGGATCCACGGCGAGCTTGTGGACAGCAAGATCCGGGTTGACGCTTGGAATCTCTTCCACTTCAAAGGAAAAAATGTCTTTGAATTCTTTCAGCAGTTGGTGCAAATCTGCACCCAACCTTGCAAAAGCAACCGTCCCCACCTTAAGGGTTCGTTCTAGACGGCTGTCGTCAAGAACAATATCGATATTTTCACCAGCCGGTTGGGGACGATTATAATCTGACCGTTCTCCAATCAGTGATTGCTATTTCTTTTCTTTTTTTACGGCCACCAAGTGGTCCGCCTTTCTCTTTTTGCCGGCTTCTTTGGGAGCAGGCGCGGCTTCCTTGTAGTCATCAAGTTCAATGGGTTCTTTGCCTTGGCCGGCTGCGGCCATAGTAGGCTTTACGTCTGAGAGATAGCACTCCCTTGCCGTCTTCTGATCCCCATTTAGGGAACCCACCGTCCCATCATCCCTCTCAAATTTCAGCAGCATGAGGGATGGGATGATGACTGCCTTGGACTCGTTGAGGGTTGGACAAACCAAAATCTGATTGTAGGCGGTCAATTCCTTAACCACCGAGAACTTGATGACCATGTGTCGTCCCTCCCCCTTCTCTCCTAGCCGGATGGGTAGGTCAATCCTTCCCACCAGATGCACTACTCCTCCCCCAAAACCAAGGGGTGAGAGACTTTGTGCATGCTGCTAGACTTGTACTTGAGCTTCGCCAAGCACCGATAGCTAATAAGGTCAGACAGCTCCCGGTATCAATAAGGATTCGGCTCACTCGTTGGTTGGCAACCTTGCATTCGATGACTATGGGGTCATCATGAGGCCGCCTGACCTTGCCTTGGTCCTTCTCAGACATGATGACCTCAGGGAAGGTATCTTTCGACGCCTAGCCCTCATCCACTGAGTTGACCTCCAGCTTTCTGTTGTTGTCCTTGGTGCCCCGGATGGTAGGATCCCCTCGCGTGAAGCCGCCTGTTATAGTAAAGATTTGCTCTTCATCAGTGTCAGAGCTTATAGGAAGGTTGTTAGGCTTTTTAGACGGCTGCTCACTGTTTGTTCTTGGGTCACCCTTGGGCTTCAGAATGAAGGACTTTACAACCCCCTCACCAGTGGACCGCCTGAGGCTATACTAGCCATTAGTGTCATGGCCTATATCCTCACGGAAATGGCAGTAATTGCTCTTGTCCTGGCTTTTGATGGGACTTTTCATTGTAGCCGGTTTCTCAATTGTCAACCGGTCTCTAATCTCCATGAGGATGGAGGAGCAGTCCTTGTTAAACTCGTACTTGGGGACGTACGGCTTCAACTCTTTCTTTTTCTTTTAGGACAGCTGACCAGAATTGTCCACCACCCAGACTTCTTTTCTTTTCTTGCTCTCCTCTTTTTTAATCGGCTGAGCTGACTGGTTTCCTTTTTTTTCGGACTTGTTAGGTTCTGACGGTTGCTTGATGGCACAGAGTTCCGTCGCCTGTATATAGGCTTCGGCTTCCATCAAAGCTTCTTGGAGGGTTGCCACCCTCTTTCTGACCAAGTCGAATTTGAAAGTCGACTCGTCTTTTAGACCCTTGAAGAAGTCTGTGTAAGCGACTTCGTCAGACAACCCCTGAATCTAAATTCTCATTAGATTGAACCGCCTAACATAGGACCATAGCCCTTCTCTATCTCCCTGCTGGATAGCTCCCAAGTCAAGACTTGTCTTTTTGGATGGGTTATTCATAGAGAAGTTGGACGCGAACAAGTATGCGAGCGTCTTGAAGTTGTTGATGCATCCGGCTAGCAGATTGCCAAACCATCGTCAGGCTATACCCTTCAGTGTCGCGGGAAGCATCATCGGCACCAGGCGGCGTCATCCAACCCCTGTAAGTACATAAGGTTGGTGTAAGCCATTAGGTGGTCTTTAGGGTTGGTGGTACCGTCATAGGTTCCAACCAAGACATTCTTAACCTTGGCCGGCTGAGCCGCCTCGGTTATCTCCCTGAAGAACGCCGACGGCTATTCCCCAAGGTTTAGCAACCGGAGCTGCCAGTCCATTGGCTGGACATTTTGTGCCGCCTGACCCCCAAAGAGGGTCGGCTGCATGTAGGGTGATCCATACGGCATGTATGGCTGTTGGGACACATACGGAGCCGGTTGGATGATTTGAGGACCAGTATGTGCGGACAAGCCGCGTGACTGACTCTCTCAGTTTGTTTCCAAATACGTCATCGAAGTATTCTGGAAACTGTCTGGGTAAGTCGACGTTGAAGCCGACTCAGACAACTGTTGACTTCTCTTCCGCTGGATAAATATCCGGGCATCGGAGTAAGTCCTTTTTGATCTATCCGGCTAAACTTGTCGGATGGCCTTCCTTTTCCCTGATTTAGGGAAACGGAGCTTTGAAAGATCAATCATAGGCCCATCCATCCCCTTTGGCTCAGGGTGAGGAGTAAGCACATGATCCTTCACGTGCTTTTTCCTTGAGGGAGAAGGCATCCTGGCCGACTGACCCCTGTTGGTGCCAGTCGACTTGTTTATCAGGTCCTTGATTTCCCCTTTGAAACTCGTCATGAATTTCATGAGTTCGTCTTTAGTAATGGGGGCAGCAACCTCTGCCGCCTAGGATTGCCCAGCCGGCTTGACGGTTGGGTTGCTTGGACCAGCTTTGTCTTCGCCCCATTCCCTTGTTTCCCTAGAACGGGTGCGTCTTGTTCTAAGTGACCCATCTGGAGCCACATTGGTGTCGACATCAATGTCGTCACAATTCTCTCGGTCTGTATAGACCTCTACTCCGGCCAAAGGCCGGTTCTCATTAGCAGGCGGTACAGATTGCTGTGAAGCCATCTCAGAAGTAATCTCCCCACAGACAGCGCCAAATGTTTTGGGGTTTTTGGAGTCTCGGGAGAGTTACAATTCCAAGGATGTGCATCGACCATCTATACCTGCCAAACCACGGAAAACTCCGGTTGGGCGGAGTTCCACCTCCGACGATCAAGTTAGAACGTGTCCGGATGTATAAAAGTGCGGAATGTAAAGGTTTTTTTCTCGGATTCCGAGAGAAACTCTGCAATTAATATTGCTCGAATTTTGTGTGTGTATTTATGAATATGTAATAAATGATAAGGGTGAGCAAAGACCCAAGGTACCCGGTTACGGACCCGGAACCGGTTAGGACCCGCCGGGTCCGGACCCGGGACTGGTCACACCGGTTCCGGGACCAGGTCCAAAATGTCGGACCCGGTTGTAACCGGTTTTGGGACCGGGTCCTGAAATTTCGGACCCGGTACCCACTGGCTACCCGATTCCAGTTATGAATTAATTTTTTTTTTTGGTTTTAATACCTATATGAAAATTAGCCCAAGTAAAAGCAGCCCAACTTATTCCAACCCTAGTTCATAAAAATCGTTCAGACATACACACCGCCCACCCCCCTCTCTCTTTCCTTGGTCTTCACTTCCATTGGTTCATCACTTTGTTCTTCACTTCCACACGAGTTGTGAAGAGTGTCGACCTGAGCTTACACCTCCTCCACCAGTAGCGGCGACTTCCACTCCTCCAACAGCAGCAGCGGCTACCACATTCTCCAACAACCGCGATAGATTTCACCTCCAACCACGGCGCTTCCACCTCCTCCAACCGCGGCGCCATTCCTTCTTATACCGTTTGAGCATTTAAGCATGCTAAGGTTAAGGTTTCTTTGTTTTTTACCCAAATTTTTTTCGCCTAATTTATTGATTTATTATTTTTAGGTTATTTAATACGAAGTAATTGATTCATCTTTACTAGAGTACTTACTTTCCAATCGTATTTTCTTAATTTTGTTTGAATGTGTGACAATGAATTGAAATGGAGATTTTTATAGTGGTTATTATTGCTCAATTTGATTTATTGCGTATTTTTGTTAGAGGGACAACGTTGATTTTTTTACTTTGTATAAGCTAACCGGGTACCCGGTTCTGGAACTGGTTCTTACCAGTTCCGGTTCCGGATCAGAAAATTATGGACCCGGTACTAACCGGTTCCGAATCCGGTTCCAAAATCTTGGACCCGGTATTAACCGGTTCCGGGACCGGGTCTTTAGTTTTACAACGGGTACCCGGTAGTGCTCACCCCTAATAAATGAGGATTTTCCTCTATTTATAATCTTTGGGGATCAGGTCCCCTTTCATGGGTTTGAGTGCCACGTGACACCAAAGGGTTGGTTCTTCCAGAACCTCTCTGGGGACTGACACGTGTCAGCATGCTATTGGGCCACTTGGACCGGGTATTTTTACCCTAAACACTACTTACCATTAAGGTAAACAGGGCGAACCAAAACAAATAGGAAATACGGATTAGCAAAATATGCTAAATACGATAAGTGTAAGGTAAGTAAACTCAATTTATTTGCAAACATGCTTTTAAAAACCAATTTCAATGTTAATCCAATAATTCCAAAACTCATAGTTTCAAAACCAATTCTCAATATTCTAAAAAAAAACTCCAATAACTCAATAATTTTATAAAAATAATTTACAAAACCAATTCCTCTTTTCAAAAACCAATTCCTCTTTTGAAAACCAATTCCTCTTTTGAAAACTAATTCCTCTTTTGAAAACCAATTTTCAATAATTTCATAAATTCAATAACTCAATAATAATGATCAGTAAAATCAATTATTTTTGAAAACTCAATCTCCTTTCTAAGTGTGCACACCCCCTAAGCTAGTATCCTACTATTTCAATGCTATTCTTGAGAAAAGACTAGGTCATACAAAGTCAATAGTCTTCAATGAACCGCATAGTGGGATTAATATAATAAGCATGCTTGTAAAGCTTTTTAATAAATAATTCAATAAATCCTCTTTAAATTCCTCTTTGAATAAAATCAAACTTTTCAAAAACTCCTTTTGTATATAATTCAACAAGCTTTTAAAATCAAACCTTTTTTTTTTTTTTTTCAAAATCACTTTTAAAACAATCCAACATACTTTTAAAAACCAAACTCCTTTAAACATAATTATTTCAAACCATTCAAAACATGATATAAAATCAATCCTCTAATTCGTTTATCAAAACCAATTTTTAAAACATGCTTTATTTCATAGATCACAATTTAGTTCAATTTAATTCAATCATCATAAAAATCATATAAAACATGTTATTCAAACCAATCACTTTTGAAGGTATCTAGCCACCTAAACGTACCTTGGTTCCGAATAATAATCAACATTTCGCACTTTCAAAGTTCAATCACGAATTCACCTTGCAATTAACATAACCATAAGGTTATCACCACATCTTTAGACATAAACCCAAATCTAATGTGCATGGACTATAAAACTCGTTTAAAAATAATTCTTTAATATAAAATTACAGCTTTGAAATAAATATTTATATTTTAGAAAACAAACCATGAAGAAAATAAAGGAATAAGATTAAAGAGAATTGGATTTGCGTTGGAAAGAATAGACAGAACTTGCAGTGTCCTTAACTCCTTCAATATAACTTCAAAATGGGTGATTCTTAATCCTAAACTCAAGGATTTTCGAGAGGAACAATTTTTTGTGAAAAAAAAAACCCCAAAACTGACGAGAAGTGCCCAAAAATTGTCTCAAAAGATATAAAGACTGATTTTCTTTAGAAAAGAGGAGAAGAAAAGTAGGAAAAGGTTGAGGGAAAAGAAGAGTAAGAGAGAAGAAGAGAATTGAGGTTTTGGTGTGAAGAATATGAGAGGCATGAGGGGGTATTTATAGGATAGATCATGCAAGAATTATGGTAGGAGAATGTAGGAAGAATGATGGTAAATTGGTTTAAGGAAATTACATGGAGAAGAGAGCTAAGTGATTAGGGGATTTTCCCTCGCCAAATCACTGTCTGCCACGTGGACCAATCAGGTCTTGCCATGTGTCCCTTGCCATGTGTCCGCCACATGGACCAACAAGGAACTGACACGTGTCAAGCAGCAATCAGTCCAGCATGGACCAATCGCGCCACGCCACGTGGCCTGCTATCTGCCCACCAGGAGAACGGTCACCAAGGCTCGGTTTCCGAGAAAGACTCAATCAGCCCTAGGTTGACCTAAACCTAGTATTAGGCACGCGTCCCGAGGCTATAAATACAGTAATTAAGCCTCCATTTAAGACGACTCAGAAATAATTACTCTCACCTAGAGAAACCTAAACACCCGTGCTTTCTAATTGCTAGACCTAACTTAGCAATTGACTGCATTTCCTGATCACTCCTCCCCTAGAGGAACCAGATCCCCCTCTTTACTTTCCGCACCTTTTTAATCCACATACAAGTACTAACTTGATCGTCGGAGGCGGAGCTCCCACCACCCGGAGTCTCCGTTGTTTTGTAGGTACAGGTGCGAGGATACCAGTCCCGAAATTGTAACTCTCCCGCAGGACATCAAAAATCCCCGAAACATTTTGGCGCCGTCTATGGGGAGAGTACTTTCGAGATGGAATCACAGTCTATACCGATTTCGAGTGACAAGCGCCCCATGGATGATCCCCTGGTTCAGACGGACCAGGACACTGACAATGAAATTGAAGTTGAGACTCATACAGCCTTTGATGGGACCTTAAGAGCTCGACGCACTCGTCCCTCTAAAAGGAAGAAACGAGACGACTGCCTGGCTGGATCTAGTAAACCAGCCAGGCCAGCCGCTTGATCATCAACCAGCGGCCGAGGGATCTGCTCCCATCACTAGAAACGAACTCATGACCTTCATGAATAGTTTCAAAGGGGAGATCCTGTAAGGTTTCGTAGTGACCCGACACTACGCGGAAGGAAACCCACCAAGACCCGCCCCTTAATTAAAGCAATTAAACAAGCATAATTAACTTAATCAAACAAGATTAAGGACGAGAATTATACCTTTGACGCGTGCTTCTCTCCTAAAGAGCTCTTACTTCAAAATCCCGAAAAGACGAGATCTCCGACGGATCGTACCCTCGACCCAACCCGAGCGTCCTAAGTCTTGAAGGTTAGTCAAGAACCGGACAAAATAACTATGAGTTTTACGAATCAAAGGTTTACTCTTTTCTTAGAGTTGCCTTTTTAATTCCACTCAAGGTTGTGTTAAATCCCAATACCAAGCTTGGTATTTATAGGGAAATGATCCCTTGATTTCCAATCTCCCATCAATGTGGGAGAGTTGGTAAAATGATAATTATTTAATTCCAAAATTAAATAATTAATCAACTCAATCACAAATCGACACATGGCACAAATATAGAGAAGGCCAAGTGAGGACCAAGGCTTGGGGGGACCATTGCCTTGATCCCCAAGGCCATGTATTGGTCCCCACTCACCATGCCCAAAACCGGCTCAAGGTGTGCTAGCTTGCTGCCAGCTAGCGTGCCTTGCTGCCCAGCACCCAGCCAGCCAGCCAGTGCACGCTGCTGCTGGGCTGTGCTGGTGCTACATGCTGGCACTGGGCGCTGCTAGCACCTAGTGCTGGCATTAGCCCCAGCATCCCACGCACTCGCCTCACTGCTATCACAGCCAGCATGCGTGCTGCTAGCGAGCCACGCATGCTGGAAACACTGCCCCTTCCGCACCACTCGCATACCCCATCGCACACACACGCACTAGCACAATGCCTACGCTAGCACTAGCAAGTGCCTAGCACTACTTGTGCTTGATGCGAGGCATGTGCGCATGTACACGCACATGCCATGCGCCACGCACTGCCAGCCCACACGCATCACATGCGAGGCTGCTTGTGCGAGGCTGCGAGTGCCAGGCCTAGCCTCGAGCTGGCCCCAGCCCTCGCATGTGCTGTGATGCTTAGTGCTGCCATGCGAAGGCTAGCACTCAAGCACACGCACATGGCGCGCCATTGCCAGGCAGCCAACCATGCTAGCACTTGGTGCTTGCGATGGTGCTGCCAGGCCAGGCACGCACGCACGCAGCACCTAGTGCTTGCGATGGTGCGCCTGGTGATGCCATGGCCTGCGATAGGCGCCATAGGCACTCAGGCACCACGCTAGCATGCTTGCTAGCTGCTATGGGCTGCCTGGTGCCTGTGTGGCCTGCGATGGCTGCCATGCGCACCCAGGCACCCATGCTAGCTTGCGATGGGCTGCTAGGGTGCGCCTAGGCTGCGATGGTGCCTAGCACACCATGGTGCGCCTAGCACACACATGGTGCACCTAGGTTTGCGATGAGCTAGCCTAGCCTAGCTATGGCTACGCTCATGCTTGTCGATTGTGATTTTGCGACGCTCGGTATCGACGCCCTAGGCTCGATTTCCGACGTCTGTATTCGTAAAACTCTGTCAACTCATTAAATCCTTTCGGATTAATTCGACGTCTCGGATCGGAGATTCGATTGGGTTCGACCCGAAGGGTTCAGTTAAGATTAAGCTGTAATATCAATTGTACCCTGATATTACTGATCGGAAGCGGCCTCCACCTAGGCATTCCGATCACTTGACCTTACTGAAGAATTACCTCTGTAATAATTCTGAACCCTCTATCGGAATAATACACTTGTTGGAAGGACACCATTCCTTTCAATCTCCCACTTGTCCTTCCAGACAAGTGTGCATATTGTGTATAGCTCATTTCCTTTGTCACTTAATGTTTCTTCATGAACTATAAGGTAAGATTCCTTGTCATCCTTATTACGTTCAAAAGTGTTTCTCGTTCTCCGAGTTCGACTGTCAAATAAGCAGATGATTTCTAAAATCCATCTGAGCATGGCCATGCATTTTACAGTCTCACTCTTCGAGCGGCCCTTTAAACAACATAACATTTTCCCTATTGTTAGTAGGGGGACAATCCCAGTCTTGTATTGTAAGTCCTTCTTACTAAGAGAACATAGACTCCCGAGTGTTCCCGTTATGATCCCCAGTTACGGCAGACGTTAGGAAACATCAAAGAGCCTAGTACTCAAACAAGAAAACTTCACAGTACTCATGGTATGAGGAAATAAGTTCTGATAGCCATAATGAGAAATGTACTTATGACAAATTTTAATTTTCATAAAGTACTCTCATAGGTCTTATCCAGTACAGTTCAAAACTATACCTGTGCAAATGATTTATGACTGTCACGTCCTCGCAGCACAAGAAACGGTGTTGTAAATCATACTACACACTAATCTATTGCGGTCATCAATCGTCCATATGTTAGACGACCTCGATTAGGGATTCTTTTCGATTTAATATTCAATGTTCACTTAACAGGTGTTTCTTTATCCAAGACATGGTCTTGATACCCTGTTTTGAATATTTCCGTAAATCGAATGGACTCATTATTTAATTCTAAACCACAATTAAATAGTAATGGAGTGAATGATAATTTTGCACAAAAAATTAATTACTCCATTAATGAATGGTTTTAGTACAGTGTCTTACATTAAATCAACCATGTTTAATTAAAACACTTGTACAGGGAATATCAAAGCCAGTCTCCAACATGCTTGATTCCCATTGCCTCAACGTGTTTTTTGTGTTTCACTTGAGGCAGAGGTTTAGTCAAAGGATCGGCCACATTATCATCCGTGCCGATCTTACAAATTCTGATTTCACCTTCGGATTTCCATTCCCTTGTCATGTGAAATCGCCGTTGCACGTGTTTGACCTTCTAGTGTTCTCTCGGCTCTATGGCCTGAGCGATAGCTCCATTATTATCAGTCCCTTGATTGAGGGTACAACACCAAGTTCACTGATGAACTTGCGAATCCAAACAGCTTCCTAGGCTGCTTCCGAAGCGGCCAAGTACTCGGCTTCAATTGTAGAGTCTGCAGTGGTGCTCTGCTTGGCACTCTTCCAGCTGAACGCTCCTTCATTCAAACAGAATACATATCCCGACTGTGACTTGAAGTCGTCTCTGTCAGTCTGGAAGCTAGCGTCGGTGTAACCTTCAACAACCAGTTCTTTGTGGCCTCCATACACCAGGAATTTATCCTTGTTCCTTTTCAGGTACTTAAGAATGTTCTTGGCCGCAGTCCAATGCGCCTCTCCTGGGTTCGATTGGTATCGACTCGTTGCACTCAGGGCATATGATACATCCGGCCTTGTACATATCATGGCATACATGATCGATCCGATTAGTGAAGCATATGGGATCTGATTCATTCTTTCTCGCTCAACAGGTGTCTGTGGACACTGTTTCTTGCTGAGAGTTAGGCCATGGGACATGGGTAAATGCCCTCTTTTGACATTTTCCATGTTGAATCGAGCCAGTACCTTATCAATGTAAGTACTCTGGCTTAATCCAATAATCCTCTTAGATCTATCCCTGTAGATCTTGATGCCCAATATGTACTGTGCCTCTCCTAAGTCCTTCATTGAAAAGCACTTTCCCAACCAGCCCTTTACGGACTCCAATAATTTTGTGTTGTTTCCAATTAGCAGTATGTCATCTACATACAGGACTAGGAATGCAATATCACTCCCACTGACCTTCTTGTATACACAAGACTCATCTGGATTCTTGATAAAACCAAATTTGCTGATGGCTTCATCAAATCGCAGATTCCAACTCCTGCTGGCTTGCTTTAGTCCATAAATGGACTTCTTTAGCTTGCAAACCTTTCCAGCGTTGCCTGGATCGACAAAACCCTCTGGCTGTGTCATATACACAGATTCTTCCAAAATCCCATTAAGGAAGGCGGTTTTGACATCCATTTGCCATATTTCGTAATCGTATTATGCAGCAATCGCTAGGATAATCCGGACGGACTTTAGCATTGCTACTGGTGAAAAAGTTTCATCATAGTCAATCCCGTGGACTTGTCTATAACCTTTTGCCACCAGTCTCTCTTTGTATACCGATACATTTCCATCTTTGTCTGTCTTCACTTTGAAGATCCATTTGCAACCAATGGGTGTATAACCCTCGGGAAAATTCACCAAGTCCCAGACTTGATTTTCAGACATGGAGTCTATCTCGGATTTCATGGCCTCTTGCCATTTTGCAGAGTCGGGGCTCGTCATAGCTTGCTTGTATGTCGCCGGCTCATCACCATCCATAACTAGGATGTCCTGATCATCAGTTAAGACAATACCGAGGTATCTGTCTGGTTGAGATCTTTGCCGTTGCGACCTACGTAGGGTAATCGGTTGAGCATCTACATTGTCTGTTTGACTCTGACCAATCGTCTCAAATGCTTCTAAAGTATCCAGATTGTCAGTTTTGTCAGGTTGACATTGTTGTTGCTCGTCCTCTCGAACTTCGTCGAGTTCGATTTTCCTCCCACTTGTCATTTTGGAAAGGTGATCCTTCTCCAAAAAGACACCATCACGAGCAACAAACACTTTGTTCTCGGATTTATTGTAGAAGTAATACCCTTTGGTTTCTTTTGGATATTCCACAAAGAAACACTTATCCGATTTGGGGTGAAGTTTGTCCAAAATTAATCGCTTGACATATGCTTCGCATCCCCAAATCTTGAGAAAAGACAACCTTGGAGGTTTCTTAGTCCATAATTCATACGGAGTCTTTTCAACAGCTTTTGACGGAGCTCTATTCAGTGTTAGTGTTGCTGTTTGTAGCGCATGTCCCCAAAACGAGATAGGGAGTTCACTAAGACCCATCATTGACCGAACCATGTCTAACAAGGTCCGATTCCTCCATTCGGACATTCCGCTCCATTGAGGAGTTCCAGGAGGTGTCAACTCTGAACGAATGCCACATTCTTTCAAGTGATCGTCGAATTCATGGCTCAAATATTCGCCACCTCGATCCGATCGAAGTGCTTTAATTTTCTTGCCTAGTTGATTTTCAACCTCTTTCTGAAATTCTTTGAACTTTTCAAAAGATTCATATTTATTCGACATTAAGTAGATATATCCATATCTACTATAATCGTCGGTTTGATTCGACTCGATGGTCTTAGCTTAGTGGTATCAACTTTTGTCATATGTAAAACATGCAATTTAATTGAACATAAATTTGTAAACTTGAAACAACTATTGTTAAAAGTCTTACATTTGAAATTCCTAGGTGTTAACCACCATGGATAATATGTTCAAAGCATGATAAAACTAAATAGTTTTAATTACATGTCATAGACAAAATGGTGCATGCAAGCACGACCGAAAAACAATCTTCGTCGTCTTTTGCCAATGCACCAACACTTGATAAGCTTCTCACTTGGTCCCTGAAAAGGCAACATTAAGTGAGTCATACTTGGTATCTAATACCTTATGATAAGCTTAATCCACAAGTGTTAAGGAAGATACCTGAGGCGGATGTTCCATTCCTCTCCTCCTCCTCCCGAAAGAGCTTGCATTCTCTCTTGAAGTGGCCTTGCCCGCCACAGTAGAAGCAACGAATCTTAGCCTTAACCTTGAGATCCCTCCTTCTTGTTGGTCTTTTGGTTGCCCCAAATGAGTTGGCCCGGTGCAGAAGCTCCACCACATTCTTTAAGGAATGTGTCTCCTTTGAATCAGAGATATATGCCTTTAATGCATCATATCCTGAGTGGAGTGGAGTGAGCAAAATATGACCGGCCATTCCATCTTCTAGTGGAATTCCGAGGAGTTCCATGTGCTTGAAGAGCTTAGTCATTCTTGCCACATGGGGTCGGAGGGGCATACCCGGTCTCAACTTAGTGTTGCAGACCGTAGACCAAAGATGGTACCTCTCTTTCGCAAGACAACCTTGATCCGACGGCTTCACATTCATGTCCGTAAGTGACCTAGTCACTTCAAACAAGAGTCCATCATTGTTGTCGTTGAAACTCTTAGAGAATCTCACACCGACAACATCCCTTAGTCCTCCAAGGAACAAATCTGGGAAGGAAAATGGAAGTTTTTCTTTCCATTCTTCCGGGATGGAGTTAGCCATGAGTTGTGACACTAATTTGCAGTCTTTTGACCATGCACAATAAGTTTCGTCACTTAAGAGGGTCTTGGAACAGAGAGTTGGGAGGGAAGTATCCAGAACATACTCCTTGGAACAACTCCGGAGAGTTTTCCTGAGTTCTTCTTCCCATTCATCAAGGTTTGTTAAGTTAAGCTTGATAGCTAACTTATCGGGGAGTTCCGGGCACACATGGTTGTTGTTTGAGTTACTTGCAGACATTGTTCTACAATTGAAAGAATTTGAAATGAAAAACCTTTCATACATCAATAAGTTGAAATTTAAAGCGTTCATGCAATTATTCACACTTATTGAACATTTTATCCACGCATTTTAAGATTGTCCCTTATGGGCGAGAATAAAATGATTCCGAGATCCCAAAGATCAAGAAATGGTCAAGCATGCTTTGGCTTGTCTTAACCATTAAATATCTTAAGGTAAGCAATCCAATTGCTAATAGCTCCAAGCTACTCTCGGTTTGATAAAATGTCGCATCTAATGCATACTTCACATTTTATCTCTTTTGCCACGACATCTAAGGACTCCTTATTGATATCGTTGAGCTTAACCAAGACAACTTGTATACCTAGTATACCTTACGTTCCTAGGGAAGTAGTGATTCCTCGCTTTGGCGTAATCCATCACGTACGCGCATTAGTTAGGTAAGTGTTGTCCTTGGAATGGCAAATTTTAGCTCAATATTATTAAGGGACCTAGGGTTTCTATGTTGGTTGATTTAAGTAAACTTAACTAATCATCGCAACATCATAGAAATCCTAGACATGCATCTAGCAAACAAATATATATAACAATATATATAAGGCATAAAAATAGATGCATTTGGCAACTAGCATGACCCCTTGAAATCTTCAATTTCCATGGGTCTTCCTCTTGGCTCGTCTTCGTCGAAACGCCGTCTTGAGACTTCTTGGCCAAAATGAAATAAAAGAAGCTAGCTAGAACAACTAAGATTAATCTAAATAGTACAAAAATACTTAATGGTTCGCAGACCGTATTTAGATTTACAAAAATACATAACGGAACGCAATCCGTATTTTCTATCCTAGTCGGGTCCCACTAGTTGCCATTTTCAAACAACCTGTTTTGAAAGCAATTTTCATTCACCCGTTCACTATTTGTGAACGGCCCATGCAATTTTACAAAATACATAATTAAACACGCACAACTAGTAACTAACTTAGGTCGTTAATCCAATTAACGCGCCTAATTAAAACTAGTCAAAGTGGTTTAATTCATTATTTCTAAACGCAAAATGCCAACGCATTCAATTAAGCTCCCACTAAATTCTGCATCCGTACTTAATTAATCCGGTTAATTAAGTCGGCATAACCCATAATTTGTCAAAATTTTGCAAAATCGAAAATCGAGGTTTTTAGCCTTGTTAAAATAATTAATTAAAATTATTAATACGAAAAATCGCAAAATTCATAGCTCATCTTTAAGCAAGAAGAGCATCATCCAATGATGCTTGGCGCACCATGGCTGCTAGGCAGCCCATGGCCCCTGCGCCATGGTGCGTGGTGCTGGCAGCTAGCAGGTGCGCCTAGCACATCCTGCCTAGCATGCTGGCACCAGGAGCCTTCTACGCATGCTAGCAGCTTGCTGGCACAAGCATCAGGGGCTGGCTGGCTGGGGCTTGCTGCCTCGCTGCCCAGCAGCCACACAAGCATACCAGCAGCCTAAGGCCCCTGCGCGCCAGCATATGCACCACACAGCACCCCTCCACGCCACACAGCTACGCACCAAGAGATGCACAGCCTTATGCGCACCACAGGAAGCCTACATGTGGGCTGCTAGGCAGCCCGGCTAGCCTTGGTGACGCTTGCGGTTTTGCATCGTTTTGCGTGCATTTAACTCAGAATTTAATTCCGATTTTTGTGCGACGATAATCAATTCTAAATCAAATTTTAGAATTAATTTTGAGGAAAAAGTAAAATAAAACAAATGTTAAGTCTAACTTAAACAATTTTATTTTAATTGGTGCACAAGCCCAAATTTATCCAAAATTATCAATTTTGAACAAAATTAGGTCAAACTTTATGCTTAAAATAAAATGAGCTATGTCCAAAATTAATCTTGCCAACATGCAAATTAATCATGGATTTGACAAAAAGGAGTTGGAAAAACAAAATAATCATCCAATGATAAAATTTTCCAACTTGCATACTTGTGTAAAATACCAAGATTACATCTTCCAATATGAAGATTAATCAAATTTTACTCACAAGTAATTGAACATAATGGATTTTAATCAACCAAAATATGAAAAAATCCAAACTTTGTTCAACATGGAATTTAGGGTTAGGGTTCCAATCATTTAAACACTTAAAGACTAGAACTTTTACATTAGTTGGGAACTCAAAAAACAAAATCACAACAAGTTTTCACACCTTATTGCAATTTATTAGCAAAATTGTGAAAAACAAGTTTATGTGATTACTTGGTATATCAACTTAAGCACTAATAAACACTCCATTATTATGCTCAAGGATATTTTAAAACCAGTAGATTAGTGATGCAAATGTGCATTTAATCTAACCTTGTAATGCTTGCATTAATCAAGGCTTAAAAAGAATTAAAACTTTCGTTGAAAAACGAAAAACCCCAGAAAAATGGGTTTCTGGTTCGAATTTGGCTTCTGGACATCCCTAAAAGAATTGAAACAGTTCCAGAATGTCGATTCCACCCAAAAATCACTATTTTTGAGCCAAAATCTGGGTTCGACAGCCAAATCGATAATAAAATCGAATTTTAAAATTCAATTAAAACGAGCATCTAATCTAATTAGATGAACATGAACCAGAAAAATAAATTCTTTAAAACACCTCAATTAAACAATAATTGCAAGAATTAAAAGGAGCGTGGCTCCGACACCGCTGTAGGGTTTCGTAGTGACCCGACACTACGCGGAAGGAAACCCACCAAGACCCGCCCCTTAATTAAAGCAATTAAACAAGCATAATTAACTTAATAAACAAGATTAAGGACGAGAATTATACCTTTGACGCGTGCTTCGCTCCTAAAGAGCTCTTACTTCAAAATCCCGAAAAGACGAGATCTCCGACGGATCGTACCCTCGACCCGACCCGAGCGTCCTAAGTCTTGAAGGTTAGTCAAGACCCGGACAAAATAACTATGAGTTTTACGAATCAAAGGTTTACTCTTTTCTTAGAGTTGCCTTTTTAATTCCACTCAAGGTTGTGTCAAATCCCAATACCAAGCTTGGTATTTATAGGGAAATGATCCCTTGATTTCCAATCTCCCATCAATGTGAGAGAGTTGGTAAAATGATAATTATTTAATTCCAAAACTAAATAATTAATCAACTCAATCACAAATCGACACATGGCACAAATATAGAGAAGGCCAAGTGAGGACCAAGGCTTGGGGGGACCATTGCCTTGATCCCCAAGGCCATGTATTAGTCCCCACTCAACATGCCCAAAACCGGCTCAAGGTGTGCTAGCTGGCTGCCAGCTAGCGTGCCAGCTAGGGCTGCCAGCTAGCGTGCCTTGCTGCCCAGCAGCCAGCCAGCCAGCCAGTGCACGCTGCTGCTGGGCTGTACAGGTGCTACGTGCTGGCGCTGGACGCTGCTAGCACCTAGTGCTGGCATTAGCCCCAGCAGCCCACGCACTCGCCTCACTGCTAGCACAGCCAGCATGCATGCTGCTAGCGAGCCACGCATGCTGGCCACACTGCCCCTTCCGCACCACTCGCATACCCAATCGCACACACACGCACTAGCACAATGCCTACGCTAGCACTAGCCAGTGCCTAGCACTGCTTGTGCTTGATGCGAGGCATGTGCGCATGTACACGCACCAGCCATGCGCCACACACCACGCACTGCCAGCCCACACGCATCACATGCGAGGCTGCTTGTGCGAGGCTGCGAGTGCCAGGCCTAGCCTCGAGCTGGCCCCAGCCCTCGCATGTGTTGTGATGCTTAGTGCTGCCATGCGAAGGCTAGCACTCAAGCACACGCACATGGCGCGCCATTGCCAGGCAGCCAACCATGCTAGCACTTGGTGCTTGCGATGGTGCTGCCAGGCCAGGCACGCACGCACGCAGCACCTAGTGCTTGCGATGGTGCGCCTGGTGATGCCATGGCCTGCGATAGGCGCCATAGGCACTCAGGCACCACGCTAGCATGCTTGCTAGCTGCTATGGGCTGCCTGGTGCCTGTGTGGCCTGCAATGGCTGCCATGAGCACCCAGGCACCCATGCTAGCTTGCGATGGGCTGCTAGGGTGCGCTTTGGCTGCGATGGTGCCTAGCACACCATGGTGCGCCTAGCACACACATGGTGCACCTAGGTTTGCGATGAGCTAGCCTAGCCTAGCTATGGCTACGCTCATGCTTGTCGATTGTGATTTTGCGACGCTCGGTATCGACGCCCTAGGCTCGATTTCCGACGTCTGTATTTGTAAAACTCTGTCGACTCATTAAATCCTTTCGGATTAATTCGACGTCTCAGATCGGAGATTCGATTGGGTTCGACTCGAAGGGTTCAGTTAAGATTAAGCTGTAATATCAATTGTACCCTGATATTACTGATCGGAAGCGGCCTCCACCTAGGCATTCCGATCACTTGACCTTACTGAAGAATTACCTCTGTAATAATTCTGAACCCTCTATCGGAATAATACACTTGTTGGAAGGACACCATTCATTTCAGATCTAGGATCTTATCAACAAAAGGACGACTGTTCCACCAAAGGAACAGTCGGCCAGAAGACCCTCCCAATCTGGGAGGAAGAAGCTTGTAAAGGATCAGGAGGCGAATCCTTACCCTAAGCCTAGGGCGAGGGAGGAGCCAGTGATCGACCTAACTAAGTTTCACTTTCCCTCCCCAGGGAAGAGAAAACCCATCCGTTATGTTCAGCCGGACGGGTCAAAGAGAAACATACTCTGATGCTCGAAAGCTGCTTGAACAAAAGAGGAATGACCGTCTGTCAAAGTCGGCCTCTACTTCTGATTTCCAAGACAGCCTACCTAATACCTCCCCGAGGTATTTAAAATCAAATTACGAGAGCCAGACGTTCGGAGCCTCCTCTCGTTCTGCTTCCCAAAAGCATCAGGCGGCCCCGTATGTCCCTCAACCATACGTCCCGTAGTCCCAATATTTCATGCAGCCTACTCTTTTTGGAGGACAGGCGGCAAGGAATGTCCAACCTTTGGGCTGGCAACTTAGGTTGCTCAAACTTGGAGAACATCCATCGGCCTTCTCTAAGGAAATCATAGAGGCCGCCTAGCCGGCCAAAGTAAAAAATGTGTTGGTAAGGGCATATGATGGCACTACCAACCCAGAAGATCACATGATGGCATACATTAACCTAATGAACATCCAAGGGTTGGATGATGCCTCATGGTGCAAGTGTTTCCCGGCCACTTTGAACGGAGTCGCCGAGCAATGGTTTGGCAACTTGCCGGCCGGGTGTATCAACAATTTTAAGACCCTCGCGTACTTGTTTACTTCAAATTTGCAATGAACTTCCTGCTAAGAAGACCACCCTTGATCTGGGGGCCATACACCAGGGAGAGAAGGAGGGAATGTGCTCCTACATCAAGAGGTTCAATCAAATGAGAATTCAGATATAAGGACTACCTGATGAGGTGGCCTATACAGACTTTTTCAAAGGTCTAAAGGACGGGTCGAACTTCAAGTTCGACCTTGTCAGAAAGAGGGTGACCACCCTCCAAGAAGCAATGATGGAGGCGGACGCTTACATACAGGCGACTGACCTCTGTAATGTTGGAAAACAGTCGGACCACAGAAAGTCCGACAAAAGAGAAAGCCGGCCAAAGCAGTCGGCTAATAAGGAAGAGAAAAAGAGAAAAGAAGTCTGGGCGGCCGACTCTTCTGAACAGCCGTCCCAGAAGTAGAAAAAGGAATTTAAACCACACTCCCCCAAGTATGATTTTAGCAAGGATAGCCATGCTATCCTCGATGAAATCAAAGGTCGGATGACAATTGAGAAGCCGGCCGCAATGAAGGGTTCTGTCAGCAATCGGAACCAAGATAAATATTGTCACTATCACGAGGACATTGGTCATGAAACCAATGAATGTATCAGCCTCAAGCGTCTTCTGGAGCGCCTGACAGATAAAGGAGATCTTGAATCTTATGTCAAGAAGTCCAAGGGGAAACCACCCCTCAAATAGAAACAGGTGGCCAAAAAGAAGCAACAGACGGCCGTCAGCTCTGACACTGATGAAGCGCCCATTTATACTATAGCAGGCGGCTTCGTAGGAGGTGGTCCTATTATCAGAGCCAACAAAGATAACATCAGGCGACTGGATGTTAACTCCGTCGAGCAAGGACGGGCCACCAGCTCATTTCCTGAGATTGTAATCACTGAGAAAGACTTGAGAAGTGTTAGGGGGTTGCATGACGACCCTATTATGATTGAATGCAAAGTGGTTAACCAAAGAGTTGGTCGAATACTTATTGATACTGGAAGCTCATTTGATCTCATCAGTCACCGATGCTTGACCAAGCTGAAGTACAAGACTGAAAGCATGCAACCTGTCTCCCATCCTTTAGTAGGATTTGGAGGAGGAGGAGTCCACCTAGTTGGACGGGTGGATCTGCCTATCCGCTTAGGAGAGAAAGGAGAGGGCCGCCACATGGTTGTCCGGTTCTTGGTAGTCGATGAGCTCTCGGCATACAACATGATCTTGGGGTGACCCACCCTGAACAATTCCAAAGCTGTCATCATACCATCTCTCATGCTCCTCAAGTTTGAGAGGGATGATGGAACAGTCGGCTCCCTAAGGGGAGACCAGAAAAATGGCTAGAGAGTGTTATCTCTCTGATATCAAACCCACTGTGTTGGCTGCTAGCCCGAGTGGAGAGAAAGCTGATCTTGATCAAATCAATGATGATGCGCCTGCTCAAGTAGTAGGCGGCAAGAAGAGAAAGGCAGCCCACCTGGGGGCCGAAAGAAAAGAAAAACGATAGCAATTACTGGCCGAGGAGCGGTCAGACAAATTCCGCCCTCAGCCGGCTGGTGAGCATGTGGACGTCATTTTGGACGACTCGCGTCCTGACCGAACTGTTAAGGTTGGGACGACTGCTCTTGCTGTGCTTGGTGATGATTTTCACCAACTCTTGAAGGAATTCAAGGATATCTTCGCATTTGAGGTACATGAGATGCCAGGTATAAGTCCAGACCTGGCAGTACATAAGCTAGCTGTGGATCTGAAAAAGAAGCCTGTCAGGCAAAAGAAAAGGAACCATGGCGAGAAAGAAGCCAGGCGGCCGCCGCTGAGGTTAAGAAATTACTGGACGTGGGGTTCATTCAGCAATGTTATTTCCCTGATTGGGTCGCCAATGTTGTTTTAGTAGAGAAGCCGAATGGTACCTGCCGCATGTGTGTGGACTACACGGACTTGAACAAGGCGTGCCCTAAAGATAGTTATCCATTTCCCAAGATCGACAATCTGGTCGACTCTACAACCGGCCACACCTTAATGAGCTTCATGGACGCCTACTCAGGTTTCCATCAGATTCCCCTGTGGAAGAAGGATTAGGAGAAGACGGCCTTCGTCACTGATCGGGGGTTATATTGCTACATGGTCATGCGATTTGGTTTGAAGAATGCCCCGACCACCTTCTAGAGAATGATAAACACGGTCTCTTTGAACAAATTGGGAGGAATGTGGAGGCGTACATAGATGATATGATTGTGAAATCCAAACTCCAGACGGACCATTTAGCCGACCTCCGAGAAACATTCACCACACTCAGGCGGCATCATGTAATGCTCAATCCCATTAAGTGTGTTTTTGGAGTTTCTGGGAAGTTTCTCAGATTTCTTATCAATCAAAGGGGTATAGAGGCCAACCCCGGGAAGGTGCAGGCGGTCATAGACATGCAGTCACCCCGCACTGTCCGAGAGGTCCAGAAATTAATAGGTTGTCTGGCGGCCCTGGGGAGATTTCTCAGCCGGGCAGGCGACAAATGCCTCTACTTCTTTTAGGCAATCAAAAAGAAAGGTATATTTGAATGCGGGCCGGATGCTGAGGCGGCCTTCCAAAAGCTAAAAGAACACTTGCACTCCTTGCCAAGGCTGGTCAGCCCTTTGCCTAAAGAAGTGCTCTATATGTATCTAGCAGTGTCTGACCATGCTCTAAGTGTCGTCCTCCTCGCTGAGAGGGACGGCTGCCAGCTCCCAGTCTATTTGGTCAGTCACGTCTTGAAGAATGTCGAGTTAAGATACCCCCTAGTTGAAAAATTTGGCCTTTCCCTCTTCATGGCAGGTAGAAAGTTTAAGCCCTATTTTTTGGCGCATCCAGTCATGGTATACACATACCAGCTGATCAAGCGGCCCCTGACTACCATGGAGTCGTCAGGCCGAATGATTAAATGGGCGATAGAAATACAGAGCCTTGAAATCACATTCGAGCCAAGAAAAGCAGTGAAGAGGCAAGCATTTGATGACTTCATAGTAGAAATGACTCGATGTGGATGGGAGCTCCACTATGAATGGTTGTGAGGCAACCATCATATGTCTGTCGCCTGAAGGCGACAGGTATGAGTATGCTCTACGATTCAACTTCCAAGCCTCGAACAATAAGGCAGAGTATGAAGCTTTGCTGGCCGGCATCCGCATGTGCAAGGCGGCCGGAGCCAGAAAGATAGCCGCCTGTTCAGACTCACAATTGATAGTAAGTCAATACAATGGTGATTATGAAGCCACCCATCCGGCCATGATTAAATATTTACAGACGGTGAGACAGGCGGCCGGGTCTCTTGAGGAATTTCATTTAACTCAAGTACCTAGGTCCGAGAACAACCAGGCGGACGCCCTCTCTAAACTGCAATCCTCGGCCTCCTGTGACACTCTAAGGACCGTTTTCTAGGAAGTTATGGAGAAGCGAAGCATTGAGGAAGAACCTATTGGAATCCTTGATGGAAGCTCAACCTGGATGGACCCTATCAGGGCCTACTTAACAACCGGCACCCTGCCGAGTGATCGCTCATAGGCGGCCCTACTGAAAAAACGGGCATCCAGTTTTGAAATGTGCAAGGGGGAACTCTTTAAAAAAGGCTATCTTCAACCTCTCCTAAAATGTGTCACCCCAGAAAGAGGACGAGAGGTTTTAGAAGATCTGCATTCAGGGTCCTGTGCTTCTCACGTAGGTGGCAGGTCGCTTGCTCAAAGAGCAAGGCGACAGGGTTACTTCTGGCCTACCTTGGAAACAGACGCCATGGAGATGGTGAAAAAATGTGACAAGTGCCAAAGGTTTGGCAAGTTAATCCATCGTCCGGCCACTGACCTCACGGCCATCCATAGTCCTATACCATTTTCCAAGTGGGGCATGGATATTCTAGGGCCTTACACGCCTGCAACAGGCGGTAGGAGGTACATTTTGGTAGCAGTCGACTACTTCACTAAGTGGGTGAAGGCAGAAGCAGTTAAGGGTATCAAGACCAAGGACGTCATCTCCTTCATATGGAAGAATGTCATCACTCGATTTGGGGTACCCATGTCCATGGTTTTTGATAATGGTCCCCAATTTGAGACGCCTGTTCTCAAAAACTGGCTGGGAGACTGACGAGCGCTAAACCGGTCGCACAATTTAGGCTCATTCAAACACATTTATAACAAACACCTCACTCAAACAAGTACAATGGCAAGCAAGGGTTCGGTCCACGGAGAACGGGAATCAAATGCTAAATAATCTTAATGCTCAAGCGAAATCGAAATCAAGGTATAAGTGGTGATTAACTAACAAACTACAACTACAGGTTGAATTCAAGGGATTAAAACACTAGGGGAATGGGATTCACTCAACCAATAGCAATTAGGCAAATAGGGAGGAATGAGGTAATGGAATAGCAAAGACCACATGCAAGATCAACATCAAACGATATGAAAACAACTCAGATTACTAAGCTTAGATCCCTCATTAACTTAGCAACAAAAGATACATAATCATATTGCAATAGGTAATGAAACATTCAACTCACATTTCCATGTCGAACCAAACATTTCATGCCATCAAGTTCAATAATCTAGGTTAATTACTCCTATCATGAAGAACTAACAAGCAATCCCATATAATCAAGTTTAGTCGCAATCCATCATCAAAATCACTCCCAAACTCACATAATCACCAATAGGTTGAGTTTCCCCCAACCCCTAGCCAAGAGGACTACTCACAATTCATTGTGAGTACATGCAAATTCCAAGTTTGGATTATAAGCGATTCTAAGATTTGGAAAAACAAGTGATTATCTATGGACAAGGCTAACATGCAACAACAATATATCAAGATTGAGAGAAAATCAAGTGGCTTACAAAACAAAAAATAAAATCAGAAAATAATGAAGGACAAATGAAAGAAGTTACTATTGAAGCTTCAAAAATGTTGGATAATTGCTGAAATTCTTGAGATAAATCTTGAAATTTGCCTCTACAATGATTAGATTTGAGAGTTTCTAAAACTAAATCAACTAATTTAATGAAGTTGCTAACTAAGAGAGAGTATCTTTTTTTGCTGAAAACTATTCTACTGTTTTTCTTTTTCCCCCTCCCCGAAAAACGATCTCAAAAGGACCTTAAATAGTCCGTACAAAATTGGCTGAGATCGGGAAAAGGTCCGACCGAACTCTGGGTAGGTTCGGTCGGACTCAGGGTAGGTTCGGCCGAACTCTGTGTAGGTTCGGTCGAACCTCCCTGATCCTTGTTTGGTTGAACTTTTGAGGTTCGACCTCTCCTGCAAAAATTGCTGAAAACTGGTTTGACACTGCCTTCACTGCACCCTGGAGGTTCGGTCAAACTTTTCAATAGTTTGACCACACCTAGGTTCGACCGGACCTTTGATAGGTTCGGCCACACCTCCTTTTGCACTTCCTTTTCTTGCTTCCTCTCCTTCCCTTTTGCTCCTCTTGCCTTTTTCCATGGCTTCCATACTTGGCCAAGGGGCCTCCCACCGTGCATAGGACCGTCATGGAACCTGCAGAAGATACCAAAGTTCACGAGAGCATGGGGATGATAAAGTAATGCATAAAGATTATCAAAATAAGCGCAAATAAGCATTACTTTTCATCAACACATAAAGAAGCCATAAGAGGATAAATGAGGTGGAAAAAACTAAGAAAAATGAGAGGAAAAAGACCTAAATACTACCCCTAAGAGTGACATAAATGTCACTCATCAAACTCCCCCACGCTAAGCCTTTGCTCGCCCTCGAGCAAAGCAAAGGAAAATGAACAAGGGAGAAAGAATTAGTTATTCAAACATGCAAGGAACAAAAGAAAAACCGAAATTGTTTTTAGCAAAAGCAACAAGCCATTTAAACCCCAAGGTCGCCGATGAGGACGAGTTGTGATCTCGTGAGGGTTTCCAAAGAGCATTCCCCACAACTCTTACAAAATTGTGTTCAAGACAAACCAAAAACAAGGGAAAGAGAAACAACAAATCCAACACAAATCATAGCCAAATCGAGCTTTTAGAGATAACAAACATGAATGAGTGTCAAACTTTCTGAGTAGTAGAAGTGAGCATGCAAGGGGATGCCGAAAGTTGATTGAAGGATAAGTCATGCTAAGCATAGAGAACTCAAACATGCACCACTCCCCCCGCATTCCATACAATCTTACCGCGTTCCCTCATCTAGATTCAAATCCGCCCTTGGAGATAGCATCAAGTGACTCCTCGAAGCAGCCGGAACAAAGATAAAACACTGCAAAATAGAGGAACCCGACATCTCACCAAGTCATGCCTTCTCCATATGCTTGAGTTCCAGCTCCCTCCACCGACTAGTGACTCAACCAACCTAGGTCAACATGGCATTGAAAGGGTTGTAACGTTGGCTAAGGGGTAAGGGTGTGGAGGAATTTGGAAATTGGTGCTTAGCCTAACCGTGAAGCAAAGGGTGATCAAGCCTCTTTTTCAAAATCAATCATCAACCAATTTTCAAACTACGTTGCCACAATCTTGAACTATAATGCCAAACACTTTTGAGCTTTCGCTTTCCTCTTACATCTTCATTCATCAACTCTTCGTTTGTCACATTCTCTCTGTTTTTTTTTTTTTTTTTTTTTTTTTTATTTTTTTTTTTTTTTAGCTTCAAAGGCTTTTTCTAGGATTTACATTTGCTTTTCTTGAACACATATTCACAAAAACACTGCTTCACTTTCCAAGTAGAACCATTCCCTTCCAAATTTCAAATCAAAACTACAATAAGCCCTCATGGCTTGAGCTTCACGATTCTAAGGGTGAAAGTAAAACAAAAGGGCCATGGGCTTGCAATGTGCTATAATCAAGGAGGGGAAGACTCAACATGGTAAGGGCAAATGCAACCCAAAAATACAAAAGATAAAAAAAAAAAAAAACTAATATTAGAAAACAAAAATAGTCACCGAATGAAGAATGCCTTTGTCATTCGTAGGTTAGTTCGGTCTCGATCTCGAGAGCCAGACGCCAAGTTCTAGATTAAGCATGCCTTGGTGAGGATCCTACGCCGCTCATACAAGTAATGTTGGAGGCTTGAACAATAAAGCTCACATCGGGTTACAAAAACCATCTCTAGGGCTTCAAATCCCCTAATGAGAGCAACACCTTCTTACCACAAACAAGTGAATTTGGGTTCGATGGGCCTAACGAGTTCTAGAACAACTACCTTAGCATGAACATGTCCTAGAGTCAACCAATGGCAATCCTGAAGCATGCAAACTTATAACATTCAAGAAGCAAAGCATTCAAACACACGAGTCAACATTATTATGCTCGAAATGAAAATGAAACAACTAAGCTTTTCGTGGTTTGCCATGAATAAAAAGGAAAATCTTTTTTCATTTTTTTCACATTTTTCGAATTTTTTTTATATTTTTTTTAATGCAAGGAGTACAAGAGAGATAAGAGGCTAGTAAACATATAATTCTCAATCGACAAACAAAGATCATTCGGCATCAATACCAACGATCACCAGATTCCGTGGAATCAAATGCAAACAACCTCGAACAATCAACTCCATTCTAGTCTAAACTAACTATGCACACAAAGAAAAATAAAGGAAAGTAGGGAAAGATCTCACCAAATGCTGCTTGAAATAGAACACAAGGCAAAATTGTGATCCCACCAAGGTTTCCGGAGCTTGAGTTGCTCCTTATTCCATCATTTTGTGCTTCTGTTTTCAAGCTACAAGGAAAGTGAGCCAAAAGAAAAGAAACACTACAACTATACAAAGAAAAGTTAGTGAACAAAAGGAAAAGACTAGAATTATAAACAAAAGAAAATGATTGACAAAAATCTATCTACAAAATTTGGATTAAGGGATTTGGATTTTGGGATTTGGATTATGGGATCAAGAGAGAAGAGGGAAAAACAACTTAAAATATTTTTTTTTTTTTTTTTTTTTTTTGTTGAAATGAAGCTTCATAACATCATCATCATAAGAATATTACCAACCAAAAATCATCACTAACTACAATAAATTCATTATCCCTGATGGTTCTCCATATGCACAAGCTACCATCCTACCACACTACCCTCCTATGTACACTTCAACCAAAAGGAACATCCTCCCCCACGCTAGTCTTTTGCACGTCTAGAGCAAAAGGAAAAGGCGTGAAATTCCGGGGGGGGGGAAGGGAAGGAGAGAACCCTCATTGGGGGTTTCTATCCTCCTGTTCCTTAGAAGGGTTCATGAAATCAAACCCGGGCGATCCATGAATGGATGGAAAGGTTGGTTAAAATGCTCATAGGGCCACCTTGTGTACCCCAACCACCATCAAAAGGATTCGGGGTTGATGGACTTGCCGGATCATAGGCGTAGTCACACCCACCCGGCCGATAAGGGTTGTACGGTGGGGTACCAACACGTTGGGATGGGTCGATAGGACCTTCCCAATAAGCATAGGTGTTGGGGGAGGGGTTGTTAAGGTCATAGGGTCCTAATGTGGAACTGGACCCTCTTGAGGCGGGTGGTAGGGATAGTTAACATAGGGCGTTTGAACGCCCGCTTGCACAAGACTATCATAGTTCATCCTTGCGTAGTACCCCCATTGTTCAATAGAAGCCTGATTATCATAACGAATACCATCGAGGGTACTACGCAGGGCACTCATATTAAAAGGAGAAGAGGAAGAAGAAGAAGATGTCTCACCTCCCCCACTAGGGGGGGGGGAAAGGGATGCTCCACTTGGTAGACCGGTTGAGGGTGAGGGATTGCACCGCGGACTTGATTTTTCCTTAATTCATCGGGGATGAATTTTCGCGCAATCTTCCACCTTAGCGGGTTGGAAGGGTCCACCGAAGTGTGAGGAGGATCCGGGAGGACACACCATTCTTCTCCATTATTAACCAAGAGGATAAATTTGCGATTCTGGGTGGTGTAGTTGATGAAGCGTTGGTTGCGGAGAGCAACAATATAAAGAGCATAAGGAGGGTAGCCGACGGCCTCTTCTTCTTTGTTTTGGAGCACATGGGGGAGCAAATCAATTTGGTCCTTGTAAGCTCCACCATTCAAAGAAAGGGCAATGAGGGTGATCATGCCCCCCATGTGTATCTCATCACCAAGCCGCCCATCTCGAGTGTCCAACAATCTCGAGATAAAAGTGGTGGAGCATTTGAACTTTAAACGCTGAGGATTGTCGGCCAAGTAAAGGCAAGCTACCTCATCTTTCACCATAGAGCCGAGGATTGCCTTGAAGAATACGGCATACTGAAGGAGCCGGGCAAAGTATCTCAAAGCAATATGGATGATGTTGTTGACTTTTGCGGTATTAGTGCAAAAGACGGGCTTGGTGGAGATGCTCTGCCACCATTCTTGTTCATTATAGGGAATGCGACACATTGAGGTCATATCGGAAGGTCGATGTAACCCGATTGCTTGCCAATGGAAGATCTCATTGAGCTCACTCTCGGTTAGGGAATGGTCTTCGTTGAACATACAAAAGTGAAGAATAATTTGAGATTCATTCCCTTCATCATCTTCTTCAATGACTTCCTTGCGGAGGGAAGCAAGGAACTCCAATGTGACGCGCTCATAGGTGTGAGCGTGGAGGTCAATGAACTCGCCCCAACCAAAGTTTTGTGCGAGCCGGACTACTTCATCCATGATGCCAAGCTTTCTTAAGGTGTTCCCGCAGAAGAACCTTGTAGATCGTATGGGACGGTCTATGAGGGTTTTATAGAAATCCCAAAAGTGTTTGTTTGGAGCGATGATGCCATGATCATAGATGCCGGGTGGAGGTGGAAAATTGGACGATGAAGATTCACCCTTCCTCTTCCTCTTGGACTTGCTTTTGCCAAAAAGATGCATTGTGAATCTACAAAAATCGCCAAGAATTAACATTAGGAAGATTCAAGCCAAAAGGAGACACAAGAAGCTCGCCGAGATAAAAAGTGTGTGCAATGAGAGTAAAAGCCATGAGTTGTGAAATAGATGTAGACGGTAGCAACACTACAATTCAAGGCATTAATGGACACTTATAAACCAAGGCATGAGCTAAAAATCCTATGGCAATCGAATGCAAATCCTAAGAAAACCTAGGCGAAATTGGGCATGATGTCCCCTAAAATTCATGAAATCCACTCAAAACTCATCGAAATCAAACCGAGAACAATGAGTAATAGTCACTAAATTCCATCCAACTCAAGAATTTCTCAATCAAAATGTAGCATGAACAACCTAGTGAAAGATTAACACATTCAAGCAAACAAATTGAAATCATGAAAACCCAAGTCATACATGCATATTCATCATGAAACAAGTTCTACTAACAACAACCAACCAGTTACATCAAGGAAATCCCAATAACCACTTAAATCAAACAAGCCATGATTAACAATATCAATTATACCACATATCATACTTGAACATGTAAAACATGGTAAAACAAAGAGAAATTGAAGAAATGAACTTGTAAAAGCTAGAATAACCATACCACAATTGATTGGAAGTAAGTAGAAATCAAGAAGTTTCAAGTCACTCAAACCCTAGAAATTGGGGAAAATTTGAGGAGATTGTAGGAATTGAGTAGTGGATGTTAATGAAGTGAGGAGGGAAAAAGATTGGAGTGATTTTTATGGAGATTTGAGGTTGAAGGAGGGGTGACAATGGAGTATTAGGGTGAGAAGGAGAAGATAAGGGAGAGAGAGAGCCGAATGTATGAAGTAAGAGCGAGAAAGCAGCGGCTCAAACCTATTAATTCTGGGCAAGCTTGAAAAAGGTTCGGTCGGACCTTATGAGGTTCGGTCGGACCATAATAAGTTCGACCAAACTTTTGAAAAGTTCGGTCGAACTTTTGGATTTTCCAGAAACTACCAGAATTCAGCCTAATTTGATTTCCAGAACAGGAGCGGCCGAACTTTCTTGGGGTTCGGTCGGACCAGCATAGGTTCGACCAAAATTTTAAAAAGTTCGGTCGAACCTTTTGATTTTCCAGAATCCGACAGTTTTTAGCCCATTTTGAGTTCTAGGGGAGGAGCGGCCGAACTCTTTGGTGGTTCGGTCAAACTTTTGCAAAGTTTGGCCGAACCTTGTTGTAGTTTGGTCGAACACCCCTAAATCCCTCTATCTGAAAATTTGCACAAAACTTCCCCTCAAGACACACCAAAATACAACACAATCATGCCTAAGGTATATGGAAAATGCATTCCTTTTTAAGGAAAGACAAACAAGAATACCAACACAAACCAAATACACACAAAACCATCAATCCAAAGTTGTGAAAGAAGAAAAGAAATCATCAAGCAAATAGAATAGAGGAGGGTTAGAAACTCGGGTTGCCTCCCGGAAGCGCTTCTTTAACGTCACTAGCTTGACGTACTTCACACACTCAAAAGATGAGATTGCATTGCATTGACTCAATCAAACCAACATGAGCATCCTCATAATAAAGCTTGAGGCGATGCCCATTGATCTTGAATGACCTCGATCCATCCAAATCATTTAGCTCAACGGCTCCATGGGGGAACACCTCCTTAATGGTGAATGGACCACTCCACCTTGACATGAGTTTTCCGGGAAATAGTTTCATCCTTGAATTGTAAAGCAACACCTTATCTCCAACATTGAAGGTCTTCTTTTCAATTTGCCGGTCATGCCACTCCTTTGACCAGGTTTTGTACAAGCTTGCACAATCATAAGCATCCATCTGTAGTTCCTCTAACTCATGCAAGTCTAGCCACCTTTGTTCGCCCGCACTCGCCAAATCAAAGTTGATCTTTTTGATAGCCCATTGAGCACGGTGTTCAAGTTCAACCGGAAGGTGACAAGACTTACCATATACAAGCCGGTAGGGGGTAGTGCCGATGGGGGTTTTGAAAGCGGTTCTATAGGCCCAAAGGGCATCATCTAGCTTGTCCGACCAATCTTTCCTATTCCTAGCCACTGTTTTCTCAAGAATTACCTTGATTTGGCGATTGGAAACCTCCGCTTGCCAACTTGTTTGTGGGTGATAAGTCGTGCCAAAGCGTTGATGGACCCCATTCTTTCTCAGCATCTTTTGAAACACATTATGAATAAAATGAGAACCATTATCGCTAACCACTGCTCTAGGGATCCCAAATCTTGGAAATATCACCTTTTTGAACATCTTCATCACTACCTTGTGGTCATTAGTTGGGGAGGCAATGGCTTCAACCCATTTAGAAACATAATCAACCGCCACAAGGATGTATTGATTCCCATTAGATGAGGTAAAAGGTCCCATGAAATCAATGCCCCACACATCAAACACCTCAAGTTCAAGAATCGGTTGTTGAGGCATTTCATTTCTCTTCGAAACATTACCGGTTCTTTGGCAAGAGTCACATGTTTTCACAAAACCCCATGAATCTTTGAAGATATGAGGCCACCATAACCCGCTTTGTAGTACTTTCAAGGCTGTTTTGTTGGCACCCATGTGCCCTCCACAAGGATCGGAGTGGCACATCTTCAAAACACTCTTCACTTCATCATTTGGCACACATCTACGGAGTAAACCATCTACTCCTCTTTTGAAAAGGATCGGATCATCCCATATGTAATGCCTTGCTTCCCTTTTCAACTTCTTCTTCTGGTTCCTTGAAGCATTTGGAGGAAACTCCCCACAAGCCAAATAGTTCACCAAATCCGCAAACCAAGGAAGATCTTTCTCGACCAATAAGTACAGCACATCATCTTTTAACTCATCACAAATTGGGACCCCATCGTCATTATCTTGCACGTTCTCTAACCGGGATAGATGATCTGCAACCACATTTTCAGCCCCCTTTTTGTCCCGAATCTCTACATCGAATTGTTGAAGTGATAGCACCCAACGAAGAAGACGAGGCTTGGACTCTTTCTTTGCCACAAGGTACCTAATAGCCGCATGATTAGTGTAGACAATAGTTTTGGAACCAATGAGGTAGTTCCAAAACTTCTCAAAAGCATGTACCACGGCAAGAAATTCCTTTTCCGTTGTGGTGTAGTTGCGTTGGGCTTCGTTCAAGGTCTTGGACATATAGTAGATCACATGAAGTCTCTTTTCAACTCTTTGTCCAAGCACACCCCCGATAGCTACATCACTTGCATCACGCATAAGCTCAAAGGGCAAATCCCATCTTGGCCCTTACACTATAGGAGAAGAGATCAAAGCTTCTTTCAACTTGTTGAAGGCTTGAAGACATTCTTCATCAAAAACAAAATCGACCTCTTTTTGAAGGAGGGCGTTTAGGGGTCTAGCAATGAGGGAGAAGTCTTTGATAAACCTTCTATAAAACCCCGCATGCCCAAGAAATGATCTTACTCCCTTCACATTGATAGGGGGTGGTAGTTTCTCGATTACTTCAACCTTGACTTTATCAACCTCAATTCCTCTGTTGGAGATCTTATGCCCAAGGACAATTCCTTCCTCAACCATAAAGTGGCACTTCTCCCAATTCAAAACCAGATTGACCTTTTCGCATCTTGCCAAGCACTTGCCCAAATTTGTCAAGCAATCCTCAAATGAAAGGCCACCAACCGAAAAGTCGTCCAGGAATACCTCCATTTCCTCTTCGAGCATGTCACCAAATATGCTCATCATGCATCTTTGAAACGTCCCGGGGGCATTGCATAGACCAAATGGCATTCTCCTGTAAGCAAAAGTACCATATGGGCAAGTAAAGGTTGTTTTCTCTTGGTCATCCGGGTTTATAGGGATTTGAAAGAAACCCGAATAACCGTCAAGAAAACAATAGTACTTGTGCCTTGTTAGTCTCTCAAGCATTTGGTCAATAAAAGGGAGGGGAAAGTGATCCTTTTTGGTGGATGCATTTAGACGTCTATAGTCTATACACATCCTCCAACCGGTCACCGTTCTAGTTGAAATGAGCTCACCATTCTCATTTTCAACTACGGTCATTCCCCCTTTTTTAGGGACCACATGAACGGGGGAAACCCATCTAGAACTCAAAATGGGGAAGATGATGCCGGCATCAAGGTGTTTGGTGATTTCTTTCTTCACCACCTCCCCCATTTGAAGATTGAGTTTCCTTTGCCTTTCAATGGAAGGCTTAGCACCCTCCTCAAGTGTTATGTGGTGCATACATAAAGCGGGACTAATACCTTTAGGGTTATCAATGGTATAGCCTAAAGCACGTTGGTGGTTTCTCAATACACCACATAACATTTGAGTTTGGCACTCATTCAAAGAAGAATTTACAATAACCGGGTAAGTTGAATTTGGACCAAGAAACTCATACCTTAGCTGTGATGGTAGAGGTTTGAGCTCTACCATCGGAACACCCTTACCTTCTCTTGTAGTGGCTATCTCCAATGCATCTTCGGTTGTGATTCCCATGCATACTTGCTCAATGCTTCCTTCCGCACTTCCATCAAGCATTTCTTCATACAATGTCATCTCCTTGCTTTGTTCCCCTATCTTTTCTTTGTTAAATAAAACATTCTCAAGGGCATTGTTAGAAGTGAGCAAGTGCTCATGCATAGTATTCACAATAGAATCAATAGCATCAATCATCATACAATTTTCCAAAGTTGAGCTTGGATATTTCATGCTTTCATTCAAGTCAAATTATATTACCTCATCTCCTACTTTTAGTGTAATTTTAGCACTTTTAACATCAATTAAAGCACCCGAAGTAGCAAGAAAAGGTCTTCCTAGAATTATTGGAATATTAACATCTTCATCCATTCCAATACAACAAAGTCCACCGGAATTACAAACTTTCCCACTCTTAGGGGAACATCCTCTACCTTACCCTTTGGAAATTTAATGGACCGATCGGCCAATTGTAAGGTAATGTTAGTGGGTAGAAGTTCTCCTATCTCAAGTCTTTGATATACCGAATATGGCATAAGGCTAACACTAGCCCCAAGGTCACACAAGGCATTATCAATTTGCATTTTATATATTGCACAAGGGATTGAAAAATTACCGGGATCTTTTAACTTTGGTGGCATCTTATTCATGATAATAGCACTACAATTCTCGGTGAGATTCACCATTTCCACCACATCACAATTTCTCCTTCCACTCAAAATAACTTTTAAAAACCTAGCATAGTTAGGCATTTGCTTGATAGCATCGGTAAAAGGGATTGAAAGGTGAATTTGCTTCAGTGTTTCAAGGAATTTTCCGAATTGCACATCTAATTTGTGTCTCACAAATTTATGGGGATATGGAAGTCTTTGCAATTGTTTGGTTTCTTTTTCACTCTCTTTTTCTTTTTCATTATCTTTTTATTTTTCATTCTCAGAGGCTTTCTCTTCTTCATGCTCAAAATCACTCTCAAGGGGAGGCTTACTCATGTTCATTTTCTCATTGTTTTCCTTAGGGAAACTCTCTTCCAACACTTTCCCACTCCTAGTTGATATAGCATTCACCGGTTTCTTGGGGTCAAGTCCTTGGGGTGGAAGTTTAGAAGTGCTAGCTCCCTCTTTTAAAGCATTGGCCAATTGAGAAATTTGTGTTTCAAGCATTTTGTTATGGGTCATTACTTCATTAAACTTCTTATCACTAGTGGCCATGAAAGTGTTGAACATTTTGGCTTGGTTTTCCATCATCTCTTCTAGGCTAGACTTTTATGGAGGTGGTTGAGTGTAACAATTGTCTTGTTGTGCTCTAGGACCTCTCACATTGGAATTAGCATTTTGGTTGTTAAAGCCTCTATTACCATTATTATTCCAATTGTTCCGGTTATTAGAACTCCCCCCTTGGTGGTATTGGCCTTGATTTCAATAGTTTCCTTGATTGTTATGATTATGGTTACCATAACCACTTTGTTGGTTGTAATTACCTTGGGGATTTTGGTCCCTTTGGTTTCTACCACCCCATTGGTTGTGGTTGTGGTAATCATAATCATTTCCTCTTTGATTGAAATTATTCCCTTGCCCTCTTTGATTGGGTGGTAAGTATCGTTGGTTGTAATTCCTAGGTCTATTATCATAAGACAAGGCATTGACATGTTCATTTTCATACTCATTACCATCATCATTAAGGGGTTGGGATTGGGAATCAAAATTACAAGAAGATGTATCATGGTCATAAGACCCATAATTATCACAAAATAAGCATCCACTGGGCATGTTATTAGATGTAGAAGTATAAGGGTTAGAACTCATACCTCTCCCCTTAGATTGGGAGGAAAAATCTTGGCGCGAAGTGGAGGACTCAAGCTTAGCTTTGATCGATGACATCTCCTTTCCAAGATTTGTAATTTGGGATGTCAAGTTGTTTATAGCATTGAGGTGATCTACCGAATAAGCCGCCCCCCCCCCCCCCACTCTTGCTTGTGGATTCTCTTTCATTTTCTTGCCAATCCATGTGGTGCCTTACCACATCTTCAATGATCTCAATCACTGGATCTTCGGTTTTATTCATGATTGGCCCACCGGCTCCCGTATCCAAGCTTGTTTTGCCTTGAGAACTCAAGCCTCCATAGAAGATTTGTAAAACTTGGTATGTTGGGATTCCATGGTAAGGGCACTCTCTTTGGTACTCCTTGTACCTCTCCCAAGCTTCATAGATAGTCTCACTACCCCTTTGCCGAAAGCCTTGAATTAGAGCTCTTGCCTCGGCCGTCTTCTTTTGAGAGTGGAATCTCCCTAAGAAAGCCGTGGTGACCTCATCCCAAGTCCTCAAAGAATTGGGTCTCACCTCCTTCTCAAGCCATTCGAGAGCCCTTCCTATTAAGGAGAAAGGAAATAGTTTTAGTCTCACAAACTCTTTAGTGACCCCATTCACCTTGATCGTGTTGCAATATTTCTCAAACTCGTTCAAATGTGCAAGAGGGCACTCGTGTTTTGCTCCACTAAATTGTCTCCTCTCAATCAAATTTATCATTGCGGGCCTAATCTCAAAGTCATTAGCGGGGGTGTTTGGGGGAGCAATCCCACTTGAAGCTCTATAAGCTCTCGAAGTTCCCATCTCCTTCAAAGGTCTTGGAGGTGGTAGT